>NC_051083.1:110076111-110397988 GCF_004664715.2 Peromyscus leucopus
ATGACTACAAGTACTATTGTAATGTCTAACTACTAACTTTCATTTCTTTATATCCTAATAGTTGATAATAATAACATTCAAGGATCAGAAATTTGCATTACATTGTTAAATGAATGGTATGAATACAATTAAAAATATACATATAGCATTTTCTAACAATATCAATTTCAAATTTGTATACAATATAAAACAATCCAATCCAATGTAAAGTATTTAAAACTAGTAATTGTCTTTTTCTTTTCTCTCTCTCTTTCTTTCTTTCTTTCTTTCTTTCTTTCTTTCTTTCTTTCTTTCTTTCTTTCTTTCTTTCTTTCTTTTTTTTAAACAAGAACCTTAAATCTAATCTCCTTTGCTTAGCCTTTTTCCTAACCCTTGACAACAACTTGTAACCAACCCCCCTAAATATTGAAAATTATCCCAGACCCAAAACCCATTAAAAAGACCAAAAAACCACCTGCCCCACACGACCTCTTTGGGAATGTGGGCGTCGTATTCTTAAAATTGCTTCCTGCTGGGTATGGGCGAAGTTTTCTTTATCCTGAAAGAAAAATTTTAGGTTAATTGTCAAATTCTAGAAAGGTAACTATATCCTTCAGTATCCAGTCTGTGTATAATGCCAAAGTTCAGGGTTTATCTCAAGTCCTTATTCAAGTAGTCTTTGAGACTGGATCATCTCAGCTAGTCATCTCAAAATTGCTCTGAGCACCTTGTAGTTCAAAGCTGATCTATGGATGATGTTTGTCAGCTTAATGATATTATTATTGTCCACGTGGAATTGTTGTTGTTGTGGGGCCCCATCTTCTTTCTGGAGACTTCAGTTGATGTTAGGCCTGGCCGTGATTTCCTGCAGAAAACTGATAAGAGACTCGAACACAAAAACATATATATGCAGCAAGCCTTTTTTTTCTAGAATTAGTTAGTACTCTATATGACCATTCATATCTTAACAAAGTTTAAAATGTATATATATCTATATATGTTAATCTTGTAAATTTTGATATAAAATTCATACTTTAAGAAAAGTTTAAAGAATCAGAATAGAATCAAAGAGTTGAGATTAGTAATAGAATAGTCCCTTAATTAATTTTGCTTTTGTCCTGTATCATAGCAGAAGATGGCTCTTTTATTCTGTCATGATACAGGGAGTTTGCATTTTCCTTTTAACAACATGCTTGAGTTTAAAGAAGGAGAGAGCCATTCTCCAACTCCAAAGTCAGCTTTAAATTTTAATTGAACTGGGACTATTAGAAGACCAATAGTGTTAAATCTTTAGAGAAAAGCAGAAACAAACATTTAGGAAGACATAAAATTTTTTAGATAATATATACCCATACACCGTTTCACTCTGTTTCTTGGGATAGATGATTTGTCCCTTTTCTTCAGTTGTCTCATTTGTCTTTTGTTCTTCAGATTCCTTAACCTTCAATCTCCTAAAAGACAAAAACAAAAACCTTTCCCCAAGACTAATTTTGGGGATGTTCCTTTTTGGCAAGTTATTATCTGATTAAATGAAAAGACATGTGTTATTGATACAAGTTAGTTTAAATTGGATGTTCATGCTGGTTGATAAACTATCACCTCCTCTAATTAAGAGGTCTCTCTTGTTCAAATCGAACCTTTATCAATTTTGATGGTACCCACAGCTTATCTTTTCCTGTAGAAACAAAAGCAAAACCTCGTCCCCAATGTAATACATACCCTGGTTTCCATTCTGAGGTCAGCACATCCTTAAAGTATATAGGCTGATTTAATTCTGTAGTTTTTTCTATTATCCAATGTCTCTCTGCAGCTATTGTTCCTTTCTCATTGGCATTCAGAAAATTCAAAGTTAGAAGAGCATTATGCAGTCTATTTCTGGGGGGTTTTGTTACCCATTTCTGTTTATTTAGCATATCCTTTAGAGTTCTGTTTGATCTTTCTATAACTGCTTGACCTGTAGGATTATGTGGTATGCCTGTAATATGCTTTATATTGTAATAAGCAAAAAACTGTTTCATTTTAACAGAGACATATGATGGAGCATTGATAGTTTTGATTTGTGCAGGTATACCCATGATGGCCATAACTTCTAGCAAATGAGTGATTACAGAATCAGCTTTTTCAGAACTCAAAGCAGTTGCCCATTGAAATCCTGAATAAGTATCGATAGTGTGGTGTACATATTTCAATTTTCCAAATTCTGCAAAGTGAAACACGTCCATCTGCCAGATTTCATTTCTCTGAGTACCCTTTGGGTTACATCCTGCTGGTAATGGCGTTTGATTGTAGAAGGAACAAGTAGCACATTTCTTTACTATTTCTTTGGCTTGTTGCCAGGTTATGGAAAAATCCTTTTTTAAACCTTTACTATTGATGTGATGTTTTTTTATGAAATTCTGAGGCTTCTAGCACATTTCCTATCAATAATTTATCAATCTCATCATTGCCTTGTGCTAGAGGGCCTGGCAGACCAGTATGGGATCAAATATGAGTTATATATAAAGGATGATTCCTTTTCCTGATTGTATCTTGTAATTGAATAAATAGTGAAGTTAATTCTGAAGCATCAGGGATAAATTCTGCAGTCTCAATATGTAATACCACTCTTTCAGCATACTGAGAGTCAGTTACTATGTTGAGAGGTTCTGAAAAATCCATTAATACCAACAGAATAGCATACAATTCTGATTTTTGAACTGAATTATACGGACTTTGAACCACTTTACTTAAATTTTCTGATTTGTAACCTGCCTTTCCTTCTTTGTTGGCATCTGTATAAAATGTACAAACTCCAGATATGGGTTTTTGCCGTACAATTCGAGGCAAGATCCAATCAGCTCTCTTTATAAGATCAATTCTATTGCTTTTGGGATATTTGCTGTTAATTTCTCCCAAAAAATTACTGCAAGCTCTTTGCCAAGGTTCACTTTCTGTCCATAATTTTTCAATGTCCTCCTTAGTTAATGGTATGACAATTTCTGCTGGGTCTATGCCTGCTAATTGACGAAGTCTCAATTTTCCTTTGTACATCAAGTCAGAGATTTTTTCCACATAAGTTTTTAATTTTTTATTTGGTTTATTTGGTAAAATATCCATTCCAATATAATATCTTCTCTCTGCATTGATATTCCAGTAGGAGAACGCATAGAAGGTAAAATAACCAAAATGCAATCCAGCTTTGGATCAATACGATCCACGTGTCCTTCATGCACTTTCTTTTCTACCAAGGCCAATTCTTTCTCAGCTTCAGGTGATAATTCTCTTGGACTATTTAAGTCCTTATCACCTTCTAAGGTTTTGAACAAATTAGTCAGTTCATCATTTTTTACCCCAACAATAGTTCGTAGATGAGAAATATCTCCAAATAATCTTTGAAAGTCATTAAGAGTCTCTAGTCTATCTCTCCAAATTTGCACCTTTTGGGGTCTAATTTTTTGTAGCTCTATTTTATGTCCTAAATAATTAATAGAATCTCCTCTTTGTATCTTTTCAGGAGCAATTTGTAATCCCCAGCAAGGCAAAATTTTCTTTACTTCTTCAAATATTATTTCTAAAGTATCTGCATTTAAGTCAGCTAGTAAAATATCATACATATAATGATAAATTATAGATTTAGGAAATTTTTTACGTATCACTTCCAATGGCTGTTGTACAAAATATTGGCACAGAGTTGGGCTATTCAACATTCCCTGAGGGAGGGCCCTCCATTGAAATCTTTTAACCGGTTGAGAATTATTATAAGTAGGCACTGTAAAAGCAAATCTTTCTTTGTCTTTTTCTTGTAAGGGTATTGAAAAGAAACAGTCTTTTAAATCAATAACTATGAGAGGCCATCCTTTTGGTAACAGAGTAGGCAAAGGCATCCCAGATTGTAGAGAGCCCATTGGCTGAATTACTTTGTTAATTGCTGTAAGGTCTGTTACCATTCTCCATTTACCAGATTTCTTTTTAATAACAAATACAGGAGAATTCCAAGGGCTGGTTGATTCTTCAATATGCTGAGCATTTAACTGTTCTTCTACCAGCTCTTCTAAAGCCTGGAGTTTCTCTGTTGTTAAAGGCCATTGCTGGACCCATACAGGCTTGTCTGTTAACCATTTTAAAGGTAGAGCTGTTGGTGTCTTTGGAAGATCATCAGTTATTGTGCCCTGTTCTTGTATAATATGGATGGCTGGTGACCACTCATTAGAACAATATCTTCTAATATTTCTCTCAGTAACATGTGCTAGTTTATGATTTGTTTCTGAGATTGGAGGGATGTTAATCTGAGTATTCCATTGTTGCAACAAGTCTCGACCCCACAGGTTCATAGTTATGTTAGCCACATATGGTTTTAATTTTCCTCTCTGTCCTTCTGGACCTATACATTTGAGCCATCTTGCACTCTGTTTCACCTGAGATAATGTCCCAATTCCTAACAGTTGAACGTTTACCTCCTGAAGAGGCCAAGTTGGATGCCAAAATTCTGGTGCAATTATGGTAACGTCCGCACCTGTGTCTACCAGACCAGACAACAAAACACCATTTATTTTTATCGTTAATTTTGGTCTTTGTTCATTAATAGAAGTTTGCCAAAAAATTTTCTTTATGTTTTCTCCTGAATTTGCTATTCTCTCTGTTTCATCAACCTGACCAGCATGATTTATTCCAATAGGCATTTGGTTATTTAATCGCTCTCCAGAGCAGGGATTTCCTCTATGGCTGCAGGAAAGGTTTGAACTGGATTTGCACTGGGGGCCTGCACAAGGCCCCTCTGGGAGTTTCCTGAAGACTGAGGCAAAGGATTACCCTGTCTGTCCTTTGTTGATCTACATTCGTTGGTCCAGTGTTTTCCCTTACCACACCTTCTGCAAACTCCAGAAGGAAGGGGCATTCTGTTGCCATTGTTCCTTGAAGAAACATTGTTTCTGAAAATGACCTGTCTACAGTCCCTTTTCAAATGTCCTTGCTTTCCACATCCAAAACATCTAACACTCCTCAAACCTTTTGAAATTACTTCTCCTACCCATGTATCATCATGCTCATCAGCTTCAACATTAATTGTTTCTCTAATCCAATCTTCCATAGGTGCAGATCTTGCCCTTAATGGCCTGATTATTCTTTTGCATGCTGCATTCGCATTCTCAAAGGCCAAAGATTCAATTATTGCTTTACCAGCTTCTGAATCTGAGACCATTCTCTTTACTGCTGAAGCCAGTCTTTGTAAAAAAAATCTGTAAAAGACTCTTTTGGGCCTTGCATCATCTTTGTAAATGACTCAGATTTTTTTCCTGGTTCCTCAACTCTGTCCCATGCATTCAAGGCTGCCGTTCGACATAAAATTAGGGTTTGGACATCATATAAACATTGTGCTTGTGCTGAAGCATATTGGCCTTCGCCCATAAGCTGATCCTGGCAAACTTGTATTCCTTTATCCCTCCATTGTTTTTCTATGTTTTTAACCTCCTCCTTAAACCAAGTCAGAAATTGAAGTCTCTGGCTGGGTTCCAGAACACCTTGTGCAAGGTCCCGCCAGTCCTGTGGTACTATCCTATTATATGTTGACCAAGAGTTTAACATTTGCTTTACATATGGGGAATGCATGCCATAAGATACTATTGCCTCCTTAAACCTTTTTAAATCCAACATTTCAATTGGAGCCCAAATATTTTGTGTAGCCATTTGATCAGGCATCTGCTGTACGGTTACAGGATAAATTAAGGGTGACTGTGTGAAAACAGGCTTTCTTTCTGCAACCTTATGATCCCGACTTGAAACAACTTCACTGTTAATTTCTTCTGTCTGAATTTTTACAGGTTTAACAAGTTCTTCTAAAGCTGTTATCCTGGCACTTAAATTGACTATCTTTTTAAATATTAAAATGTGGATTAGCATAGTGATAAGGTGCATAATTCCACCAATACTAATATTATATAGTTGTTCCATTGCCAGACTGCCTAAAATTTCGAACAAAAACCAATTTTCTTCCAATGTACACATAAAACCCATTTGTTTTTAATGTGGAAAAATTCTCTTTTAGATAGTTTCCTTTAAAATATCTGATATGTTATGACTTACCAAATCTGCGTAGAACAGTAGAAATCCGAGGGGATTTTCAAAGCAGCCACCTAGTGTCCCAGGTGTAAATCCAGAGAGAGAGAAAAAGAGAGAGAGAGAGAGAGAGAGAGAGAGAGAGAGAGAGAGAGAGAGAATGCACAAGAAAGCATAGCCAGCTAAAGCTGAAATCCAGCCACGTGTTCCCTCTTGTGCCGAGTCAAGGCTTGGGTCTGGCTTCCTTAAGCTCTGACCACGTGCATTGGCTTTACAGGCAGGGCCCTGTTTGGCAGGGCAGGTCTGAGTTGTTTGTAGCACCGGCTTTAAGCAAGCAGCTCAGTTAGTCCGGCCTGAGGCCAAGGACTAGGGGGCCGCCGCTCGGACAAAGAGAACAATACAAAAAGTCAATGAAACAAAAAGTTGGTTCTTTAAGAAAATCAACAAGATAAAAATTGGAAAGGAAGAAGTCAAGATTTACCTATTTGCAGATGACAAGATAGTATACTTGAGTGACCCCAAAGATTCCACCAAGGAACTGATGCAGCTTATAAACACCTTCAGCAACATAGCAGGATACAAGATCAACTCAAAAAAAAAATTGTAGCCCTCCTGTATACAATGGACAAAGAAGCTGAGAAGGAAATCAGTGATACATCACATTTTACAATAGTCACAAATGACATAAAATACCTTGGGGTAACATTAACCAAGCAAGTGAAGGAACTATATGACAAGAACTTTAAGTCCCTGAAAAGAAGAAATTGAAGATGTCAGAAAATTGAAAGATCTTCCATGCTCATGAATAGGCAGGACTAACATAGTAAAATGGCAATTTTACCAAAAGCAATCTACAGTTTCAATGCAATCTCCATCAAAAAACCAACACAATTCTTCACAGACCTGGAAAGAATAACACTCAACCTCATATGGAAAAACAAAAAACCCAGGATAGCCAAAAGAATCCTGTACAATAAAACAAACCACTGAGGGCTCTGCAGATGCCCAGTGTATGGTCAGCCACCTAATACCATGTTGGTATCTGAGGGCCATGCTGCCACCAGGGCCATAGGGCCATGCTGCTGAGGGCCATGTTTGGATCCATGGTGCCACTGCAGTTGGGGTCTGAGGTGATGTCCATGGCTCGTGTTAGCACAGGGGGTCATTGAAGCCATGCAGTACTGAGCTAGCCCTGCCCTTCATTGTCCCTAGGATAACTGTCCCTGTCCCTTGAGGGATACTGCAGCAAGAGAACTGGAACTGCCCCTCAGAGGAGAGCTGGCCCTCACAATTAGGAAATATGACCCCACTTCTCACCACAAGTATGAACCTTACCTGGGCAGCACACTAGAGCTGACCTTGTGATGGGGATGCAGGTGATGCAACCCCGAGGGCATGAGAGCAGCAGAGCTGACTCTGATCCCCTCATCTGCCATGTGGCAGCATGGGTGAAGGAAGTCCTTTCCTTCCCCAACTCCCATGCCCCTTGATAACTGCAGCAGGTGAGAAAGCTGGCCCTGGGTCATGAGAGTGAAAGAACTATCCCTGGACCCCACTAGCTGCAGCACACAGGAAAGTGGTCCTTTTACCCTTCCTGGACAGCACACTAGAGCTGACCCTGTTGGTTAGAGATGCAGGGGAGCCAGCCCTGAGGGTATGAGAACATGAGAGCTGACACCACTCTACCCCCTCCAATGCCCCTTACAGGAGAGAGGGCCCTGCACCTTGCCTGGGAAAAAACAGTAGAGCTGACCCTGGCAATATGAGTGGGTGATTGGTCTGAGGACTTGAGAACAGGAGAAATGGCCCCATTCCTTGCTGCAGGATACATTGAGTTAGCTAGCCAAGGCAGTGCTGAAGAGTTTGCCTGGGTAGTGATGATGATGGAAAGCTGGGGGACTAACCATCCCAATTACCACCCAGGCCTAGAACCAGGACTATGAGTTGGCCTACCCCAACATCCACCTCCTCTATGAACTACTGGAGCATTTGAACCTACAGATCCAAAACCAATATATTTCTAGGACACAAGACAACAAGAGGATATCCAAGAGGCACCCATGTGAGAGCTCAGAATCATTGATACTGCAGAAACCAGAGGCCTTGAGCCAGAACAATGACTCCAATGACTCATGGCAATGAGTATTTAACCAAGTAAAGATGAATGGACTACAGAGTAAAGTGTGACTCAACGGGCAACAGTACATATTCCATGATGAGATTCTTTTCTTTCTTTTTATTTTTGTTTGTTATATTTGATGTTTGGTTTTACTTTGAAATTTTGTTTTGTTTTTAGGGGATTGCAAGGGCAGAGGAAGGATACAAGGGGATGGGGAGATAAGTGGGATCAGAATGTATGAGGTGAAATAAAAAAAAATCAATAAAAGCTAAAAAAAAGTTTTACTGGAAGTATTTTTTGCAAAGATATGAAACAGAAAAGAGATACTACATCTATATCACATATTTGAAGTTACTTTGAGTACTAATAACAAAATAGGGTATGCCCTATGATATGAATAAAAGCAATTTTATGTGATGATATTTTCATTTATTCATACATTAACTAGCAAATACCATATGGCAAATAATCTGATGGGCACAGGTGGATGATACAAGGTTGAAAATGATAAAAACTGAAATCCATATTCATATCTGATAAAAGAAGACAGGCAAACATATAATTCAAATATGTAGCATGCCAGAATTTTCTGCAGTATGAGAGACAGACACATAATCCATAATCCTTTCATTTAATGAAGAACCATTAGTCTTCACTGCTGGATGTTATTGAAGTATAGTTTAATAAGTAATGTCACACATGGGCATTGTCTTAGAATATAATGTCTTAGTGCCTTGTGTAATGCCTAAAATAATAAACAGTCTGGAACTATGATGATGTGCTGCTAATTGGGATAATGAGCAGTACAAATATATTTCTAATGGTCAAAACAAAGATAACATGGTAGCACAGATGTCATAACAATCAGATATTATATATTCTTATTCTTTTGTATCTTTAGCTTATAGAAATCGTAAACACAATTAATCTGTGGATTTCTTGATTCTGTGGCAATGAATATAATTAATTCATGGCAATGTTTTTAAGAATATTTTAGTTAAAAAGTGGAAGAGACAATGATACAAGATGTTGTTCATGAATCACCTTCAGTTTAAATGAAGCTAGTCTGCTAGCTTTTTAAGCATCAGTGTACCCATTAGCATTTCCATGTAATCATATTCACATATCTAGATACAAATTGCCCTGCCTAAGTTTCTACTCCAGATATGATTTACTACATGTCAGGAAGTACATAACTCTCCCATGTAATATACACAAAAATCTATATTCATTAACAAGTGCCTTAGTGTGCAATGCAATAGGGAATACAAAGTTTCTATATGGAAAGATTTTTACAGTTATTTACTTATTTTTATTGTAGAAGAGGAAGGAACATCACTAGCATGAAGGAAAGGAATACTCAGAAAAAATGGCCAACACACACACACACACACACACACACACACACACACACACACGCACGCACACGCACACATGCACGCACACACACACACACACTGTATATATGTATACTTATATATAATATACATTATTTTTCAAAACATGGATAGTAACACTGAAAGATCCTTTGGACAGATTGTTCAAACAGATCTTGACCGTGGCAGTATTTAAAGGTTTATTTTAAGAAAGAATAATCAGTTTAAAACAATTCTTGTATTCTGAATAGTGACTAAGAAGCCTTTTAATTGTCACATAGTCATGTCAATATGTGCATTAGTTTTTCTTCTCTTGTGAAAATAGAGTGAATACCATAGATATCAAAGGACTGACTTTTCTGTATTTTGGAAACACTCAAAGCATACTGTAGATTACTTAATAAGAAATTACTTAATGAAAAATCTCATCCAGATAATTTATATATTTCACCAAGTCACTAGATAAGGGTTGTCATTTGGAAACCACCTGTGTTGATTATCTCCTCGAGATTTTGGAGCTATTTCATGTTTAAAACTCTGATTATGAACTATCACTCATACACCTTTGAAAACAGTGTCAAGTTTATATGTGTCTTGCATTTCAGCTTCAGAATGCAGTCTTTCTCTTCACTGTAGATTGTTTATATTATGACCTAATTTCAAATTAGACTCTGGAAAAATTTGCTAATTTATTTTATGACACCTCCAAAATACCGAAGAAATACTGACTGGTATAGAATATACATATGAATAATATATATTTAAGAAAGTTTCATATCTCCCCAAAATTTCCATTATCATTACTAAATTAAAACTATTTAAGATTACTGACTATTCATACAACAATTTGTTCATTTACTAATATTTTCTACTCATTGTACTGTTGTGTTAATAATGTGGTACAAACATTTAGAATAGATAAAATGCCACATACAATGTCCTCTTTCAATGTGTATACAAGCTTTTAAAAATGAATTTTCTTTCCTATAGTATATTTGGTTGAATAGACATTAATTTTAACCAGTAGAACAAAATAAGACTCAACTTCTTGTTTATTAATTCATTAACAATTTTAGCACATATTCCTCACCTGACAGGTATCAAGCTTATAATATAGATAAACTATATGCACTTTACATTGAAGAAAAATACACTAGTCCTTGGAAAGGGTATTTGAAGTCATAAGGGAGATTGTTTTGAGTAGAAAAAAATTGACAAGTTGGAAAATTGAAAGAATATTCAAATAGTAGAGGGAAATGGCAGAAGGAAGCTAGATAGTATTATAGTCTGATAAGGTGCAAAAAGATGTAAGCATGAAATAATTTTTAAATGTATGAGCATATATTTGAAACTTAGTATATCTATACATTTGTCCAAAATGCATGATACCATTGTGGGTCTTCATGGACAAAAGTCTGGTGATCCTTAAATCCTATTTCATATACTTTGTGTTATAAAATTATAAACATGTTCTCTCTCAAACTCAGTTTTTACTTAGATATAAGAAATTATATGTTAGCATATGAAATTTGCTTTTAAAATGAAGAAAATTTATTGATAAGTATATCATTGAACATGATGGCTATTTATTTATAGACAAAATAGTTGATAATAATTCACACTAGTTTTTAAAAACTGGAATATTTTATAAATTGTTTTTTGAATAAGTAAAATGACATTTACTTACAAAAAATTTAAAACTTGTAATATATATTTAATATTTTAAGCATTTTTCTGATGGAAACAAGAAAGTGCACATGATTGATATGAAGATTTTGCTCCCTTTTATTTTATCAGTGTTTTCCCTAAACTACACTTCTGCTCTGCTACTGAATTTTACACTTTGTAAGCTATATCCTGAAAATTCAGGCTGTGACACTTATGATGTCACTAAGGTCCCAGATTGATATCTTGGGTTCTTTTCACCCATGAGTCCAACTACTTGCAAGAGCAACACGTAAATAATGCTTGCTCCTAAGTCAATTATTTGAAACTAGAACCCATAATGTGAGATTTACTATGATACTTTTAACTTTGTAGTGAATTGAAGTGTTTGCAGCATCTGTAAAATTGACTGATAGTTTCTCATACTGCCAGCAGTTCTACAGAGAATAAGACTTTTATGTTCTGAAAAGCAGCAAGGTCAAATAACTACAAAAGGTGCATTGGAAATGCTACTTCCGATTTTGCGGAAATACTGAAAGCAGCTTACACAAAGCTTTGCTTCAAAGAAGCAAATTTATGTGAGGGGGAAAGAAAATGTTGACAGAAAGAGAGAAAGATAGGAACACACATATTCACAAGGTCCTGGTTTGAATAAAAAAATATGCAAATTAATTTGGATAGTCTAGTTAATGTCTTTTAGTATTTTATTTTAGGAAAAAGGTGCATTATATTATAAATTTCATTATGACAGGTGCAAAAATATGTTGCCATATATAAGGAAGCAATTACACAAGATCATACTAGTCCAAAATGGTTGATTATTTAATATTCTTTGCATCTAGTTAATCTGCTTCTTCATTTGATGGAATTGGAACTACACTGTCAAATTTGCATGAGAAAGTACTTGATGTAGAGTTTGGAATTTAAGTTCTTCCTCCTCTTAACATCATTTGTAAACAACTTGAATTTTCTCCTATAAATAACTGGTAAATTGCATCATTTCTCTCACTAAGAATAAAAGAAGTAAGCCCTGTATGGGCTTCTCGGTACTACAACAAATATCTTTCTATTGTAGTATGGCTTATTATTAGCATGCAGCCCACAATTATTTCATATGGGGTTTATTACTACTTTGAAAATGAATTATGGAATCTATTCCCCTAAGAATGTAATTTAAAAAAAATCATCACCTACTTTCTCCCTATCCTTTTCAAGAGTTCTTAGGTTAAGCGATAACTACTCTTTTGTAATATTCTTAATTTCATCAGGTAGACACATGTTATATTGTATGAGGTAATTGTTGATAGATAAATTTGTCCATTCATTTGATTCTGATTCCCATGATATTCCAATAATTGCGTTGCACATTAGTAAGATTCAAGCTAGGCCTGTGGGGCTCCTCTACTGAGAGTTTTAATTAAATTTGTTCTAAATTAAAACAACCTTTGCTACAACACTTGTCAGACCAGCTTTGCAGGCTTGCCTGGAATACGGGAGGCAATCTATGATCAATTGAAGCACAACAGGAAACAAGAACTAAGCAGTAAACGTTATGAATCATTGGGAGGTAATTTATAACACCCATTATACCTGCAATTATATGCTTCCCCTGAAAACAAACCAACATATACAAGGAGAAAAGATAAATACATCACAAATGTTTAAATTATACTATGCTGTTGTCAGATTTTTATTCTGTTTTTAAAGTCTTCAACATATAATTCTTTATAAAATAAATATCTGTGAACTTCTCATCATATGTTCACATAGACCCATGGCAGAAATCTTCCTATAATTCAATGATTTCATGTTTTCTTTTTCTGTGCTTTGCTCTGTAAAATTGTTCCCAAAAAGAGATCTATTACTCAAATTGTACTACTATATGAATGAATAATAAGGGTTAATTTATTATGTTTTCAGAAAAATTTGTATTCAAACAGAGTGTAAAATCCCTCTTAGCTTAATCTAAAATTGTGAATCCAAAAATGTGATATGTTTTTCTTTACCTATATGCTGTTTGGAATATCCTGTCCTGACTATAGACCAATCATTGTTTTACACTAGCAGCTTATGCCTCCAAATTAAGTTTACTTGATTTATGTTTAATCAGTATAGAAGAACACATCTTTCTGTGTAAAGTGTTTGTATAGGAAAATAGAAACAACAATAATAAATTAATTTTAAGGCATTGTAGGGGAATACAATAAAGAAAATTACATAGCTGTTAGGGACCACACGCTGTGATTGCAGCACTAAGAAAGATAATCCAGAAGTTCCTATGTGATATAATGATACTCTGTCTTTAAAAAACAAGATGACAACAAGGAAAGACAAAACTAAGTGAAAAAAGTTTCCAACAAGTTAGTTGTGTTGACTAAACATTCTAAAAACACTTTCAAACTAGTTTATTTATATGCAGGCTCTATCTTATTATTGTCTCACATCTTACTATTAAGTCTTAGTATTTCCACTGGGTTAGTATGTACAGGCATGTAATTTTATGTAGACAAAATCATTGAAGTTGTCCCCTGTAGACAGATTAATGTTTCCTGCCCACTGGTACCCAAATAACCTATTAGAGGCTTAATATTAATTACACACTTCTTGGTCTAGGGCTCAGGATTCTTGCTATCTAGCTCTTTCATCTTAAATTAACTCCTTTCTATTAATATGGTCATGGAATTATCAGTCTGCTGGCATGTTGCTCCTTAGGTGGCAGGCTGGCGTCTCCCTGACTCTGCCTTTCTTTTCCTTGTATCTTTGCTTGGATTTCCCACCTGGCTATAACCTGCACTGCCATAGGCCAGAGCCACTTCTTTATTAACCAATGGTAGCAACACATATTCACAGCATACAGAAAGACCATCCCACAGCAGCCCCCTTTACCTCAGGTATACTAGAGAAAAAATTACTAGACAGACATTGCAGCATGAATCTTGAAGGGAATTATAAATCAAATCAAACCTGAGGCCAGTAATTGGAGTGAATGCTGGAAGATCAGAGAAGCAGAACAAGCCACAACTACCTCACCTCACCAGTTCCTCAGCTGATCCTGTTTCCCCAGACTGGAAGTCTCTGAGTCCTTATCCAAATGAATCTCAGCTGAACTGCTTCTCGAAAGCCTTTATGCTTAACCAGCCTAAAATGCTTCTAGTTCCTGGTCTTCATTCCTTATATACCTTTCTGCTATCTGCCATCACTCCCTGAGATTAAAGGCTCACTTCTTGGGATTAAAGGCGTGTATCACCATGCCTGGCTGTTTCCAATGTGGCCTTGAACTCACAGAGATCCAGAGGGATTTCTGCCTCTGGAATGTTAGGATTAAAGGTGTGAATGCCACCATTTTCTAGCCTTTGTATCTAGTGGCTGTTCTGTTCTTGACCCCAGATAAGTTTATTAGGGTGCACAATATTTTGGGGAACACAATACCATCACAAGTCATAGTGTGGAAAGCCTTTTCTCCTACATAGATTTTTTTGTCAATTCTGGATTAAATGAAAATGTGGATGAAATCAGATATCCAAATTATTTTCCACATTCCTTTCTCCCAATTGAACTTTGATTCTAAACTTTGAACAATAGATTAATGCACATTACTGTGGATAACTGTAGTGATAGCTGAATACATATCAAGGATATTAAAGGAATCAAGTTTAGAGTCTCATTTTGTAAAGTATAATGGTTAGTAGGAGTTGAATTACATTCTTCCCAATTCCATCAGTAGAAGCTGTGTTGAAATCCTAGTATAATTGTAGATGAAAATAGTGTCTTCAGGATGTAATTAAGGTTAACTAAAGTAACAAAGGGAAATTTAAATCCAATGTAACTGATGTACTTCTAGAAAATGGAAGAAAATGAAATCTCTTTAAACTCCATGTATTCACAGAGAAAAGACTACATGGGCATATGATGAGAATAAGTCTTCTACTATCTAACAAGACAGCTCTCATTAGGACCAGAATTGTCCAAGCACCTTAAAAATGAAATGTTATTATATAAGCCACTCCAATCTTTATTATTCTTTTATGACAGTGTAGGCTACTTAAAACATTTTGATAGGACATAACTCTGTAAAAGAAACAACACACACACACAGTCATTTCCAAAATGTTAAGAGATACATAGTGCATCACCCTTGGTTGTGCTGAATACATATGTGAGCCTAAAATATTGTTTCCAGTTCTATGATTATAGACAGATATAAAAGTCTCAGTAATTGTCCTGTGTCTCTGTTACTTGACTTAGAAGTACTGTCTATTGTTGTGATATTTGTACACTGTGTAAAGGTATATCAATGTGATTGTTTTGATAAAGAGCTGAATAGCCAATTGCTAGGCAGAAGGTATAGGTGAGACTTCTGGGCACAGAGAGAGGAAATAGGAGGAGATAATCAAGGAGCAGAGAGATGCCAAGGAGATGTGGAATGAGTTGGACACACAGAATGGGTTAGAGGTAAAAGCCAAGTGGTAGAATGTTGATTAATAAAAATATGGGTTAATTTAAGTTTTAAGAACAAGTTAGGAACAAGCCTAAGCTATAGGCTGAGCTTTCATAATTAATAAAAAGTTTCCTTGTCATTATTTGGGAGCTGTCTGGAGGGACAGAAAAAGACTCCTTACATTCTGTCCAATATGATAGCCAAAGCCCTGTTGTCAGAAAAAGGAGACTGTTCTAAGTGAGGATCATAAAGACCAAATGAGATTCCTCTTGTGTTAGCAGCCATTAATTCAAGAACAAATCATTCCATATTTTCTTCAGCAATGATCTACAATAACTCAGAGTCAAATATTTACTAGAGTAAAATTCTGTATCCTGCCTGTCCATATCATAAAAGTAATGTGGATAAACTCTAAAAGTTATCCAGCTTTAGCAAGCACAAAACAAACCATATAAAGAAAGTGTTTATATTACTCAGTCAATGTCAGTCTTGGTTTATAAGTGCTAGAAATGACTAAGTCATTCTCCATTCATCATTGACTCTGCTAGCCAATGGAAGCAAGTCCATAAGAATGATCAAATTGTTGGGTTCATAATTAAGAATTTACAGAAGAATTTTCTACCCCGGAGAACTATGAATAAGCTTTTCAGTTATAATTCCTCTTAATTCATAAGTCATCCTAAGTCTAGGATAAAAAATAAGTTTCTTGTCAAGAATTACCTCTAAGCAATTTGTTGTTGCTGTTTGAGGTATCAGACTGAAAGGCTTCATCTTGACTCAGAGAAAATTAATGTCATTGGTGATAATAGGTATTTGCCACAAATGTGATAAAACATCACTGTACAGGCTAAGTGTTAACACTGGATTACACTATTTGATAAAGATATTCATAAAAAATCTATTATATCAACCCTGAACTTGTCATTGTTTCAATTTTTATGTTCCCAGATAGGAAGGAAACATTTTGAGCTGGCAAGTTTTATGTCAACATGAAACAAGCTAGATTCATCTGAAAGGAGAGAGCCTCAATTGAGAAAATGCCTCCATATGGTCAGGTTATAGTGTATTTTCTCAATTAGTTATTGATGGGGAGTGGCAAGCCCATTGTGAGTGGTGCCACCCCTCACCTAGTGGTCCTGGCTTCTATAAGAAAGCAGGCAGAACAAGCCATGGGGAGCAAGCCATGGGAAGCAAGCCAGTAAACAACATTCTACCATGGCTTCTATATAAATTCCTGCCTCCTGGTTCCTGTCTTGTTAGAGTTCATGCCCTGACTTCCTTTCATGATGAACAATGATATGGAAGTGTAAGCTACATCAACCTTTTCCTCTGAAAGTTGCTGTGATCATGCTGTTTCATCATAGAAATAGTAATTAATCCAGACTAAGATCCATTGAATAAATTCTCTATTACTGTTGAGTGACTTAATTTGTTTTCAGAGCTTATTGGTTTTGTTTGTTTGCTTCTTGTTTTTTTGTTTTGTTTTTCAAGACAGGGTTTCTCTGTGCAGCCATGAGGATCTGTCCTGGAATTCTCTACACCAAACTGGCCTCAAACTCAGAGATCTATCTGCATCTGAATCCCAAATGTGCCATCACTGCCAGGTTTAAATTGTTCTTTGTTCAGGAAAGTTCCTTGAGGAAATTTCATGTCCTCCCTACATCACTGCAGAACACTTTCCTCACACTTTTCTATGGTGATATATTGTGTACCCTAATAAACTTATCTGGGGATCAGAGGACAGAGCCAGCCACTAGATTAGACACAGAGGCCAGACAGTGGTGGCACACACCCTTAATCCTATTACTTGGGAGGCAGAGGTCCATCTGGATCTCTGTGAGTTCAAGGCCACACTGAAAGCAGAGCCAGGCAGTAGTGGCACACAGTTTTAGTACCAGTACTGGGAAGTACATGCCCTTAATCCCAGGAAGTGATGTCAGGGCAGAAAAAAGTATATAAGGTATAAGGAAATAGGAACTCATGCTCTTGAAGCTGAAGATTTTGCAGAGGTAAGAACCTGGCTGGCTTATTATGTTTCACTGATCTTTCAGCTTTCACTCTAATATCTGGCTCTAGGGTTTTTTTTTTAATTAATAAGACCATTTTAGATTCATGTTATACTACTCTGTCTGAGGAAGTAAAGTATTTTCATTAAAAAAAAAATAAGTGCATCTTGGCAATTGGGTTAAGGCCAAGTGTAAAAGATAAATTAATTTTCCATCATAAATGTCCTGAACAGGTTATAATTTGCATCATTATTGTTCTTGGATTTTTCTTATTTCTATGAGATTTCCCTATTCTAGACATAAACTACAGGTAGTGATTGATATGGGATGGTCAAGCTCACTGTGGGCTGTGCCATCCTTGTGCTGGTGGTCCTGGCTTCTAAAAGAAAGCAGGCTGAGCAAGCCATGATGAGGAAGCCACTAAGCAGCACCCCTCCATGGCCTCTGCATTAGCTCCTGCTTCCATGATCCTGCATTAAGTTTCTGTCCTGATTTTTCTGGATGTTAAACTAAAAGCTGTAAGATAAAACAAAACCTTACTTCCCCAAGCTGATTTATGACATGATAGTTAAGACAACTACATAACATGAGTTAAAAAAAAAAATAGAATCTTTTAATCAAAAGCCTGAAAGTATTTTCACAATTGCCAAATATTTAGCTAAAACTATGGTCTTCTTAAGGAAGGTTAGTCTTAGTTGGAATTTTATTCAGTGCAGAATAGTGGATAATGATATATTTAGGGTAAACTTATTTTTAACTTATATTTAAATCTAAGATAATGAAAATCATTCTCCACAGAAAGATTACCCACTCATAAAAGAGAAATTTGCATTCATGTATAGGTAAAACAGTAATATTATACATATTATAATAGACTATCTTATCAATCTAAATATTTTCTTTTGTTGTTATAAGGTTTTTGTTTTCAAGTATCTAAATCATTTTCAAATACAATTTTTATATAATAAAATTATTTTATTTAGACTCTATTCTTTCCTGGAAATAACTTAAGTGACCTGAACTTCTACTATATGCAAAGAAAAATATTATTCTTATTTTATCCAAAATATGTAATAGTAATTGAAGATGCAAATAAAAACACTAGAAAGACAGATGATTATAATATTTTCCTGTATATCCACCCCATATCGTGGTACACATTTCTGGTAGTATCATTTTTAGATCTTTGCCTTCGTTGATCCTTCTATAGTTATGAGCTACAATGTATCCTTTTGGGGAAGATATTTCTCCAAGCGTATTTGATAAATACTCTCTTCACCCACCATTCTGAATATTCTTCCTTTGTTTCATTTAATTCAAAATTATAACTGCTTGAGAATTTAGAAAATTTTTAGAATTGCATATAAGAATATAGATAATTGGATCAAAAAAATCTATCTAAAAAGAAGCTGGGCAGTGGTGGCACACGCCTTTAATCCCAGCACTCGGGAGGCAGAGCCAGGCGGATCTCTGTGAGTTCGAGGCCAGCCTGGGCTACCAAGTGAGTTCCAGGAAAGGCACAAAGCTACACAGAGAAACCGTCTCGAAAAAAACCAAAAAAAAAAAAAAAAAAAAAAAAAAAAAAAAAAAAAAAAGTACTATATCATCATATCTTAAAGCAGTACAAATCCTGACAAAGCATAAGCACTTTTCTTAATTAGGGTATCTATTGCTGTGACAAAACACCATGACCAAAAAGCAAGTTGGGGAGGAAAGGGTTTATTTGGCTTACAATTCTGCATTGCTTTTCGTCACTGAAGGAAGTCAGGATAGGAACTCAAACAGGGCAGAAACCTGGATGCAGGAACTAATGCAGAAGCCATAGAAAGGAACCGCTTACTGGCTTGCTTCTCATGGCTTGCTCAGCCTGCGTTCTTATAGAACCCAGGAACACCAACCCAGGGATGGCACCACCTACAATGGACTGAGCCCTCGCTCATTGATCATTAATTGAGAAAATGCCTTACAGCTGGCTCTAAAGGAAGCATTTCCTCACCTGGGTCTCCTTTCGTTCTAATCACTCTAGCTTGTGTCAAGTTGACACACAAAACTAGACAGTACTATACTCTATATGATTGCCAAATCAATTAATGAACTATTGATCAATAATAATAAGTATATATAAAAGTCAGTTTAATACATGCATATTGACCAGCTCCACATTAATAAACTGCCTTTCCATATAGAAAAGTATAGTTTTTCACAAATTGATACATACATTCTGGTAAAGGAGAAAAATAATGCACAAAGAAAGCTTGCTAATTATCCAAGGTAGCTTGAAAAAACTACAAATTTGTGAATACATAAGCTTATAAAATAGGCAAGCAATAAATTTCCTTCAACATAAAAAATGGAACATGACCGAGTACTTAAATAGACAAAGTAGTGGCAAAGTGATCTCCATGAGAAGAAAAAAATTACATAGAAAATAATACTTCTTAAATTTGCATCCAGCTTTCCAATTTGCATGGCATTTTCTTACATACTTTATAATTTAATGAACACAATCCTTTTTAAAATTGGCAGACGAAAATTAATGTTAAAATTGTATTTTGAGGACACTGAATGTCAGATACTAATCAAGACCAGTTAGTGAATAGAATTTTGTCTTTTCTAAGTTTTGATTCAGAACCTTGTATTCAGTGCAAGAATAAATGGACTCAGCTATTGCATAGCTGGAAAGTTGACTCTAAATATAATCATGAGATGTTTCTCATGATTATATTTAGGAATGGGACATAATTCTACATTGTGTACAAGGTGTATAATGTGATACAATCATACACATTTACCTAATTCAAACACATGATTTCCTTATTTCCCTAGATTATATTTACGTAAAGTACTTTTTGGATAGAGGATGAATGGTTAATTTTGCTTTTACTTCCAGGTAATAGTCCATCACTAAGGGAAGTCAGGGCAGAGACTCAACTAAGAACCTGAAACTGAAACCACAGAGAGCTACTGCAGCAGGTATCTGTTCCAGGTTTGACCTGGAAGTACTACCCACAGTTAGGCTTCCAGTAACTGTCATGCCTACCCATGGCCTGCCCCTGAGGCAGGTCCAAGATGGGAGCCCTTAAGACCTAACAGGGTGATCCTGGATGTTGGAAGGTAGACTGAGCAGAGTTCTCTGGAGAACACCACTGGATTTTACTTCACCTCTCCCAGACCTTGTAACCCTTTACTTGTTGTAAGTAAAACTCCCAAATAAACCTCCCTTTTAACTATGTAGAGTTGCCTTAATACTTCCACCAATAGACTACTGCTTGCTGGCTAGCTTAGTGGTTTATACTTAGCAATTTTATACAGCCAAAGTGTTTCATACTTAACAAATTTTATACCTGCTGAGGCTGGTCTCACTCACAGTGGACTGGGCCCCAATACATCATTAAATAATCAAAACAGTCCTCTCCAGACTATAGGCAAAAATTATCTAGGCAATTTCCCTGTTAAGGTCCTCCTATCATATGACTGTAGGCTGTTTCAACTTGAAAATTAAAACTAACTAGAATAGGCCATATCATCTTTTTTATGTGTGTGTGTGAGTGCCTGCATAGTCTTTTTTTATATCCTTTTCCTTTCAACCAACTTGTGTTATTGAATTTAAAGTGAGTTTTGTTTTAAAGCAGATATTTTAGTTGCTGTTCAATTGATGTGAAGAAACACTAAGGCAGCTTATACAAGAAATCTCTTAATTGGGTGCTTGTTTATTGTTTACAATCATCATGGAAGACTACATAGCAGCAGGCAGGCAGGCAGGCAGGCATGGTGCTAGCGCAGTTGTTGAAAGCTCACATCTAATCTGAAAGTCTCAGGGTGAGAAGGAGGCTGGCTGGGCATGGTGTGGGCTTCTGAAAGCTCAAATCTGACACACTTCATCCACAGGGCCACACTTCCTAATTCTTCCTGAGCATTCCACCAACCAGAAATCAAACATAGGAGCCTATGGATAAGCCATTCTTATTCAAATCACCACAGGACAATATAGCTGAACTGTGTTGTTTCTTCCTTTCCTCCTCCTCCTCCTCCTCCTCCTCCTCCTCCTCTTCTTCCTCCTCCTCCTCCTCCTCCTCTTTCTTTTCCTCTCCTTCTCCATCTTCTTCTTCCTGTTACTCTTCTTCTTCCTCCTCTTGCTCTTCTTCTCTCCCCCCCCCTCTATTGGGCATATACCAACCAACCCCACAGCTCCCTAGAGTTTTCTTGAGTGCAAGCAGCTGGAAATGTTAGATAGAAGGATTTTGATTGTGGAGATAAACAGATAGAAAATAAAGGATAGCTTAGAGAGGGCCTGGAACCTATTATAATGGGCCCTGACTGTCTCTGCCTAGGGTGTTTATAGAGACACCAAGGGGTGGAGCAAAAGACCTCCTGCAGCACAGCCAAGTGCATACCATCTCAGACACCTGCATTCAAGCCTGTGGTCCTAATTATCCTCTCTATGCAAACCTGCTGGGTAAAGCCAGGAGTGCTGTGGATATCACTTTATATAAATAAAACACTGATGGCCACACAGGAAGTATAGGCAGATCAAGGAGAGAGGAGAATTGGGGAAACAGGAAGTAGGAGGGGGAGACACTGAAGCCACCACCAGGACAAACAACATGTAAAGACGCCGGTAAGCCTTGAACCACGTGACAAGGTATAGATTTATAAAAATGGGTTAATTTAAGATATAAAAACAGTTAGCAAGAAGCCTGCCACATCCATACAGTTTATAAGTAATATAAGCATCTGGATGATTATTTTATACTTGGATTGTGGGACTGCAGGGCTTGGTGGAACCTGGAGCGAAGCTCTCCATCAACAAATGGCACCCAATGGCTCGAGTTTCCACCTTAAACCTGAGAATATTTAATAACCAGTTCTAAACAGAGCCAAAACCAGGTTCCTGTTTCATGTCTCATATGGACAGCTAGACACCGCAAAACACAGGTTTGAACACTGGCAGGTTCCTGGCGTATGCGTTTGACTGGCAGTATGGTGGAAATGAGGCATCTGCCAGCGGCACTTTACGCTGTGTGGTAGATTTAGTCTTTACTAGTATTTTTAAAAAAAGAGGTTTCTGGGCTACACGCTGCTTTGATAAAATTGTAGACCCACTATTTCTGAGACTTGATGGCTCACAGAACTGGCAGAAAATATACCACGGCCATATTGGGAAGCTGAAGTGGGTGGAGCCAGCAGCCACAGCACCGTTTCAGTCTTAGAATGCTGCAGTTTAAAGCAATAGGCTCACAATAAGACTGATTCAGATAAAATAGTTTACAATGTGTGTAAAATATACATAGGCTTGAAAGAGACAAAAAGAAGAAAAAATAATATAAGAAAGCCATGTAAAGATGAATATTACACAGAGAATCTGGATTGTGTTGTCTTTGGGATTTTTAACTGCAAAAAATATTTGATCAAAAATATGTTAAATTAAACCAATATGTATATTTTAAAGGTAACTTGCCTTCAAAATTTAGATATAAGAATATGTTGCTTTAAAAAAGAAGTTCTGCTTTTGTTTCCACAGGAAGCCAGAGGCTATGGATTTGTTCCAGATTAAGATACATCAGGTTTCACCAGCCAAGACCTCCTGAAAGGTATCCAGTGACACCAAGGCCCAGATAATCTAACATCCAGAATGGTTTCAAGGCAACTGGTTCACATAATACAGCCTCACGGAATACCTCATAAGCCTAAAATTTTCTTTGCATTCCCATAAAGTACAGTGCCCCCCTCCAGCAGAAAGTAGTAAGAGATGCTATGCCCAATTTCCCAAATATACCAAGCTGGCTTTAGAGGTGGAATTGGCTCACTCCCCCTCTAAACCCAGACATATTACTTTAAAAAATGGTTAAGAGATTCTTGTGTCCTAAATCAAAAGAGCCCTCTGGTGTGGGACAGAAAAAAACCAATATTTTTATTTAAAACAGGTTGATTATAAATGTGATCTCTTTCTAAAAAAGAAAAAGGGATATGATATAGATATATAGGATATAGAGATAATAAGATAAAAGGGTAGATTAATGAACCTACTTTTTTTTTTTTTTTTGGTTTTTCGAGACAGGGTTTCTCTGTGTAGCTTTGTGCCTTTCCTGGGACTCACTTGGTAGCCCAGGCTGGCCTCGAACTCACAGACATCTGCCTGCCTCTGTCTCCCGAGTGCTGGGATTAAAGGCGTGTGCCACCACCGCCCAGCTTTGAACCTACTTTTAAAGAACAACTTGTTTAAAATGTTTTACATTGGTATAGATTTTAGTTTATGTTTAAAATGTTTTACATTGGTATAAATTTTAGTTTATTGATACAAACTTGAAGTTAATTTTGTTATACTGTATATATATTTCTATTCTTGTTTGAGGTATTATGTCTATGTAACTCATTTAAAATTGTAATGGATAATTAAGAAATAGATTAATAATTAGTCATCTATGATAATCATATTTATAGCCATGTTAGTTAAGTCTTCTAGGTATACATAGATATATTTCAGATAGATAGGTAGTCTTCAAACACTTCAAAGACCTACAGAATATGCCAATTAAAATGTTTTAAAAATTTAGACATTCTGGACAGTGAGACATGTCTGCTCCTGACAGCACTGGATTTACTTTGGAGAGGAGGATGGGCATCGAAGACACTCCATATGGAGTTTATCTTCACCTTGACAAAGATAGCCATTCAGGCAAGATACTGTTCTTGCCTGGACTGCTTGATCGACTGGACATGCAAAACCCATGGAAGGATAACCACTAAACTTTGCTTGACAAGATGGTCCTTCAGGTTCCTGCTTCACAGAGAAAACTGCCAGACATTCTACAGGACACTGAAAAAAATGACAGAGAGACTCTAGCCCTGTGAGCTAAAGACAGATACTGCAACTTTACAAAGAAACATTAGGTGACTGTCCAGGCTGTCAGCTGTCTCTGTCTACCCTGCAAGATTCCCGAAAGTTACATACATTCTTCTCCCATTTCTCAGATAATATATCTTTCTGAGGTCTTCGATGTGGTTAAAGACTAGATAGTTGTAATTTCCTCAGTTATGATAAAAGATAAGTTAGATATAAAACCTTAAACTCACAAATATAAAATAGATAGGACATCTTCTTTAATATTGTAACTGTAATTCTTACTCAATAATTGTTTTGTTATATGTAATTTTACCATGTTAAAGTTAAAACCTTCCTTTTTAAAAAAAGAAGAAAAGGGGAAGTGCTGTGGATACCGCTCTATATAAATAAAACAGTGATGGCCAGTGACCAGACAGGAAGTATAGGCAGGACAAGGAGAGAGGAGAATTGGGGAAACAGGAAGAAGGAGGGGGAGACACTGCAGCTACCGCCAGGACAAACAACATGTAAAGACGCCGGTAAGCCGGTATAGATTTATAAAAATGGGTTAATTTAAGATTAATTAATTAATTTAAGAACCTGAAAACAGGCCACCACACCCTTCCTTCTCCTCCTCCTTTTATTCTTCTACTTCTGCTGCTTTTACTGCCAAAAATAGATTTTTCCTACAATTTATTCTGATTATGGTTTCTGCTCCCCCCTACTTCTCCCAGTTCCTTCCCCTTTCTCCTCCCATCCATATATACACCCTTTTAATCTCTTCTTAGAAATCAGACAGGCATCTAAGGAATAATAATAAAAATTAAGGTAAAACAAAAACAAAAAAATAGAATAGGACAGAGCAAACAAATAGAAGGAAAGGAGTCAAAGAAAAAGAACAAGAAACGCATAGATACAGAGACGCACATGCTCACAGGAATTCCTTTAAAGCACAAAACCAGAAGTTATAGTATATGTGCTAAGGACCTGTAAGGATGAAAAGAATGGCCTTTCTCAACATTATGAAAGAAATAACTTCCAAAGATGCCTCTGAGTTCTTTTTGAGTTGGCCATCTACTTCTGAGAATGATCCTTGCCATGGTTTGTTTATCCAGCGAGACTGAATCCCTTAAAGAAAATTAATTTTTCCTTTATTATTGGTTATCAAATAGAGGTTGTTTTTGAGTTAGGGATGAGGTTTGTGTCAAATTCTCCTCAGAATGAGTGCTGGGATCCCATCTGCTGCAGACACATGCAGGCTCTTTGTATGCTGCCACACTCTATGTAAGTTCATTGCTTATTGGTCAAGTTGTGTTTAGAAGGCCTGTTTCTTTGGTATCCTCAGTATCCTCTGGCTCTCTTCTGCAGAACTGAGCCCTGAGGGGAGGAATTTCAAAGAGACAATTTTAAGGTTGAGTCTTCTAAGATTCCTCACTTTTTACACATTGTTTGTGTATCTATGTATCTATTTCCATATGCTACTAGAGGAAGCTTCTCTGATGATGCTTGAGCAAGGTAAAGCTCTATGAGTTTAGCAGAATTTTAGGAGTCAAAAGTCATTTTATTGCTGTTTCTTTAGCAGAAAAATAGTATTTTGTTTTGCCTTAGGTCCCTAGCCTATATGGCCTCAAGTTCTTGGCCACCTGTGGAGGGCCAGGCAGTGCTTTCATGTCATGAATTAGGCTTTAAACACAAAAATATATTGATTAATTAGTTACTTCCATAAACTTTGAGTCACCATTGCACCAGCACAAGTTGCAGGCAGGTCACTATGGTAGATTGAAGGTTTTGTAGCTGCATTGTTGTTTACCTTTCTCTGGTAGCATACAGAGTACTTTCAGTGAGTTTTGCTGATGTAGTTTTCAGCAAAAATGTCCCACTGTAAGTTTGTGGAGAGCAACCATTATTATTGGTAATAGCCTGGGTTATTTGGGGATTCCCATGGATTCCCTTTGGCCATGAACTCAATTAGGTTCAACATATTTCCAGTATGGAAAGTTTCATTTGGTGACAAGGGATGTCCATTTAGGGCTATGTTTTCCCTGTTATTTGGTGATTTCATTTAGATTGCCTTCTTATGTCTATATTTTAGGAAGCTTCTACTGTGTGTGGTTTCATTTTACATAAGTCAGCCAAACTCAATAAAACAAATGACAGCTTTATGTGTGGAATATTAAAGATATGTTACATTCACTCATGCTATGTAATATTTGTTTAATGAATCAAAGATGTGTTGCCTTCTTTTATGGTGCATTTGTTTCACTCTATAAAGCTGTGTTACTCTGCCTGCCTAAAACACCTGATTGGTCTAATAACCAGCTAAACAGTCAATAGCTAGACAGGGGAGACATAGGTGGAGCTGCCAGATAGGGAGAATAAACACAAAATATCTAGGTTCAAGAAGAATGAGAAGAGGAAGGAGCAAGAAGAGGAGAAGAGGAGGAGGACACCAGGGACCAGCCACCCAGCCACATGGCCAGCCATGGAGTAAGAAGCAAAGCAGGACATATAGAATAAAGAGAGATAAAAAACATCAGAGATAAAAGGTAGTTAAAGGGAAACAGGATAATCGAAGTTGGAAAAGTTGGCTAGAAACAAGCCAAGCTAAGGCTGGGCATTAATAAGTAAGAATAAGTCTCCATGTATTTGTTTGGGAGCTGTGTAGTGGACCCCCAAAGGAAAAACAAAAACAACAACAACAACAACAAAAAACCAAAAAAACCCAAAACAACAACAAAAACAAAACAAAAAAACTGGATAAACAAAAACAACTACAGCTTTATACCAGATTTGCCAAACTCAATTAAAAAAACTAACAGGTCATGCTGCCAAGGATGTGGAGTATGGGTAATATTCATGCATTGCTGGTGAATGTGAAAACTTTACAACCACTATGGAAATAAGCATGACATTTCCTTAGGATGCTAGGAAGTGATCTACCTCAAGATCCTGCTATACCACTCTTGACCATATACCCAAAGGATGGTTCATCCTATTACAGAGACATTTCCTCAACCATATTCAGTATAGCCAGAAATTGAAAACAAGCTAGTTGTTCATTAAAGGATGAATGGTTAGACAAAATACAATTACACACTGACATATTACATATCTGTCAAAAGAAAATGAAATTCTCAGGTAAAAGGATGGAACTAGAAAGAAATCCTTCCAAATGAGGTTACCCAGACCCAGAAAGGCAAATATGGTATGTATTTAGTTATATGTGGATGTTAGCTGTTAATTTATTAATTAATTGGCTACAATCTACATCCACAGAAGTTAGGTAAAATGTAAGGGACTAGGGGAGAAGGATGGCTCTTCCTATGAAAGGAAAATAGAAAGACAATGTAGTGGGGTAGCTGGAGTGAGAAGATCAAGATGAGGGAGAAAAGAGGGGCACAAGGGAGAGAATATGGGACAGTACAGCTAAAACTAAGAGTCATTTGAGGGGTCATTTGTACTTCTTTTTAATCCTGCCTAGTCTTTATTATATTTCTGATCTTTTATATATTTCCACAATCTATATGTAAGGTGACTAATTATGCATTTATGCTAAACTATATTTGTCTATTTATAATTTGTTTTATTTTTTTACACTGGGTGTCATTTTTTTTTATATGTTTCTAGTTTTGGAACAATGTTTAGAATTACATCCTAATTTATTTATGGTATATTTAAGTGTAAGTTTCTGTAATTTTGCAGTGATTTCTCTGAGTCCTAATATTAAAACAGAATTTGTGGCTGTCTACTTGTATCAATATTATATCACTTTTAGTAAAATGTAGAAACTTGCTTGAGGTCCTTTGTACCTTTATTAATTTTAAATATCATCATCACCTTAAGCATCATATAATGCTGTAATATTTTTTATTCAGTTATCAAATTTATTCATACAACTTATGAGGAAATTATGCCTTTTTATATTCTTCTCATTCTGAAGGGACCATTTTATTGGATGCTAAATTGACAACTGACATTTCTTTTCTAAATTTATATATTTGTAATTAAAGGTGTTGTATCATTTTCTTCATTCTCTTTCCTCCCTCTAGCTTAACCTCCAATTCCAACCATTTGGTATATATTCATATGTATGTACAAACACATAAATACATCCTTCTCAGTCCATTTCTGTTATTTGCATGTTTATGGTTTATGGTTTCAGGGCCTACCATTTTGTATT
Source organism: Peromyscus leucopus (assembly GCF_004664715.2). Lineage (NCBI taxonomy): Eukaryota > Metazoa > Chordata > Mammalia > Rodentia > Cricetidae > Peromyscus > Peromyscus leucopus. Next base: position 110,104,728 of record NC_051083.1, read on the forward strand.
GGATAACCAATAAGGGGGCTCCTTCCATGGAGATGCTAATTCTCCCTCTCCTAGCAGTCATTAGTTTCCTGTAGTTCTTCGTCTAGTGGTAGAATTCCATGAAGAATGCCTCCCTCCATGTTAGCGTGTCTATTCATATTTCCATTGTCTGATTCATATTAACACAGCCATTCCTAGGAGATGATATTTCTCAGCAGACTTGCTGGTGTTGGGAGGATATTTGGTTGCTTTGTGAACCCTGAGTTAGCATTTGTGTCAATTAAATAAAATTAACCTTGGGTCAGGAGGCTGAGTTAGCAACTAGTTGTCAGAAAGTAATCATAGAGCATCAGACAGCATCTGGAAGAGTTAGAGGGATGCCCAGGTAGTATTCTGGAGGAATTTGGAGTGCTTGACATTTTATGATTTGGTGGAGATGCTGGCAGTGAAAGAATTGCTCCTTTGCCTCTCTGAGCTCACAGGTTTTTACTCCAGCCTTCAACTCTCAAGTCTTATCTATAAATAGAAAAATAGAGATTCAGTTAACGCTACATTTAGCAGCAGTGACAGGTTCAGTGCCTGCAGGAACAGAATTCTGGCCAGGCTGTGGCCTGAGTGTCTAGGCCCCTGTCAGAGAAGCAGGCTGGTAACTGCAGAGACGTAATTGATGGCTGAAATAGCAGATTAAGGCACAGCCACTGTGCTAAATTTAAAACAACATGCTGGTATTCTGGATCTTACAACCTTTCTATCCACCTTTCAGCAACGTACCCTGAGCCATAGATACAGGATTTGGGATGTGGATGTATCCATTGTGACTGTATTCTCCATGATCTGTTGATTTATTCATTGTGTCCAATTGTAATTTTCTGTGATGGTCACCATTTGCCATAAATACAGACTTCTGTGATGAAGGCTGATAGCTACATATATCTGTGGGTATAAGGGGAAGATTTAGAACATAGGGCCGGGCAGTAGTGGCACATACCATTAGTCACAGCACTTGAGAGGCAAAGCCAGGTGGACCTTTGTAATATGGTTTATATTATAATAAGCAAAAAAAAAACCTGTTTCATTTTAACAGAGACATATGATGGAACATTGTCAGTTTTGATTTGTGCAGGTATACCCATGATGGCCATAACTTCTAGCAAATGAGTGATTACAGAATCAGCTTTTTCATAACTCAAAGCAGTTGCCAATTAAAATCCTGAATAAGTGTCGATGGTATGGTGTACATATTTCAAAATTCTGCAAAGTGAAACACATCCATCTGCCAGATTTCATTCCTCTGAGTACCCTTTGGGTTACATCCTGCAGGTAATGGCATTTGAGTGTAGAAGGAACAAGTAGGACATATCTTTACTATTTCTTTGGCTTGTTGCCAGGTTATGGAAAAATCCTTTTTTAAACCTTTACTATTGACATGATACTTTTTTATGAAATTCTGAGGCCTCCAGCACATTTCCTATCAGTAATTTATCAATCACATCATTGCCTTGTGCTAGAGGGCCTGGCAGACCAGTATGGGATCTGATGTGACTTACATATAAAGGATGACTCCTTTTCCTGATTGTATCTTGTAACTGAATAAATAGTGAAGTTAATTCTGAAGCATCAGGGATAAATTCTGCAGTCTCAATATATAATACCACTCTTTCGGCATACTGAGAGTCAGTTACTATGTTGAGAGGTTCTGAAAAATCCATTAATACCAACAGAATAGCATACAATTCTGATTTTTAAACTGAATTATAAGGACTTTGAACCACTTTGCTTAAATTTTCTGATTTGTAACCTGCTTTTCCTTGTTTGTTGGCATCTGTATAAAATGTACAAGCTCCAGATATGGGTTTTTCCCATACAATTCGAGGCAAGATCCAATCAGCTCTGTTTATTAGATCAATTCTATTGCTTTGGGGATATTTGCTGTTAATTTCTCCCCCCAAAAAAATTACTGCAAGCTCTTTGCCAAGGTTCACTTTCTGTCCATACTTTTTCAATGTCCTCCTTAGTTAAAGGTATGACAATTTCTTCTGGGTCTATTCCTGCTAATTGATGAAGCTTTAATTTTCCTTTCCAAATCAAGTCAGAGATTTTTTTCCACAAAAGTTTTTAATTTTTGTTTGGTTTATTTGATAAAAATATCCATTCCAATATAATATCTCCCCTCTGCATTAATATTCCTGTAGGAAAATGCCTAGAAGGTAAAATAACCAAGATGCAATCCAGCTTTGGATCAATATGATCCATGAGCCCTTCATGTACTTTCTTTTCTACCAAGGCCAATTCTTTCTCAGCTTCAGGTGATAATTCTCTTGGACTATTTAAGTCCTTGTCACCTTCTAAGGTTTTGAACAAATTAGTCAGTTCATCATTTTTTACCCCAACAATAGTTCATAGATGATAAATGTCTCCAAATAATCTTTGAATGTCATTAAGAGTCTGTAGTCTATCTCTCCTAATTTGCACCTTTTGGGGTCTAATTTTTGTAGCTCTATTTTATATACTAAATAATTAATAGAATCTCCTCTTTGTATCTTTTCAGGAGCAATTTGTAATCCCCAGCAAGGCAAAACTTTCTTAATTCTTCAAACATTCTTTCTAAAGTATCTGCATTTGAGTCAGCTAGTGAAATATCATCCATTTAATGATAAATTATAAATTTAAGAAATTTTTTACATATCACTTCCAATGGCTGCTGTACAAAATATAATGCACTGTAAAAGCAAATCTTTCTCTGTCTTTTTCTTGTAAGGGTATTGAAGAGAAAGTCTTTTAAATCAATAACTATGAGAGGCCATCCTTTTGGTAACAGAGTAGGCAAAGGAATTCCAGATTTTAGAGAGCACATTGACTGAATTACTTTGTTAATTGCTCTAAGGTCTGTTACCATTCTCCATTTTCCAGATTTCTTTTTAATAACAAATGCAGGAGAATTCCAGTGGCTGGTTGATTCTTCAATATGCTGAGCATTTAACTGTTCTTCTACCAGCTCTTCTAAAGCCTGGAGTTTCTCTGTTGTTAAAAGCAATTGCTGAACTCATACAGGCTTTTCTGTTAACCATTTTAAAGGTAAAGCTGTTGGTGTATTTGGAAGATCATCAGTTGTTGTGCCCTATTCTTGTATAATATGGATGGCTGGTGATGACTCATTAGAATAATATCTTCTGATATTTCTCTCAGAAACATGTGCTAGTTTATGATTTGTTTCTGAGGTTGGAAGGATGTTAATCTGAGTATCCCCTTGTTGCAACAGATCTCTCCCCCACAGGTTCATAGCTATATTAGCCACATACGGTTTTAATTTTCCTCTCTGTCCTTCTGGACCTATACATTCGAGCCATCTTGCACTCTGTTTCACTTGAGATAATGTCCAGTTCCTAACAATTGAATGTTTACCTCCTGAAGAGGCCAAGTTGGATGCCAAAATTCTAGTGCAATTATGGTAACGTCCGCACTTGTGTCTACCAAACCAGACAACAAAACACCATTTATTTTATTGTTAATTTTGGTCTTTGTTCATTAATAGAAGTTTGCCAAAAAAATTCTTTATGTTTTTTTCCTGAATTCTGTTCTCTCTGTTTCATCATCCCAACCAGCATGATATATTCCAACAGGCAATTGGTTATTTAATTGCTCTGAGTAGGGGTTTCCTCTACAACTGCAGGAAAGGTTTGAACTGGATTTGCTGTGGGGGCCTGCCTGAGGCCCCTCTGGGAGTTTCCCAAAGACTGACGCAAAGGATTACCTTGCCTGTCCCTTGTTGATCTACATTCGTTGGGCCCGTGTTTTCCCTTACCACACCTTCTGCATACTACAGAAAGAAGGGGCATTCTGTTGCCATTGTTCATTGAAGAAACATTGTTTCTAGGAATGACATGTTTACAGTCCCTTTTCAAATTTCCTTGCTTTCCACATCCAGAACATCTACCATTCCTCAAACCTTTTGAAATTGCTTCTCATACCCACATAGTATCATGGTCATGAGCCTCAACATTAACCTTGTCTCTAATCCAGACTTCCAAGGGTGCAGATCTTGCCTTTAACGGCCTGATTATTCTTTTGCATGCTGCATTCACATTCTCAAAGGCCAAAGATTTAATTTTTATCTGACTAGCTTCTGAATTTAGGACCATTCTCTGTACTTCTGAAGTCAATCTTTGTAAGAAATCTGTGAAAAATTCTTTTGGGCCCTGTATAACCTTTGTAAATGACTCAGTTTTTTTTTTCTGGTTCCTCAACTCTGTCCCATGTATTCAAGGCTGCCATTTGATATAGAATTAGGGTTTGGACATCATATAAACATTGTGTTTGTACTAAAGCATATTGGCCTACTCCAATAAGCTGATCCTGGAAGACTTGTGTTCCTTTATCCCTCCATTGTTTTTCTATATTTTTAAGCCTCCTCCTTGAACCGAATTTGCCACTGGAGCTGTTGTCAGAGTTCCAGAATAGCCTGTGCCAGCTCCCTCCAGTCCTGTGGTATAATCCTATTATATACTGACCAGGAGTTTAACATTTGCTTTACATATGGGGAATGCATGTCATAAGATAGTTTTGCCTCCTTAAATCTTTGTAAGTCTAACATTTCAACTGGAATCCAAGTATTTTGTACATTTTCTTGATCAGGTAGCTGCTGTATGACTACCAGATAGATTAAGGGTGATTGTGTGAAAACAGGCTTTCTTTCTGTAACCTTATGATCCAATCTTGAAACAACTTCAATTAATTTCTACTGTCTGAATCTGAATTTCTCTATAATTCATTTTAACAGGTTTAACAGGTTTTTCTAAAACTTTTATCCTGGCACTTAAATTTACTATCTTTTTAAATAGTAAAATGAGGATAAGATAAGTAATAAAGTGCATAATTCAATCAACATTAATCTTCTCATATAGTTGTTCCATTGTGAGACTGCCTAAAATTTCAAACAAAGCCCAATTTTCTTCCAATGTACACATAAAACTCATTTTTTTAAATGTGGAAAAAAATTTCTTTTAATTAGTTTCCTTTAAAATATCTGATATATTAATTGCCTTACCAAGTCTGTGTAGAACAGTATAAATCCGAGAGAATTTCAAAACAGCCACCTAGTGTCTGAGGTGTGAATCCAGAGAGAGAGAGAGAGAGAGAGAGAGAGAGAGAGAGAGAGAGAGAGAGAGAGAGCAAGAAAGCATAGCCACAAGTTCTGGCTAAAAGTTTAAATCCAGCCACGTGTTCCTGCTTGAGCTGAGTCAAGCCTGGGCTCTGGCTTCCTTAAGCTCTGACCACATGCTTTGGCTTTAGAGGCAGGGGCCCTGTTGGGCAGGCCTGAGTTGTTGGTAGCACTGGCTTTAAGCAAGTAGCTCCAGCTGTGGGTAACCGCTTTGGGGTCAGTCCAACCTGAGACCTAAGCCGACCTGGGCCAAAGCTAGGGAGCCAGGCCGCCTAGGCAGGAAACCAGACCTTCTGCCAAGCCAAGTGGTTTTTAAAGGATTCTTGCCATGTGGGCACCATGTGGTTACATGTAGATGTAACCAACCATCTTATTAAATAAGAAACAGAGAGCCAATACAGAGATGAAAGCCAAGAGGTCAGAGCAATAGCTAAGAACTAAAAACCTTACCCTTCACTGTCGCTGTTGCCCTACCTCTCCAAAAGAGACCTACTTCCTGTGTGTCTGACTTTTTATAGTGTTTCTGTTCTGCCTTCTCATTGGTTGTAAACCCAACCACATGACCTCCTAGTCACTGCCTGTCTGTACAGCCCTCCAGGTCTTCAATGGTTGGTATTGAGATTAAAGTCATGTGTCTCCATGATGACTGTATCCTTGAACACACAGAGATCCACTTAGCTCTGCCTCCCAAGAGCTGGGATTAAAGGTGTGTGCTACTACCATCCAGCTTCTGCTATGGCTTGCTATTAGCTCTGACCCCCAGGCAACTTTATTTATTAACATACAAATCACATTTTACTACAAATAATATATCACCACATATCACACTGTCCTCTAAAGTATTATCCTTATACCCATAAATTGGTGCAGCTCTCAGGTCTCTTAGATAATTTTCTTCTTGCAGTGGATATCAGTTAATTTAGTGACTCATAACTGGTCAAAATGAAAAGAATAAGGGTCTATGAAGTATTCAGCCTGGAACTGAATATCTGTATAATAGCTCCATTGCCAAGGCTTAGGGAGTATTGCTTAAAATGTGGAACGAAAGATTGTGAGAGCCAGAGATAGGGTAGAATGCTGTGAAACAAGGCCTTATTGGACATCAAGGCCATTGTACTCATACACTCACAGCATCTGTGATCATGTGTACAAGACCTACACAAAATCAAGTCAATCAGTATTCCTGCATGGATGGGATATGTACACAATTACCTGAATAAAAATTTGGAGTTCATTACTTCTGGAGAATGGAGAACCATTTTCTTCAATATTGTGAACCCTGGTATGTAGTTCATGTCCTGGTGGATGGCCAGTCATATTACATACAGGCAATAAGAAATGGGTAATTAAAAGAAAAGAAGGTAGGAAGATGTTATGGGGATATCTGGGGATATCTAGGAGGAACTGAAGGAAGATTGGGTGGTGAATATCATCCAAATCATTGTGTCCATATATGGAATCCTCAAAAATAAGGAAAAAACTATTAGCAAAATATCATGTAAAATAAAAATTTAGTCTTATCTAAAATATCTTAGGAAATAAATTAGAATGCAAGGTTATCCCAGGGAAATAGGGTCAAATGCCATGGTGAAATATCTCTGAAGTAAATAATGTGAATTATTCTTTTTTATTTTTCTTCTCTGAGCTCATGACTATAGCTTGTGAATAATTTCTCCAGTGGAACAGAGAGCTGTCTGATTTTTTTGATGTAGATGAAACCATAACAAACCATCAAGGATTTCTTGTCATAAAATTTCACTTGAATATTTCCTCCTTCAACTGTTATTTATTTGCTTATTTCAAAGTATCAGTTCTTGTTCAATCCTCCTGGTGAACATATAATAGATAGGTACATACTCAGATGCTGCCATAGGCACTACATTTCATAAAAGCTCCTCAGATTTCAACAGAAAATGTCCCATGTAGCAAATTTGTCATTGAAATTTGTTGTATTTAGAGAATGAATATTGAGTAAAGTTTTTCTAAGTTAATTCTTCTGTCTTCATTTCCTTCTGTGTACTTTAAAATTTACTTAAAATGCTGTTAAGTATTTGATTACTTTTAAACAAGTAAGCATCTATTATATAAATTTCTTGAAGCACAATGGTATTATTTTTCCAGTCCCATAATAATTCTTTTCTTTATCATGTTTTTACAAGGCTATACAATCTGGATATAACATAGGAATGCATACTATATATGCTAAATATTTTCTGTTCTAAATACAATCTTAATATTAATTTAAATAAAAGTTAGTTAAAATATTTCATTATGTTTACATTTATGCTTAGTTAGCATCAAGCACATTGCCAATTTATATCACATCTTGGGTAAATGCATTTTTCTCCTTTCTTTACCATGATTTGAATACATCCCACATCCTTAACATTACAACGATAGTCATAATAAACAGTCAAAAGTTGTTGTATACAGAAGGTGGTTTTATGTTAATGTTCCTTAGTTATATACCAGTTGACACATTCACTGTCTTGAACCTACCCCACTATTTAAAATATCACAGATGAGTATCAACATCCTAACTTCTTGTATAGATGTTACACATTATTCAGCTGTAAGGAAAAACCTTGGATTTTCAAAAATTCTGGGAACAGAAATAAGAAAATATCTTGAAGCTGTATATTGGAATAAGACTAACACATTAAATAAAAATTTTATGAAAGTCACAGAATGTGTTGCAGTCTGAGACTGTTACTTGGGCATTGATTATGAGAAAATCATTTTTAACCTATTTGGCTCTTTCTTTTTTCATGATTAAAAAGATAATAGTACTGTTTCATGCATTATTAGAAAAGTGTAATGGAATAATATGCTTAGAAAATGCATAGTTTTCCCTTCAAATATAAGTACTTGATATAGCATTGTTTTACATAGATAGTATAAGTTACACATAGCTCATTTACCATGAAGTACATATAGAGCAACAGTATTTATACCAAATGAACTCTTCTGATATAGATAAAAGGAACAGTATGGGTTCTTTCCTGGAATAAAAGCCCACAAATATTCAGGCATTTTTAAATTTTAAACTTCATTTATTTATTGGAGGAGTTGTACACAGGCATGCCATGGCACTCACTGTAGGTGAGGAGATAGTTTATAGGAGTTGATTTTTCTCCTTATACCATGTAAGTCCTGCAGATACAACTAAGAATACCAGACTTAATGGCATAGCATTTACAGACTGAGCCAACTCTCTATCCTTAAGCAGATAATTCTATTATAGATGAATGCTTAAAATAACAGAGGTACATATGTTTTGTGAGGTCAGAGCAGAAATGCTGGTTTGAAGGAAGGAAAAGGTTGAGGAAAAACACCTGAGCTAAATCTTCAAAAAGACCTGAAGTAGGCTGAGACTAATGTGTACCAGTGAGCTAATCCTTGAGAGAGTGAAAACTAGAAAATAAGCAATTGTCTCTAAATTTATGATATCTGGAAAAATATATATGAAAATAGATGCAAATAATCAAAGAGAATACATCACTTAGATTTAAAAATGTATGAGGTTATTTTTGTTGAAAATAGAATTTTCCATTTAGTGTATTCTGGTTATGATTTTCCTTCCCCCAACTCTCTTCAAAGAGTAAAAGGCTCTATTAACATTAAATATTATGAAAAATAAAAAATGGAGACTTAAGATAAAAATCAAAGCATGCATAAGGAGTTGATATAAATCCTTTAAGTGATGGGAATGCTGAAGTTTTCTTCTTTCTGTAAGTGAAAATTAGAATATGTTTGTTTAATGTTCACCCATGGAAGAAGAAAATGATTATATTCTTTAGGCTTTTAAATTATGGAGGACATGAAATATTTCCCAACAGCAAACACATTCCAAGTGCTCAACAACCAAAACTTAATTAAAAACAAAAGTAAGTAACTTGATGTGTTAGTGTCAGTATTCACCTATGTTGTGCCAGCACCTTGCATCTTGACTGCATATTTGGGTCTATATGGATAACGTGTATGTTGTTCTTTGCCTGCTTTCATGTGATTATGACACCCTGCAAAAACAAACTAAAACAACCTTTCTCATTTTTGAGACTATTACATGTAATGAACTGTGGATTTGCAGGTTTTTTTTTTCCTCCCGTGCATATAATGGTTTAATTACCCAAAGTAAACACTTTTAATAGCAAATTCTTACAGTCATTCTTTGATGTTTTTAGATGATAGTATTAACGTGTTTAATTAAAAAAAAATTCTGTTTGAGTCATTCACCCTAGTTTCCTAAAAAAAAAAAAAAATCAATAAGTCTGGTTTGGGATTAAGATAGAATTCCCAGCAGTATCTAAAATGGCCTTTGACACACTTCTGTCATTTTTACAACATGTTTATGGAGTGCACTATTCTCAGCACTGATGATAAAATCAAAATATCAATCAACTATGAAAAATGTTGAAAAATACCATTCCTTGAGGTTGAACCCATGCTCACCAGAGTGCCAGACCTCTGAAACTGACTCTAAGCTATGGAAGATTTGCTGTCACATGGGAAGAAGAGCTCAAATCAATATATAGCTGGTCCCAGGATTTCTGCAAACCAATCCCTGCAAGAAAGTGGTTTACTTCTGTGGTGGGTAGACTCTGCAAGTATTGAGAGCATATTCCCTTATTTCTACCCCTCCAGTGCATATTCCAGTATCTGATTTGCTACCCACTCACCTCTCTGACACCCTGAGAGGACAGCTCCCCAACTTGACTTGGAGTACACAAAAAAAAGGATGAAGGAGAGGATATTGAATGAAGAATGTCATACTACCTGAGCATTGGAGTCAGCATTTGCTCCTAATTTTTAAAGTAGAGAAACTTATCAATCACCGCAGTACTGCATCTTACAAATAATACTTAATAGGCAAAGCACTAAGCAACAGACAGTGCCAGATGCTTTGTTTGCATACTGTGGCTACAATGTGTTTTGTTTTTCTCTAGTTGAATGAGGATTGAACACTTTTAAAAAGTCACTAAAATTCACACAGATATCATAGAGATATCAAACAGTCAAAGCTATCCTGAGCAAAATGGCCATTCATACAAATATAATGGTAACAGATTTTACATTATTGTACATAGCAATACTAGCTAAAACAGAATGATACAGGCAGAAAAATAGGTACACAGATGCCCAGGACAGAAGAGATGACCAGGAAGCAAATCTACATACCTAAGGGAATATGATTCCCAACAATGGTGCCCAAAACAAGTGTTGAAAAAATATAGCCTTCTCAATAAGTTGTGCTGGGTTCAGACCTGGAGTTTGAAGTAGATTGCTATCCCTCATCTTGTATAAGAATAAATTCAAACTGGATCAACTACTTTAATTTTAGATCTAAAACTTTGAAACTGCTATGGGAATACTTAGGGAAAACACTTGAAGGTATAAACATAAGTAAAAAATGCCTACATAGCATCTTTAGAAACTAATATCTCAAATGGACAAAGGCTTATACATCAAATCAAAAGTATTGTAATAGTATAGTAAACAGTTATCAAAATGATGATACAACTTGTATACTTGTGAAATAGGAAAATTTTGCAAGTATTTATTTTACTGAAAACTGATATTTAAAATGTAAAATAAAAAATCATCACACTCTAAAAAAGCAATTATATATATATATATGTTCATATACATATATATGTGGTGTGTGTGTGTGTCTGTGTGTGTGTGTGTGTGTGAATAAATGACATAAAACTGACATAAAACTAAAAGGAAAATTTATTAGGACCAATAAGAATAATAGCGGAGGAAAAGAAAGGGTAATTGGAGGCTTACTATGAACAAAGTAAATGCTGTGTGTTAGTGAAGATGCCGTAATGAACTCCATTATGGTCTATATTAATTTTTAAAACTTAAGAACCAGATGAATAATTATGAGGAATATGCATATATGTATAATTAAGTATTAGTCATCCATAAAGTCTGAAATTATGCTGTTTTCAAGATGACTGAAAGTACAGATCATCATTTTAACTAAAATAAGCCAAATTCAGAAAGTCAAACATCACATGATTTTTCTAATATAACATATGTAGATTTACAATACCGAAGTTCCTTCTAGGATTCCATTGTAAGCACTAATTTAACTATTACTATTTTGCGCTGAAATTCCATTTCCAGTATAGCTTCACCAAGTACTATCTTTCATGGCCTTCTCTATAATATGCGGAAATTGCTTTAAATTAGTTGGTCATCATAAATTTAAAGATAAATTGAGTAAGGTAATTTTGCAAACCAAAAGTAAAAAAGAGAGGTCTGTTTTAGAAACCTGAAAATTTGGTATACATTTTATTGCAGTTTTAAATCAGCAAGTAGAGTTGACACCAAGCCTTTTCAATATTATGGATCTAGAATGAAGAATACAATGCAATTCTAGAAAATCTGGAGTCTATGAAGAATAATAATGGCATGTAGAAATGTATTTAATTCACTTTAACTCTGAAGTTTAATCATAATAATCATACTAAAATTACATTTTCTATCAAGTTTCACAAAATACCATCTTTCACAGACTTTTTTTGTGATGTGTCCATGACAGTAACTATCTTCATAAATTATTAGACTCACTTTATCAGGGTATAGTTTATATATACTCCTTTCTTCAAAATCCTAAGCCATTTTCCTCCTTTATCTTGTTGGAGGTATAAAGTCAGAGAAGCCACAGCACACAAACTAAAATCTAGTGACTGATGTAAATGTGTTTAAGGCTGGTTTGGTTACATGGTATTCTACTTGTTAAATATTTGACTATGTTTTCATACTAAAAACAGACCATTGTTAGGCATCCTTAGGTGCCACTGTTGTCTTTACATTTAACATACTGTTACTGCTCCCCTTTAACAAATTAAGCTTGTACTTTCATATGCTCATAGAATACATCACAAGCTATGGGTCTTGTAGAAATATATTTCACACATAAAACCCCAATGGCTTGTGATTTTAAGAAGTACAATACTTGCTTGGTATATTAGAGAAATGAAAGTTACTGTCTTTGGCTGAGTTAGCTTTTTGTCCTTTTTATTTGTTCCTGTCCCATATAACACATCCTGACAACAGCCTCCCCTCCCTTCCCTCCTCCCAAACCCTACCACCACCAATCTCCCTCTCCCCATATCCACTGCTCCTCAATTTCCCTTCAGAAAAGAGCAGGTATCCGAGGGATATCAACCAAACACAGCATAATAAGGTACAATGAGACTAGGCACATTCTCCTCATATTAAGGCCGGGTGAGCCAAGTCTATATGAGGAAAAGTGTCCTAAGGGCAGGCAAATGAGTTGGGTATAGTCACTGTGGACACAATTTTAAAAAATAGACATATTCTAAGAGCTAAAGAAATGTTCGTTGAGGCATTTGGAGAGGTAAAGTTCTTTCTTCTTTATGATATAGCTTGACACTTCATTTTTATGCTTAATATTCATTCTAAGGTAAAATTATAATAATAATTGAGCATAATTATTAAAATAAGTTAAAGCTAGGCTATTTTAAAACAAAATTTAACATTAAGATTTAAAATGAAAAATATATTATTTCTAAAACATTAAAGTTTGAGACCCAGTAAGTGTAAAATTTAAATTTCTTTCTCTTCCTTTCATATGGAACATCTATATACCCTAACTTTGAGCTGAATTTGTGATTTTTGTGATCTAAGATATGATTAATTATGTTATTTATACGGATTTTGAGAACAAAATTGTTCTTCACTACTTAATATCAAATATAAAAGTTGACAATAGTTGTATTATTTTTCTTTTTGAATGTTACATTGTTTCAAATATAAAAAGGACATATCATAAAAATAGTCCTTTTGTTAGCAGTATGACAGTTTGAAGCACCTGATAGCAACTTGGCATCTAACTGTGTTTTTAATTCTCGTAAATTTAAGATAATTAATACCTTTGTGGTACTGAATGTCCCTTGTGAAAAGAATAGTTTTTATTTTCACATTAGGAATTCTAGAAAATAAGTGCAGCATATTCAAAACTTAGTATTTTATCTTCTAACCATTCAAAGATGTATTTTAGGTAACTGAATATTCTTTTATATCAAAAAATTCATACAATATATTCTGATCACAATTTCTGCTTCCCCAAATCTACCCAGTCCCCGGTCCTGATAACCACCCACCAGCAAATTCTATGCCTTTTATCTCTTTCTCTTTAGAAAACAAATGGACAAACAAAAAAACTAAGCAAAACAGAATTTAAAAGGAGAAAAAGGAGGAAACATACCTAGAAACACACAATAACATATGCCCACACAACCCATAAAAACATTGCTTTTTTGTAGTCAAGTTAAATAATTTATAAATATTTTAATTATCTTGTTTTGTGAACACATGGAAGATTATAATTTTTCAGGTTAAGGGATAAACAATAGATTACCATACATATTTATACATGAAAGATATATTCTTATTTATTTTCAAAAGGTATCCTGTGTCCTTATTTAATTGTCACTCCAGAGTTCATTTTTCTTTATAGTAATAGGTGTTCATGCCAACACACCTTACATAAGTCAAGTGGACCTAAGCAGAGACATTCAATTATTAAAAGTCAAAATTAAATATTCCTATTGTGTTGGGAGCAAGTACTAGAAAATTTATAAATGGCTTGTGATGATATTTCACAGTTTTTGAGAACTGGAGAGGAATGTAGGCTTTTGGTAGTAGGAAGGAAAGAAATTTTAGAGTTAAATGGAAATGGGGCAAAAATAACAATAAAAGGACTATCATACTATTTACCTATAATATTCTCCCAACTTCACAATATTTTTGCATCATGTTTTTGTTTGTGGAAAATATAGTTGGGTGTTATATTGGTGACTGAAGAAAAAGAGATGATGCAATTTGAGAAGCATTTACCATTTGCTCAAGTGATTTAGAAGCTGTAACTATTTAAGACACATTCTTTTCTTTAACATCTAGCAGAGCACACAAATGAAGATAATAATAACTCTAAGTTATTGAGTACCTATTATGTCTGCTGCCTTGGTACCTATTGTCCATACAATAAATGTGCAATGCATTCATTACATTTGACAACAAAGACGCTAATGAAATGAGCTAAGTAGGCACACAGGAGACAACATTCAGTTTAGTCCAGCTTGAATTAACACTCTTTTTGTTCTTCTCGTTGCATGCTACATCATTAAGAAACTTATCTTAAGCTGTTTAGTTTACTCTAGCCTGATGAATAATCAAGAAAGTGTGTCTAACAAACAGGATTTTGTTTTGAAGAGACATTTAAAAAGTAATCATATATGATAATGATAATCAAATATGACTACTCATCATTTTTTTCTTTCTTAGTGTAAAAGGGAAATTTTCAACAGTGTTATTCAAATTCACATTCAAAGGAAAGTAAAAGTGGACAGTCCTCCCTTTGTTATTCAAATTTCAAGGATGGCTGGAGACAATGGTGCTATTACCTTTCTTGAACCAGGGAATTTATATAGAATGCTATCAGAAAATTCAACATGACAGCTGGCGGTGGTGGTGCACGCCTTTAATCCCAGCACTCGGGAGGCAGAGGCAGGCAGATCTCTGTGAGTTCGAGGACAGCCTGGGCTACAGAGTGAGCTCCAGGAAAGGTGCAAAGATACACAGAGAAACCCTGTCTCGAAAAAAAAATTAATTAAAAAAAAAAAAAGAAAATTCAACATGCACTTTTTGAGTTTACTTTGAGTTGTATCCACCCAAGAATATACCATAAAATTTATAAGTTATTTTCTTTTCTGCCTATCATAAAAGTATATATATATCCTATTTTCAATGAGCACTGAAAGTAAAATACAATAATACAATAGAGTGTTATAAAGAAATCAAGGGGAAATTAGGACAGGAGGATTAAATAGGGATGGGAAGGAGAGGATAGGTTAGAGGATGCCCTATAGGAAGGGATTACTATCACTAAAGGACATTTGAAAACCATATGGAAACTTACTACTGTCAAAGATTCCTGAAAAATATAGACACATACAAAGAAATTACCATATAGTAGAGGCAGAAGTACCTCAAATAGATATCATATGCTACCAAATAAAACTCTAAGTACCAGAAATGTTTTTTTTTTTTTTTGAGTTGTTAGCCAAGGAGTTCCCATAGCCAACCTTTCCCCCTCTATTGCAACTACTGCCAAGACTATTGGTTACCTTCCACAACTTGATAGTAAGACCTTATTGTTGAAGATACCACATACTTATGTCATAGAACATGAAGAAATTGAGTTGGTGTTCAACGGGAAACACTACCTTTACTGGCTAGTGTTCATATTGTGGGAAGTGTTACACATGATACCAATGGAGAAATGTGTCTATCAATCTCATCAAGCTATGAATCATTCTGTCATGATATATTATGGTAAAAATACATTACATCCTAACAGTCTGGAAATTTTCCTAAACTTCGCACCCAGAATTAATAAATAATACACCCTAAGGTCACTTATGATTTAAGATTGCTATCCTACTGTATTCTCAGCCAGTTTGTTTAATCTGCCCTTAGGGAAACAATGTAACAATGAAACTTGTCTTGAATTTTACATGTAATCAACATTTACAACCTAAATTAATATATATCGGTAATCTTAAATTCTCTTTCATGTCTGTGACCCAGAGTAATATGTTTGTGTCATTTGCTGAAACAGCAAACATAAAAGTTGAAAGCATCTGATAAAATAAATATCCACCCAAAATGTTGAACCCAACATTTGGATATTTCTTGATAAGAAATGCTGTTTGTAATAGTTTGTTTTCTGGGTCAGTTGAAGTCAGTTGGAGTCAGTGACTTAATCTCTTGTAAAACTGTTAAAAATTTCTGTAACTACCCCTCATTCCTTTGCTCTGTGCGATGTTTTCTGTGCTGTTCAATAGAAACAGAATATATGGGTACACATTATTGTGGGGCATTTACCCACCAACCCCACAGCTTCCCAGAATTTTCTTGAGTGCGAGCAGCAGGAAATATAAGATAGAAGGATTTATAGCAGAGAATCTTGCAGAGATAAATAGATAGAAAATAAAGGATAGCCTCGAGAGGGCCTGGAACCTTTTCCAACGGCCCTGACTGTCTCTTCCCCAGGGTTTTTATAGAGACGCCAAGGGGTGGAGCAAAAGACCTCCTCCCCCAGCACAGCCAAGTGCAGACCATCTCCAACACCTGCACTCAGGCCCGTGGTCCTGATCATCCTCTATTCAGACCTGCTGGGTAAAGACACGAGGACCCGAGAACGGGCTCCCACACATTATCACACAATCAACAGACACAAAACAGATAGATATATACATAGTAAAAAACAGAGACAGGCACAGGGACAGGGACAGATTCACAAGACAACTGTCAAGCAGGCACAAATCACATACACAACAGGCTGACAGAAGAAAGGAAGACACAAAGAGCATGAATTTGAGAATTCAGATCTAGACTCACACTTGGTTAAATGACACCAAGTAGAAGTGCTTTGGATTTTTTCATTAATGTGACAATGACACATTATTAGAGGCTCAGAATTTATTATTAATGCATTTAACTGACTGTATTCTGTGAGCTACAATAATGACCTCTCTGCACAGCATTCCCCTGGTAGAACAGTGATATGAATATCATAGACAAAATTAACCAATTTCTGATCATATATAAGGCCTGGTCCATGAGATGAAATGCATACCTAACATTGCTAAAGTAACCATGAACCTGAGACTAAATATTCCATGTGCCCTAGGAGAAAACCTACTATTATTCTGTTAAATAAACAACTCCTAATGATATGCTTTTATATACATATATCAATATATCATTCACCCCTCATCAGAGAAGTTTTATTTCAGTAGACAGTGATTAACAAAGAGACCCAAAAGTGGACAATGAGAGACCTTGGAGCATTTAGCCTTATAGGATGTCTATATTATATCTCTTCCCTTAAGGCTCAGGGATTGATGAGGATAAGGATGTAGAAAGACTGTAAGAGCCAGAAGTAGATGGTATCAAGAAAATAGCATTTTTCAGTCACAACAGTGTAGATACACATATGAACTCACAGAGACTATGATAGCATGCAAAATAATTTGCCCAAGTACCAGCCAGACACAATACCACAATTGAAGAGGGGCAGTAGGAACAAAATCTCATCACTATGGCCAAGTAACTTTGAAAGCGATAGTTGCTGAGAGAGGAAAACAAAAACTTCTCAACGAAGTGACAGTGGGTATATGCACCACATCCCAGGGATTGTTTCATGCTCAGAAGTAGACAGTGAACATAAACTGGAATGCATTTTTTAAGAAAGAGAAAAAAAGAAAAAATATGAAGTTGGGTTGTAGGGAAGTATGATAGTATGTGAGAGGACTTAGAGGAAGGGAAGGAATATGATTAAAATATATGAGACTTTATGGGTACAGCTTTTGACATTTCCTAGGAGACACAATCTCACAATAAACTCCCCTAATCCTCTGGCTCTTACAGTCTTTCCATCCCATCTTCTGCACTTTTCCCTGAGCCTTAGGTATGGGAGTTGTTTTGTATCCACTGGGGCTGTGCTCTCCAATTTTGAATTCAATTGGTTATAATTGTCTCTGTCTTTTGAAAAGAGAAGTTTCATTAATATTACTACCTAAACATGAGCTAAGCAAGGACAATAACAACAGACATGCTAAAGTGGACTATGGTGCAAACCTACACATAAAACCACAGGCTACTAAGGAATGCTGAGTGTGGGAAAACAGTCTTTGCCAGAGAAGAACACACCAATTAGTTATCCAGTACCAAATATTTAGCCCTGAAAACAGGCTGTATTTATGTATTTATAAATACATAGGTATACACACACATGTACAGGTAAAAACAATTAACAAAAAAAGAGGCTACAGATTTGAAAGAGCAATGAGAAGTATAAGGAAGAGTTTGAAGGGAGGCAAGGGAAGGGGAAAACAATGTAAATATATTATAATATAAAACAATAAAAGAAGTATTAACAATATATTATATAACATCTTCAAAAGAACAAAAAAAATTATTATTAATAAAATAAAAGCCAAAACTAAAGCTTTTACAAATACAGTCTCTTAGACACTACAGAAACATACTGAGCTAACTGGGTTTTATAAGACTGTATTGCATCTTTTGCAATTAGAGTTACAGATAATTGTTAGCCACTATGTGATTGCTCATAACCGAACAAAAGAGCTACAAGTTCTATTTACTACCGCTGATGTAGTTATCCAGTCTTTTTAAATTAATTGATTAATTAATTTTCTGGGTGTTTGTTGTATACATTTATTTGCATGACAGATACACATGCCATGAAGTATGTGTTTGGAAATCAGAGGATAACTTGCAGGAATTGATTCTCACATCCTACCATGTAGATTCAGGGATTAAACTAAGGTCATCTGGTTGGAAGGGAGTACCATTACACACATAGGCATCTTGCTGGTGCAGTTTGATACACTTTGTAAGCTATGTATTCTCTTTGTAATTTCATAATTATGATTCATTTTTAATGAATTATATTCTTTGCTAAAGCTTTACTCACCCAATAAAGGTTGGTAGGCTGCAGTTTGACTGAATATTAAAGCATATTTATAAAATGACAATGTTGCTGTGGGAATGATATTTTTAATTGCATAGGTTTTAGTATAATTTTATTTGCTCAGTTTTAAGTTAATTTCCATAATAATTGAAAGGAAGTGGGGTTTAGTAAAATTATTAAACTTTTAAAATTCTCCCATTTACTGGGCTATAACATATTAAAAATATGACTCATGTCTATAATTTGTTTCCCAGCTCATGGCATTCCTTGTAATATAATGTCTCCTTTCTATACTATCCTTTCTTCACTCAATTTTGATCTTTTTCCTATTACGTTTGTTAACATAGCAACTATTCTATCATATGAATTGCATGACTTTAAATGACTGGCTCTGTTTGACTCTTGAATTATTATTTTGGGCTCTTCATCTTCAACTAAATAATAGGTGGGGAAATTTTCCATTCCATTGCTCTTCTTAAGTTAGTATCTTTCTAATAAGTGCCCAAAGGCTATTTTAGAGTTCTTCTCTCCAAAGCTCATTGTAAATCACTAGATGCCTCATAATTTTGGTATAGCCTATTTCACAGCACTACTTAGTATTCTTTTTAAATAGTGTTGATAGATACATAGTTTTCTGAACTTAGTTACTCCATTTTTATGTGAGAATGAAAAAGATCGAGATATTACATTTTTGTTTTTATTTTGTCTCCCTATTGTATTATATGAAATATATGCATTTTAATCTTACTTTAAATTATAACAAAGGTTTAACAAATTCTCAGCAGTTGGAGTTATTTTATATCCCCAATAGTATATTGATACTCATAAAAATATCCATTGACTTATATAAATATAAATTTCTAAATGGTATATATATATATATATATATATATATATATATATATATATAAAACTACAAAGTTATCACTATGTATTTATTATAAGGAAAACTAATCTCTTCATGCCACTTTAGCTTATATTAATGATTAAGTCTTTCATTTATCTAGGTTACAATTGCAATAAATATTTATTTGGGCAAATTGAAACATTGTAAATGATAATAGCATATAAAAAATTTTCCTTTCAATTTGGTATTTTTCAACTGATTTGAAATTATTGTCATAAGTATATAAATTGGTAAAGAATAAATAACAATTTCAATAAAATTTAAAACAATAACATATCACATGTAGTTAGAGTTTTTCTCTCCTGGTCCCACCAAGCCCTGGAAGTCCCATAGCCATTTATAAAATAAACATACAGACGCGTATATTATTTAACTGTTTGGCCTAATGGCACAGACTTCTAGCTAGCTGTTCTTCTATTTTAAATTAACCTATTTCTATTAATCTATAAGTTGCCACGTGGCTCATGGCTTACTGGTATCTTAACACCTTCTCAAGGCAGTGGCTGGCAACATCTCCTCCTGTCCCAGCCTTCCAGTTCCCCCTTCTCTTCTCTCTTTGTTCCGTCTATACTTCCTGCCTGGCTACTGGCCAATCAGTGCTTTACTTATCAGTCAATAATCCACAGCAATTATACATCTTTTTTTTTTAAATATACTCATCATTATTGAGAGAAAATATAAATAACAATGTGTTTTTATATTTTGTTGCTATTCTAGAGTAATAAATTGGCTTATACAATTTGTTTGCAGGATCATGTATAGACCATTGAACCAAATATTGTGTTATGTTTGTAAACTTGATGATAAACTGAGAAAATTTTCAACATATTATAGAAATGTTATGAATCATTCAACTCTTAGGTCTTCAGAAAAAATGGTTATTAACAACCAAATATACAATTTTGATGTCTGAACAAGAAGTTATTATTTGATGTGCAATCTATTTATTTTTTCTAATTAATTTGAAAATTCATTATGAAAATATCTTAAAAGATGGGTCCAACATTTCATCAAACCCTAGATATTGCCAATGATATATTTAAAATGGATGAATTAGGATATACTGCTACAAAACCCACCTTATTGATCAAATTAGGTTAATTTGCATATCTTTAACCTTTAAACTTTTTTTTTTATTTAGGGATTTTGCTTTTCTCTCTTAGCTCTTTCAACTTTTTTCTTTTATTTTACAATACTAATCAGTTCTATATAACAGCCACAGATTCCCTTGTTCTCCCACTTCCTGCCCAAATTTGTAACGTGGTTATAAAAAATAAAACAAACTTGAAAAAAAACCCACCTTATTTTAGGCTTCTGATTTGAAATATGGAAATACAACTTTCCTTTTAGCTTGAATACTAACTTTCATCTAGATATAGTGCACATGACAAAAAGAAAGAGCTTTAAGTTCAACTGAAATTTAGAGGCAACTTTTATCTAAAGTATACCTAGTAGAATAACATAGGATAAAGGTAATTCTCCTTATTAGGCTTCATTCCAATAGAAACTCTAAACAAAAGAAGTTATCAACCACTCTTGCAACATAGTCAGTTTCGTTGTTTCTCCTACATTACAATGATTTTATCTGCCTTTGTAGAGTTCTCTTAAAATGTGTTGGAAGCATTACTTTGCAACAGGACCCAATTTAGATAATTGGTAATAAATTAGTATAGCCTTTCCTCCAATCATTATCCTGAATTGTCTTTGAGTAAGTGTGTTTCTGCATATACACATTTAAGGCAGTCACCTGGGCTTTTCTTATAGATGCAGAATGCACCCTAGATTATCATGCCCCAATTCAGTTTCTATTGCCCATTTACTACCCCTTTCATTTATAAGATAGTACAGGAACAACAATGGTTAAATGAGTAATTTTATTAGCATTGGCATTTCATTTTCAATGGAGATACTAAAAAAATTGTTTTCAATATACTTTTGAAATAGAAATTCAATGAAGCCTATTATATAACTATCATTGAAAGAAGATGGGCACTAATTGCTTCAATATCACTAGAAATAAAGTGGTTTAGAACAATAGCAGAGAAAAATAATTAATATTTACAGTGTTTTTAGCTAGAAACTAAAATGAAGAGATTAGGAGTCCATTTAGGACTGTCCATGTTTCAAATGCTTTGAAACTTTTGAAAGTCTGCCATAATCTAAAATAAGAGTTTGATTTAGCATTGTAGACACTGGATTAAAGGGAATTTCTGTAGCAATAAAGTTGAGACAATAGTGTGTTAGTTTTTGTCATTGAAAATGTTTAATGTTGTACTCTATATTCCCTAAAAATGAAATTTAGTTCCTGTGTTGTTGAATAGTCTGTTTAAAAAGACTTAGAATTTTAACCCATTATATTTTCTAGCAGCTAACACTTCTAGTGATGGCAATTGTTGAACTTGTTATTCATATATACAAATGCATTATCAACTGTATGTTTTTTCTTATATGAAATGTATATATATATATTTTTTTCTGAAATTTCATATATGAATATAATGTGTTTTGAAAACTCCATTTCTTATTACCTTTAATTTGTACCCAATACATTCAACATCTTTTTCTCTACATTTCATGTGTTCTTTTATTTTTAAACATACTAAATCCATTGGTTGTTGCCTGTATGTGCATGAATGTAGGGCCATCTACAGAAGCATGGGTAACTTCTCAGGGACATTAGTCTCTCAGGGGCAGTATTCCTGAAGAAAACTGGTTATCCTTTTCTGAGCAGTCATAAATGGCTACTAGCTCATCTATTAGTGGTGATAATTCACAATTCCCCGAACCCATGCATGCTGTGATTTTTCTCTAGCTTTACATTGTGCAGGTTGTGTGTATATAGACATAGTTAATGTGATTTTTTTTTATACAATGGCCCTATAACATCCAGAAAACACTGTTTCACTGCAGATATATACTAACAGTTGTGGTGATATTTTATTTGTGCTGAAATGTGATATTTTCTTTGTATGTTAATAGATAAAGGTTGCCTGGAGATCAGAGGTCACATAGCGAGCTATAAATAGAAGTCAGGTGGTGGTAGCACATGCCCTTAATCTGATCACATGACAGGTAGAGTCTCTGTGTGTTCAAGGACACAGCCAAGCATGGTGACACATGCCTTAATCCCAGTACCAACCATAAGAGATCTGGAGGTCTGTATAGACAAGCAGTGACGAGGAAGTGATGAGGCTGGCCTTAGAGCCAATAAGAAGGCAGGACAGGTTAGACAGGAAGAAGCTCTCTCAGGAAGCTATGGCGTGGTGGTATGTTAAACTCAGTGGCTCTTCGCTATTTCTCTGATCTCTTCAGTTATTACCCCTGTATTTGGCTCTGTGTTTTATATTTAATAAGACTGTTTAGAAATTTGGCCACAAACACTAGATCTTAGAATATTTTCACCTCCTCTTTCATGATTATCACTGTTTGTGGCAAGAATGGGTATGATATAGATGTCCCATTTAGAATTGAGCAGTACAGAGTCTTTTAGTCTCTGCATGTTGACCACCTGTAGGTCTCTGTATTAATCATCATCTGCAAAAAGAAACTTCTCTGATGAGAACTGTGAGAAGTCCTGTCTATAGGTACAAAGGTAAGTGCATATGAGAAAGTTTAATGATGCATTCATTTAACAGAATAATAGTGGTATGCTCTTTTCTATATCCACATAAATAAAAGCAACATAAATTAAGATACAACTGAGGGTACAGATATAATCTCATGACTCTACAGTTACCTCTTTTTCTGCAAAGAGGTAAAAATTGACATTAAAGAGAAGATAGCATCTTCAATTAATGGTGCTAGACAACTGGATGGCTATGTGTAGAAAAGTGAAATTTGAAACTTACTCTCACTCTATAAGAAAGTGAACTCCAAATGGATCCAGGACCTCAACATGAGACCTGATACCAAGAATCAATTATAAGAAAAAGTAAGGAATATCATTCAAATTATGGGGACAGTAAAGAACTTTCTAACTAGGAGTCTGGTAATTAATAAAATAAGAGCAATAATTGACCATGAAACTGAAAACTTCTGAACAGAAAAGTTTACTTGAATGAAAAGGAAGCCTGCATAATGAGAAAAATCTTTACACTGCATATATAATAGAGGGTTCATGCTTAGAATACATAAAATATTTTTTAAAACCCTGAACACTAAGCAAGCAAACACACAAATTAAAAAACGGGGCATGGAGTTAAATAGAGAGTTCTCAAAAGAAATCTTACAAATGCCTCTAAAATATTTTTACATGTTCAGTATCCTCTCCCATCAAGGAAGTGCAGGCTAAAGCTGCCTTGATATTTTATCTTATACCATTTAGATGAGTGAGGGCAAAACAGAAGAAATAACAACAAACACTGGCATGGCTATAGAGAAAGAAAAACAATCACAGTTGATGTAGATGCAAACTGGTGTAGTTACTATAGAAATTAGTACAGAGGTTCTTCAAAACACTGTAAGTACCATATGACCTGTCTATATTACTCTTTGGAGCATATACAAACAACTATATATTCTACTATGGAGATACTTGCTTACCTGTGTTTATTGCTGCTCTATATTTTTAAAATACATGTATATATTTATATATACCTACCACACCACAAACACTATAATTCCAATGCACAGATACTACATATAACTGAAAACAGATAATCTAGGAAAACACTGTAACTTTGAAATTTTTTCTTATACTAACATATGTACATTAACCATTGGTCTTAATATTTATTTTTATTTTTAAGAATGGGGTGGCCACATTTTATAAAAAACGACTAGAAACTTGTTCAGCTTAATTTGACATTTTTCCTATCAGATTTTACAATTTCTCACACAGGGAAAGAGATGTTTAACTTTTGCAGACCCAAGGCTTTTCTCAGGCTATAGATTTTGGGAAAATATAATTTAGGTTTGACCATTAAACTACTCCAAAATAACTTTTCTCAAACTTTCAGGAAGGTTATCATTCATAGACAAAATTATACTTTCATACTATTCATCAGTAATGGGAGGGGCAGTATAGCACCCTTGTGAGAATTAAAGACATTAATATATGTATAACATTTTCTACATAATTTTACATATTAAGTAATCATTTTATGAGTATAGAATTTTAAGCATCCAGTTTCAAATAATCTAAAAGGGCACTTCATATTTCTCTAATTTAAAAAAGCAAATATATATCTAAATTATTTTCACTATAAATTTTCAATATATTTCAATGTTCATATGTGAAGTCAGTTTCTTGACTTCAGGTATATCATCAGTAAACTTGATTAAGGTACTTGTTCAAACATCAACATATTCGTGTCTGTTGTAATATTATTCACAATAGACAGACTGTGGTATATATGTTTATGAGTCTTAGTCAACCGTAAAATAGAAAAAAAATTATTCTGCTTGTAAGAAAATTGATTCTATTGGGGATCATATCAGGAAAAGTCAGTTTTTTCTTATTTATGGCTCCTAAATTTTATAAAGAGGCATGATTTCATTTATATGTCTATGTATGTGTATAGCAGGGTCCTTGCTGTTGTTCCCTTTGGGGGTAGGGGCCAAGTAGGCGCAGAGTCAAACCACACAGACTCAGGGAGAATGTAGAAACAACAAACTCAGTTTATTCAGGAAGAGTAAAGCATTATATACCTTCTACTCCACCCTGGGGGGAGGTCTCATGAATATGCATCAGCTGGTGTGGCATGGGTGTCTCTCATTGGTCCAGGTCATCTCCAGATCGTGTTTCAGCTGCTGTTGCTAATATCCTTAGGCAGACCCAGGCTGGCTCTCAGAAAGTATCTTTTTTACTTGTTTGGGCCTTCTGGCCCTCAAGCCCATTAGGGATGAGTCATCCCACATATGTGTAACATGAAAATAGAAGCAAAATTTAAGTAAGGAAAGGTTCAATAGGACATATTAGGGGTGAATATGGCTAATGCACATGATGTACTGGAATGAAAATATCTTTATGACAGTCATCTGCAGTTGATTGCTTTTTACTATTTACTCTTTGGGGGCCTGCCACTCAATTCCCAAATATTATTATGGAGAATTATTATTACTTAAAAATACCCAGTCTTAGCTTGACTTGTTTCTACCCATCTTTTCTTCATTTAAATAATCCCATCTATCTTTTGTCTCTGAACCTTTACCTTTTTATATACTTTCTTTACTTCTTACCCTGAGGCTTGCTGTGTAGCTGGGTGCCTGGCCCTTGGAGTCCTCTCTTCCCTTTCTCACTCCTTAATCTCTTTTCCCAGATTTCTTCTCCTGTTTATTCTCTCTGCCCGGCAGCACTGCCTATAGTTTCTCATGCCTAGCTATTGGCTGTTCAGCTCTTTATTAGACCAATCAAGTGTCTTAGATAGGCAACGTAACACAGCTACACAGAGTTAAACAAATGCAACATAAAAGAATGCAACACATCTTTACATCATTAAACAAATGTTCCACAGTATAAACAAATGTAATATATCTTAAAATAATATTCTACAACAAAGCTACTAGGAGTTCATTATTGTAATGACTATGTCTTGAACAAAAGATGATATTTCAGAACCCTTATCCATATCTTATGATTCTTAGTTTAATTATATGTACTCTTCCACAATGTTTCCTGAGCTGTTAAGAGGAAGGTGAAAGTGTCTTCTTTATAGCTGAACAATTATTTGTCTCTTCTCACAACATTTTGCAGCCTAGCCCTTATGCATTTTCCACCACTCATTGGAAAGAATATTTTCTCTATTTAAGGCTGGTATTAATACTTATATATGGTTATGAAAATAAGTAATTACACATCAGCTTGACACTATGCCAATTTCAGTTCTCTGCTAGAGCCAATGATATCCTGTAATGTTATGTTTTACTAAATTTATAGTACCAGGCATCAACTCACTCCCAGGACCTGGTATAAAATTGAATCAGAAAACAGTAGAGCCACTGTTGCACAGAGTTGTAAATTTTTCCTGGCAGATTTGTCTCTTGGATCATAAGGTTTACATTTTGGCAAGACCATTGGTATCTTTTCTACCCCAGTGATCTGTGTACTGGCTAGTTTTATGTGTCAACTTGACTCAAGCTAGAGTCATCAGAGGAAGGAGCCTCAGTTGAGGAAATGCCTCAGTGAGAATGAGCTGTAAGGCATTTTCAGTGATCAATGGGGGAGGGCCCAGTCCATGGTAGGTGCTGCCATCCCTGGTCTGCTTATCCTGGATTCTATAAGAAGATGGCCTGAGCAAGCCATAGGATGCAAGCCAGTAAGTAGCTCACCTCCATGGCCTCTGCATCAGCTACTGTTTCTGGGCCTGCCCTGCTTTGAGTTCCTGTCCTAACTTTCCTTCACTGAAGAAAAGCAATGCTGAAAGTGCAAATCTAATAAACCCTTTCCTCCCCAACTTGCTCTTTGGTCATAGTGTTTCATTGCAGCAATAGAAACCCTAACTAAGACAAATTGGTATCAGGAGCAGAGTATTGGTATAAGAGACAGGACCATGTTTTGGGGAAGACTATGGAAGGATTTGGGAACTTTGGGATAGCAGAAAAATTGAGATGTTTTTTAGGAGGTTGGAAGATAAGAATGTTAAGAACAATGCAGAAGATGGAGCGCCCACTTTTGAAATTTCAGAGGAAAATTTATAGACTCTATCAGGGCCATTTGAAATTTAAATTAAGGTCCTGTGGTTCACCAGGCAGTGGTGGCAAATGCCATTAATCCCAGCACTCAGAGCCAGAGCCAGGTAGATCTCTGCTAGTTCAAGGTCAGCCTGGTCTACAGAGTGAGATCCAGGACAGGCAACAAAACAACACAGAGAAACCCTGTCCCGAAAAAAAATTCCTGTGGTTCTGGTTAGCTAGAGCTGAAGAATCAGCTGTGATTAACTAGATACCAGAACTACTAAAGCAAAATTTTGCTTTGCTTGGATACTTTATGCTGGTCTGCAGAACTAAAAAAATTAGTGGTGGTTAAGAAGAGACCATCATCACTGAGAAAAAATTCTGGGAAGTGTTTCCTGAGAGCACAGAGCAGCTGTGTTCTAGAGGCAGCCAAGGTTGTCCTTCATGCTGGCAGCTGGAGTTGGTAATGTGTAAGCATCACCCAGATGGTTCCAGTTTTGAAGGCCTGAAAGGGTCATGGAGAGCAGCTGAGGATTGGCACTATGAGACACGAGGAAAGGACATTGTTGAAGGTGCAGCCTCAGTGGCAGTTGAAGGCCTAGGACTGAAATGATCATGCAAAGAAGTTGAGGCTTGGCACCATGAGGAAAGTCTATAAGAGGCTATTGGTGAAAGAGCGGCACAGTTGAAGAAAGGGACTCCAGCATATTGGAGATAAAAGTATCATGGGAAGACCACCAAGAATAGCAGCAGCAGTGAAGTGGAGCCAGCTGGTATGTAGAAGACAATCTGTGTTTGCTTCAGATGGCAAAGGCAGAGAAATGACCCAAGCCCTTTGTAAGATTATAGAAGAACATGAGTAGATTCCAGATATTGGATGATTGCAGTTTTGTTTCGCTTTGCTTTGATTGTGAAGTAAGAAAGTATTTTACTGGAGCTCACAGTTGAGAGACTTGAATTTTAAAAGACTATGTATTTTTAAAGAGTGCTCTGGAATAATCCTTCTGTACACTGTGTGAATATATGTCACTATGATTGGTTTAATAAATAAGCTGACTGGCCAATAACTAAACAGGATAAATTTAGGTGGGAAAGCCAAACTGAGAATGATGGAAAGAGGAAGGATTGAGTCTGAGAGGATGCCACCAAGGAAGCAGGAAATATAGAAAATTACATAGCACACCACAAGTCATGTGGCAAAGCATAGATAAGAAATATGCTGTAGCAGGAATCTTAGAGGGTCTTATTAATAAAAATCGAACCTGAAGCCAGGTATTGGTGTGAATTCTGAAAGATTAGAGAGACAGAACAAGCCACATCCAACCTCACCTCGCCAATTCCTCAGCTGGTCCTGTTTCCTGAGACTGGAAGCTTCTGTGTCCTCATTCGAATGGGTCTCAGCTGAACTGTGCTGCTCCAAAGCCTAAAAGCTTAGCCAGCCAAATGCGTCTAGTTTCTGGTCTTCATGCCTTATATATCTTTCTGCCTTCTGGCATCACTCCCTGGGATTAAAAGCTCACTTTCTGGGATTAAAGGCATGTGTCACATGCTTGGCTGTTTCCAATGTGGCCTTGAACTCACAGAGATCCAGAGGGATTTCTGCCTCTGGAATGCTAGGATTAAAGGCGTGAGTGCGACCATTTTCTAGCCTAAGTATCTAGTGGCTGTTCTGTCTCTGACCCTAGATAAGTTTATTAGGGTGCACAATATTTTGGGGAACACAATACCACCACAATATGGGTTCATTTAAATGTAAGAGTTAAGTAGCAACAAGCATGAGCTATCGACCAAGCATTTTAATTTACATTAATTCTCTGTGTCAGTGATTTGGGAATTAGCTGCTGGTTATTTTGGAGCAGGTGGTCTAGACAGGAAAACTACCTACAAATGGTGCCCACCATCTAATGTAGATCCACAAAAGACCTAAGAAAGCTTTTATAAAGGCTCTATACAAACAAAAACAGAGCCAGGTACAGCTTCCTGGGCTCACAGTTTCACAACATCCACAATGCAGAGACATGTCTCTGTACAGCTGCCTGCAACATGGAGCCAGCCATCAATAACCATGACCTAAGTGGAATGGTGGCACCCTGCAGTCTCTCACATGGGCTAAAGTACAGAGAGGCTTCTCCCAGCTTCTGCCAGTATGCTTGAGAGCTTCACCAACATGCAGCATGATGGTTTTTCCTCATGCAGACAGAAAATGTTACAAATCCACAGTGAAGACAGATTCAGACTGAAAAAAAATCTATAAATGAGTTACAGAGTATTTTAAAATGTACATAGGCTTGCGAAAGATAAGGAAGGGGGTATAAAAAGGCCTTTAGAAAATAGAGTAATAAAAAAATATAATAAGCTGTGTAAAAATGGGAAATATACAGAGAGTCTGAATCCTGTATGTTATTGTGTTGTCTTTGAATTTTTTGACTGGTAAGAGATACTGGACTACAAAAAAGTGCTGGATTCAACCAACCTATATGGTTTAAAATATCTTGACTTCAAAATTTAAGTTGGAAGATATGGTACTTTAGGGAAGAAGTTATGCTTTTATTTCCACAGGAAATTAGAGGCTATGGATTAATTCCAGGTTAAGGAAAATCAGTTTTGACTGAGGAAGAACTCCTGAAATTCTACCTGCAGACATAGAGGAATAAACCTAAAAGAACTATAAGATATGTGATGTATATTTTAACTGCTCAAACACATAACAAAATTCATCCTTGGCTGACTTATATACTATGCAGAGTCTAATATTTATATTTATATTTATATTTATGTTTATGTTTATATTCATATTCCTGTTTATGTTTATGTTTATATTTTATTTATATGTATATTTATTTTATATTTATGTTTTTATATATCCATATTCATGTTCATGTTCATATTCATATTATTTCCTATAAAAATTCATATATTTTCAGAGCAAGGGGACCTGATACCAGTTAAAACTAATGGTCCAGGTGATCTAGCACCCAGAACAGTTTCAAGATTGCTGACTGAGGTGACCTAGCCTCATTAAATACCCCAGCTAAGACCTAACAATTATCCTAATTTTCTCATGAACCCTCCAAAGATGTCAATGCTCACAAATAACAAGAAGTAGTGTAGAGAGTGATATCCATATTTCCAAAAGATTGATTATGGAAGTTTGTCACCATTTAATGGGGGTTGGTTTCAAGTTGTTATTGGTAATGGTCAGGAACAAAAAGTTAAACAAATGAGATTAGATTCCAGGATCTCCTGGAAAGAAAAATGGACATATAGAAATGACAGGATAAAATTGTATATTATTGCATCTATTTTTAAAGCAAAAAAGCAACTACTAGTATTAAATATTTTACATTGGTATGGGTTTTTGTATATTGATACAAATTTAAATTTAATTTTGTTACATGTATGTTTCTATTCTTGTTTGGGGTATTATGTCTATGCAGCTAATTTTAACATGTAATACAAAATTAAGAAATACAGATTAATAGTCATCTATAATAGCCAAACATATAGTCATGTTAGGAATGTTTTCAAGGTCATACACAGACATATTTAGATAGATAAGATGGTCTTCGCAGGGCGGTGGTGGCTCACGCCTTTAGTCCCAGCACTCGGGAGGCAGAGGCAGGCGGATCTCTGTGAGTTCAAGGCCAGCCTGGTCTACCAAGTGAGTTCCAGGAAAGGCGCAAAACTGCAGAGAGAAACCCTGTCTTGAAAAACCAAAAAAAAAAAAAAAAAAAGATGGTTTTCAAACACTTCAAAGACCTAAAATATATAGCATTTAATATGTTTAGTAACCTAAAGCTTTTCACAACAGTGAGACACATCTGCCCCTGGCAGCACCAATCTAATCTACTTCAGAACAGATGATGGGCATTGTAGAAACTCTGTATGGAGTTTTTTTCTTCATGGAAAAATATAACCAGGTTTGCAAAGAAACTGTCCTTGCCTCAATTGCTGACAATATGTTGTCCAATTTGGACCAACTGGATGCAAGAAAGGCAACTGCCAAACTTTGCCAAAACAAGGTAGGACAGTCAGTCCTTCAAAATTCGCTGCTTTTCAAAAACACCTGTCAGATATACTAGGCCTGTGGGCCAAAATGGATGCCCCAATGGGAGCCTCATGTTCCTGTCATTAGGTAACATTTCATCCTTCTCAGGTCTTTGATGGAGTTAAAGACTAAATAGTTAAAATTACAGTTTTCCTTGGTAATGATATAAAACCAATTAGGTATAAAAATTGAGACTCAACAAGATAACATAAATAATAGAGTATTTTCTCTAATTTTGCCAAATAGAAATAGACTAGATATTATAACTGTAATTCTTACTTGATAACTGTTTTTATTGTATATAATTTTACTATCTTAAAGTTAAAACCTTCCTTTTTAATTAGAGAAAAAGGAGGAAATGCTGTGGAATAATCCTTCTGTACACTGTGTGAATATATGTCACTATGATTGGCTTAATAAACAAGGTGACAGACCACTAGCTCAGCCAGATAAAGTTAGGCAGGAATGCCAAACTGAGAATGAAGGGATGAGTCAGGGCAGAGCCAGATGATATGCTAGCCAGCCACTGAGTAAGCAGGATGTGTACAATGCAAAGCATAGGTAAGAAATATGGGTTAATTTAAATGTAAGAGTTAGGCAGTAACCAGTCTGAGCTATAGCCAAGTATTTATAACTCATATTAAGTGTCCAAGTCAGTTATTTGGGAAGTGGCTGCCAGTTATTTGGGAGTAGGCAGTCAGGACAGGAAATCTCTGCCTACAAGAGATTGGCTATTTTAAAGGAACTGAAATTTTAATGTAGTTGAATTTGTACAGATTGTGGGACTTATAAAGTTATTCAATAACTTAGGAATGAATAAGAAAAGAATGGTTGCATTTTTGTGTGATGTGTTTTTGTGTCAAGTTGACAAGGGTTCAGTTGTACTGGCTAGTTTTGTGCATCGATTTGAAATAACCTAGAGTCATCACATGAAGGAGACTCAGTTGAAAGGCCTCAATGAGATCTAGCTGTAATGCATTTTTTTCATTTAGTGATCAATGGGGGTTTTGCCCAGACCATGATGGGTGGTGTGATCCCTGGGCTGCTAGTCCTAGATTCTGTACAAAGTTGGCCTGACCAAGTCATGGGAAGCAAGCAATTAAGCAACTCCCCTTTATAGCCTCTGCATCAGCTCCTGGTTTTGGGATCCTGCCCTGTTTCAAATTCCTGTCCTGACTTCCTTCACTGATAAACAACAATGCTTAAGTGTAAGCCTAATAAACCTTTTCCTGCCCAACTTGTCTTTGGACATGGTATTTCATCACAGCAATAGAAACCCTAACTAAGAAAATCTGGAAAGCATTATCTGGGACTTTTAAAGCTAGCTGGTAGGGAGTAGGTTTCCAGTTCTTTTCTAGTTCAATTTCCTTCAAACTCTCTTATTTATATAATTTTATTTTTGAACTTGATTGCAACATAGTGGGTTTCTATGAAGTTTTTTTTTTTTTTATATATCCCTTCATTTTGGTTTACTCTACTTTTCATTACCCGTTTCTCTCTCTTGCCTCCCCAAATCAGCCCTGGTTAAAACTTCTCACCTTCAGTATTCTCCCTCCCTATTTTTATATTCCATATGTTTTATTCTTTCATATCACTTATTTAATCCCCTTTCTAGTTTTCTGGCTTCTCCAAACACATGTTGAACAAAAATAATTGAGATTTGGTGTTTGAATTCACATAGTGGGTCATTGGTTTCTCTGTGCTTAGAATACTTCACCATATATATATGGTGGTATTCTAATTGTACTGAAATGTGATATTGTATGTTAATAAATAAAGTTGCCCAGGGGTCAGAGCTATTAGAGCCATAGAAAGAGCATGGCAGTGGTGGCGCACGCCTTTAATTCCATAGATCTCTGTGTATTTAGGGATACAGCCAGCATTGGAGACATACGCCTTTAAGACCTGGAGGGCTGTACTTACAGGCAATGACGAGGCAGTCATGTGTTTGGGTTTACAACCAATGAGAAGGCAGAACAGAAAGACTATTTAAAGACATACACAAAGGAAGTAGGTCTTTTTTGGAGAGCTAGGAGCACCGCAGGAAGGGTAAGGTTTTAGCTCTGAGCTCTGACCTCTTGGCTTTCTCTTTTACATTGGTTCTGTGTTTCTAATTTAATAAGATGGTTGGTTACATATATGTATATATAACCAACCATCTTATTAAATTATATATATATACATATAATTATATATATAATACATATAATATATATAATTTCCAGTTCTATCTATTTATCAAAAATGTTAATGACTTCATTTTTCTTTATATCTCAATAAAATGAATGATGTTTCTATTATCTGTCTGTCATTCAATGGAGATCTATGCCAATTTTATGTACTACCTATAGTGAACAGTGGTGATAAACATGACATGCATTGCTTGTATTTTTTGAAAGTGGACTCTAGGAATGAAGAGGCCCCTGTCTGAGACTCAAGAAAGCATATTTAAAGTGTTCTCCAAATCTCTCTACCCTGCTGGTATTTCATTTAAATTTGTCTCTGCCCTTTGCCTCTATCTTAGTTCCTACTTCTTCCACATAGAGTCTTAGGTTTAGTATTTTGAACATATCACATAAGTCTTGAATATTTTGGCCATGTTCATCATACTTTCTTTATACATATTTGAATGTGTTGTCTTGATGTTGTCCTACATTCCTGAAAAGTGTTCCACCACTTGGTCTTATCTCTTCTTGCTACTTTCAATTTTATTTTAATGTTACTGACTTTTTCATTTGCAGAACTTCTGATTGGTTGTAATCTACTACCTCATTTTTTTCCCTTAAATTTTCATCCTTATTTTTAAATCTCTTTGGCCAAGTTACTGATTATTGTTTTTAGACATGTAACTTTATTGTTAAGGTCCTGGACTTTCTTAATTTATATACTTATTTGACTGTTCTATATTGTCATTGATTCTTTTGAAGATGATAATTCAGAATTTTTCCACATTACAGTGTTTTTCATTTCTGTTGTTGATGAGTTGTAGTATTGTGAAAGTGTTTTAGTGTGTTGTTATCTCATATTTTTGTATTTCTATGCTTCATTTGGCACATATGTTGGACTGGTTTATTTCCCAATGTTAATTTTTACATTTTTTTCAGTCATGTTTAGTTTGTTTATGTAAGTCCTCATGATGAGTTTCTTCATTTGGAATTATGTTTCCTTCTGTTATTTTCATAGAATATTTGGCTGCAGTTCCAGCATTGATTTTTTTGTAGTAGATTTCACTTGTAACATGTTAAGTTTGAGATATAAGTGCTTGAGTACTGGTTAGGGAAAATGTAATTTATAAATCTTTTCAAGTTAAGAGTGTCAAGACATAAGAAGTGACATGGAAAAAGAAGAAAAGAGAGAAAAGTTATGAGAAGGAAAATATATTAGTAAGAAATTGGAGAGAGAGTAAAAGATATTATAGAGGCAGTTATGTAAAAAAGAAGGAAATTTTTGTCATTGTAGAAAAGGAAGGGCTATCATGAAAATCTTTTCCAGTGAGATACAGCTTAAAGCTCAGTTCATTAAACTACAAAATTGTAAGTAAAAACTAAATTATACTGTACAGAAAAATTAAGGTATAGAAAACATGCACTAGGAGGCATTATGCCTTTAGTTAGTGTTACTTCTTCATTAGAACAGTATGGTTTCTCCCTTACATTAGATTATCATTATATCACTCTCTAAAGGTACTGTTAAGACTACTAGTGCTGTGGGATGGTCTGTATGTCAAATTGCTCTGATTGGTCAATAAATAAAACACTGATTGGCCAGTGGCCAGGCAGGAAGTAGGTGGGACAAGGAGAGAGGAGAATTCTGGGAAGCGGAAGGCAGAGGCAGAGAGACACTGCCAGCTGCCGCCATGACCTGCAGTATGTGAAGACACTGGTAAGCCACCAGCCACGTGGCAAGGTATAGATTTATGGAAATGGGTTAATTTAAGCTGTAAGAACAGTTAGTAAGAAGCCTGCCACAGCCATACAGTTTGTATGTAATATAAGTCTCTGTGTTTACTTGGTTGGGTCTGAGTGGCTGTGGGACTGGCGGGTGACAAAGATTTGTCCTGACTGTGGGCAAGGCAGGAAAACTCTAGCTACAAATGGCGCCCAACGAGAGGGCAAGAGTTTCCACCTAAAACCTGAGAAAAGATTCTAAAACAGAGCTAAAAACAGCTTCCTAATTGTCTCTCTCAAATGAGCAGCAGCTGCCGGTTTGAGTTCCTGGCAGGTTCCTGGCGTGTGCGCTTAACCTGCAGTATGGCGGGAATGAGGCCTCTGCAAGTGGCACATTAAGCTGCATGGTGGATTTAGCCTTTGCTAGTACAAAACAAAAAAAGAGGTTTCTGGGCTACATGCTGCTTTGATAAAAGCATAGACCCAGGAGGGCTCCCAGAGCTGGCAGAAAACGTACCACCGCCATGTTGGGAAGCTGAAGTGGGCAGAGCCAGCAGCCACAGCACCGTTTCAGGCTTAAAAGGCTGCAGTTTAAAGCAATAGGCTTAAGGTAATATAAAAAATAAGCCACATAAAGATGGCTACCACACAGAGAATCTGGATTATGTTCTCTTTGATATTCGTAACTGAAGAAAAACATTTGATTGCAAAAGCTGTTGAGTTATGCCAAAATGTATATTTTAAAGGTACCTTGACTTCAAAATTTGGCTATAAGGATATGTTGCTTTGGAAAAGAGGCTCTGCTTTTGTTTATACAGAAAGCCAGAGGCTATGGATTTGTTCCAGATTAAGATACATCAGGTTTGACCAGCCAAGACCACCTGAAAGGTCTCTGATGACACCATGGCCCAGATGATCCAAAATCCAGAATCGTTTCAAGGCAACTGGCTCAGATGATACAGTCTCACGGACTACTCCATGATCCTAAAATTTTCTTTGTGTCCCCATAAGATACAGCGCCCCCCTCCAGCAGGAAGTAGTAAGAGAAGCTACGCCCAAATTCCCAAATGTACCAAGCTGGCTTTGGAAATGTATATAAGTTAAAACCTTCCTTTTTAAAAAAAGAAAAGGGGAAGTGCTGTGGGATGGTCTGTATGTCAAATCTGTTGCTCTGATTGGTCAATAAATAAAACACTGATTGGCCAGTGGCCAGGCAGGAAGTAGGTGGGACAAGGAGAGAGGAGAATTCTGGGAAGCGGAAGGCGGAGGCAGAGAGACACTGCCAGCTGCCGCCATGACCTGCAGTATGTGAAGACACCGGTAAGTTACCAGCCACGTGGCAAGGTATAGATTTATGGAAATGGGTTAATTTAAGCTATAAGAACAGTTAGCAAGAAGCCTGCCACAGCCATACAGTTTGTATGTAATATAAGTCTCTGTGTTTACTTGGTTGGGTCTGAGTGGCTGTGGGACTGGAGGGTGACAAAGATTTGTCCTGACTGTGGGCAAGGCAGGAAAACTCTAGCTACACTACTAGTCTTAGTTATTTATATAAGTTAGTTAAAATAAAGACTTTTGTAAAAATAGATAATTTTCTACTAGAAGTTCCTGGCCTGAGGCCCACCACATTCCCATCAGGTTATAAGTTTGCTCCTAATGAAATAGGAATGGACATTTCTTCATGCAGGACTTTCTGTGACTTAGTCTCTGAAGGAGTATGGAAAGTGCACTCACTCAAAAGACTATACTGGGCTTCAAATCACATGTTCAAAGATTTCATGTACCTTATTGCTGACAATGATGGAGTAATGGAGCCATTTTTTTTTCTGGCTGGATGACTCAGCTGACCTGGAATGCACAATGAAAACTAGAATGGCCTGGAACTTACAGAGATCTATCTGTCTCTGCCTACCAGCTGCTAAGATTTACAGTGGAAGCCACCAATCCTAGCCTTCAAGTTTGCTTTTCAAACCCAGGACCTCGGCTCTCCAAATTCACTTAGCTTTCCACATTTGTTTTCAAAAGCATGAACGAAATATTCCAATTGTCTCTTTTAAGAAGAGCTCTGGTTACCATGGTTAATAATGAATGGCATGGTGGTAGCAGTGGCAACAGCTGCAGAACCCTAGCAATATCCATTTTCCTCATCAGAATCTCCTGAATTTGATCATGGAAATTCAGTGGTACATGCATATGACAACAGTAGGGATTTGGGGAACTCAACAGGAGTAGTGCTGTAGATATTGCTCTGTATAAATAAACACTGATTGGCCAATAGCCAGACAGGAAGTATAGGCAGGACTAACAGAGAGCAGAATTGAGGGAACAGGAAGGGAAGGGACACACTGCCTATAGCTGCCTCTAGGACAAGGAAGATGTAAGGTACCAATAAGCCACAAGCCATGTGGCAAAGTATAGATTAATAGAAATGGGCTAAATATAAAACTAAGAGCTAGACAATGATAGGCCTGAGCCAATGGCCAAGCAGTTTAAATAATGTAAGTGTCTGTGTGTTTATTTTATAAGTGGGCTCCAGAACTGTCGGGATTTGGCAGGAGCTGGAGAGAAATTCTCCAGCTACAGAGTAGCAAGGCAGAGTAGCACATCAATTCAAGTACTTAACAGTTTTTTTAACAATATTGATCCTTTTTTTCAGATACTAAAAACAAACAAGGAAGCTTCTAATCTACAATATTATCTAGAAGTTCAAAATACCAGTTTAATAGTGGAAGGCAAATGTAACTAAAAGAAAGAAAAGCATGAAATTAAGGTGTTATATATCTGTATGTGTCTCTCTGTGTGTGTGAACTTAACAACACAAGCACAAATAATCAGTAATAAAATACTTTGGGACAGATGAAAGTGAGTTCATAACATTGAACCACATGGGACACAGCATGGAAGTAGAAGGTGAACACATAGCTAATGCAGTATTGGAAACTGGTAGATGCAGGGAGAAGGAGGATCAGTTTTCTTTAAGGGTGTGACCCTTGTTGTGGAATATTACTTTGTGTGTTACATTCGTCTATGCTGTTTTTGTTTAATTATGTAAAGTGTGTTGCTGTTTCACCTTGCCTATCTAAGGCACCTGATTGGTCTAATAAAAAGCTGAGGGGTCAATAGCTAGGCAGTAGAGAGATAGGCAGGGCTGGCAAGCAGTGAGAATAAGTAGCAGGAGGAATCTAGACTCAAGAAGAGAATTTGGGAGAAAATGATGGAGACCCTAGTGGCCAGCCCAGACAGACATGGAGAAAGCCGAGAAGTAGGACATACAGAATGAAAGAAAGGTAAAAAGTCCCAAGGCAAAACATAGATGAAGAGAAAGAGGTTAATATTAATTAAAAAACTAGCCAGAAACAAGCCTAAGCTAAAGCCAAGCATTCATAAATAATAATAAGTCTCCATGTCATGATTTGGATGCTCACTGTCATAGAAAGTCTGTTATAGACCCTTGGCTGGTTGATAACAATCCAGTGAAAAGCAGCACATATAAGAGTAAATGGCAATCACAAATTGTACCTGATGAGTTTTAAGTAGGAAGGGGCACATAAAGTTGGGTAGATAGGGATGTGGTTTATCTGGGAGGAGATGGGGGAGTGGTAAATGTGAAAAAAATAAATTGTATAAAATCCCCCAAAGATTAGTAAAAATATTATTTTAAGAGCACATAAATCATGCCAAAACCAATGACAAAAGAGAAATTAGTACATGTAAGCTCAGTAGAAACAAAAGATGACATCAAATCAGAAATCTCACATTCTGGGGACTGTAAGGAGCCAGAAAAAGAAGAACAAAAGATAACAAAACAAAAGCATTAAGGTCAAACTGGACTTGAACAAAATTTAAAAAATAGGAAATGAATATAAAAATAAATGCAAACAAAATACCACTTTTGAGACAAAATCAACAGAACTGGAGAACCTTAGTTAATAAACAAAGAAAAATAAAATAATCAAATTTTAAAAATCAGAATTTTAAATAACATCATAATCAATATTAATGAAATAAAAATAAAATATTATAACAGACTGTCTATAAGCAATTCTATTCCAACAAACTTGATTACCTATATTAAATGGAAAATTTGTTTTGAAAATAAAAATAAACATTACTACATTTTAAATAGAAAGTTTTGACATATCAATAACTAATAGAGAGATTGAACTAGTCATTAAAAATATACCAATGTCTCACCAAATGCTAGGAAAACATAGCTTTTCAGTCAATACATTTTGTTAAATGGCACTAATCCTTGACAGATTTTTGCAGAGCAACTTGTTAATTTACACTATGAATAAAGTATAATTCTTTTATCAAAGATACACAAATATATTGGTTTTTAACAATATATAAAATAGGTATAATTAATGATTTTACAAGAAATAATATAAATAAAAAATAACAACATTGTGAAGCAATTCCATACTGTATCATGTTATGGAACACAGAAATAATTAAATTTATAAAATAAGTCATCCTGATAAAAGATAAAAAGAATAGAAATGTAAAATCTGTCATTATGTAAAATGAAAAAGAAT
Source organism: Peromyscus leucopus (assembly GCF_004664715.2). Taxonomy (NCBI): domain Eukaryota; kingdom Metazoa; phylum Chordata; class Mammalia; order Rodentia; family Cricetidae; genus Peromyscus; species Peromyscus leucopus. The sequence goes on from NC_051083.1 coordinate 110,144,399, forward strand.
CTGATTTTGCAGATCTCATTAATTTTAATAAAATATTTTCATATGAAAATTGAGATCTGCAAAGAGAAGGGAGAAAGGACTGTAGAAGCCAGAGGAGTTTAGGATATTAGAAGAACATGGCCCACAAAATCAATTAAGCAGGGATCATGGGGCTCAACAGAGACTAAAGGGGCAATCATTGAGTCGGCATAGGTGTGCACTAGATCCTCTGAATGAATGTTGTGATAGTTAGCTTTGTGTTTTTGTGGACTCCTAACTTTTGGAGTGTAGGTATCTGTGCCTCTGTCTTCTGCTCTTGGGACTCTCTTCCACCTACTGGGTTGCCTCAATCAGCCTTGATATAAGGGTTTGTGCCTAGTCTTATTGTAACTTGTTATGTAGAGTTTTATTGATATTCCTGGGAGGCCTGCTCCTTTCTGAAGGGAAATGGAGGATCACTGAATTTGAAGGTAGGGGGTTAGGAGGAGTTGATAAAAGGAAGGCCCTGGTATGGGTGTCTTATATAAGAGAATAAATAATTTCACAGCCAATGCAAAAGAAATCAACATGTCTGTAGATACCCACTCAAATCTATTTCCATATTAATTCCTTTAAATGTTAGTTCTCCATGTAACAATTATTAGTCAACTGTTGAAATGGAACTTTAGTTAAGACTCTAAAATGAACATTATTCACTTATGAACTTAAGTGTCAATTTTTATAGCATTTGTCATTATGTAAAAATTATGTATAAAACTGGTCCTGCGTTTAAAAAAAAAAAGAGAATAAATAAAAAGAAAATAAATAAATAAATAAATAAATCTTTTTTAAAAAAGCTAATTCTTCAACATAATAAATGCCATTTCATCTCTTATAACTATTAATGACCAAAGGGGGAAGTAAAGACATATTTATATACTAACACCCTACTTTTAAAAAAGACTAGAAAGTTACTTTTTTATATACTCCTACATGAAAACACAAGAAACAAAATTTAAAAAAAATGCATTTGAACATTCATTATATTACTTTCAATTAACCATGTGTTAAGACTATTTTTATTGAAGAATAAACTAGTATAAGTTTTAGAATGTCTTCAAGGTTGGCCAGACTAGGTGTAAGATGGTAAAAAGAAAATGTGAAAACAACTCATTATTTGAAATCCATAATTTTTACACAGAAAATATTAGTACAAGATGATGCTGTCCAATTCAGTAACATTATTATTCTTTTAAAATATTTTAATATTTTCTATTCATAGTCATCATGTAGTAACACTGTTGAAAAGTTATCTCTAAAACCTAATTATGTTACCTATTGTGCTTTTGTTAATTTATGAAACTAATGACAGTACCTTATTTATTTCTAAAATTCTACAAATTGCTTCTCAGTTTCAAGAGGTCCCATTGATTGTTTCTCTCAGTGTCTGTGCTACTGGTGTTATATCTAGAAAGTGATCTCCTATGCCAATGCATTCAAGACTACTTCCTACTTTCTCTTCTATCAGGTTCAGAGTAACTGGATTTATGTTGACGTCTTTGATCCACTTGGACTTAAGTTTTGTGCATGGTGACAGATATGGATCTATTTGCAGCCTCTACACGTTGATATCCAGTTATGCCAGCACCATTTGTTGAAGATGCTTTCTTTTTTCCATTGTACACTTTTGGCTTCTTTGTCAAAAATTATATGTTCATAGGTGTGCGGATTAATGCCAAGGTCTTCAATTCGATTACATTGGTCCACATGTCGGTTTTTATGCCACTACCAAGCTGTTTTTATTACTGTAGCTCTATAGTAGAGCTTGAGGTCAGGAACCAACACTGGTGATAGGATGGCCAAACACCCTAATTGTCGTGCTAGAAACCTCATCCAATGACTGAGGGAACTGTATGCAGAGATCCACAGCCAGGCCCCAGGTGGAGCTCCAGAAGTCCAATTGGCAAGAAAGAGGAGGGTTTGTATGAGCGAGAATTGTTGAGAACAAGATTGGAAAATGCACAGGGACAAATAGCCAAATGAATGGAAACTATGAACCAATAGCTGAGGAGCCCCCAACTGGATCAAGCCCTCTTGATAAATGAGGCAGTTGATTAGCTTGAACTGTTTGGGAGGCATCCAGGCAATGGGACTGGGTCCTGTCCTCAGTACATGAACTGGCTGTTTGGAACCTGGGGCTTACTTATACTTGGCTCAGCCTAGGAGGAGGAGACTGGATTTGCCTAGACTGAATCTACCAGGTTGAACTCAATCCCCAGGGGAATCTTTGCTCTGGAGGAAGTGGGAATGGGGGTGCGCTGGGGGGAAGGGGAGGGGGCAGGAGGGGGAGAACAAGGGAATCCGTGGCTGATATGTAGAACTGAATGGTATTGTAAAATAAAAATAAAAATAAAAAAATAAAAAAATGCTAACTATGCACCAGCAGATTGCAACCTATATTTCAATTCATTTCTCTTTAGAATTGTATTACATTTAAAAGAGAAGACTTTGGGGGTATGTTCATAGTGAGTTGGGAATGAGATATGCTACCTCTGGGAATATTAAAAAGTTCAACCCCTGAAAAAAATACAAAAAGTATAAATATAATCACAAAAGAAAACTAAAACTGAAACAAAAACTTAGAAGGTTAAGCAAAACCTCAGAGGAAAGCCTCACAAACAGATTAAAAACTATTGAAGAGAGAATTTCAGGTCTTAAAGACAAGGTGAAAGAAATACATTGCCTAGTCAACCAAAGTGTGCAATCTAAAAACAATCAAGGTACAAAACATCCAGGAATCCTGAGTTACTAGGAAAAGATCAAATCAATGAATAATTGGAATAGAGAATGGTGAATAAGTGCAGCTCCAACTCACATAAGTGTTTGTAACAAAATCATAGAAGAAAACCTCACTAACACAAAGGAGGAGCTACTTGTCAAGTTATAGGAAGCATACACAGAACACAGCACAGACAGGACAAGAAAACAAAACCTCACAGCACATGATAATTCAAACACTAAATATACAGAACAAAGAAATGAGACTAAAGCCTGGAAGGGAAAAAAATACCAAATCATATATTAAGGTAGGGCCATTAGAATAACACCTGACATTTCAGTGGAGATTCTGAAATGCAGAAGGGCAAGGATGGATGTTCTGTAAACTCTGAGAGACCACAGATGCCACACCACACAACTATAACCACCCAAACTATTTATCACAACAGAGAAAGTGAACCATTCAATGATAAAACCAAATTTAAGCAGTTTTTGTTTATTAATCAGCTTCTTAGAAGGCACCAGAAGGAAAATTTTCATCAGAAGAAATTAACAACAGCCAAGAAGACACAAGGAATAAATAATCCCAGAACATTTTATCAAAATAGTGGAAAACCCACATGCCAACAAGATAGCAGCAATCAATACTACTTATTTATAACTCTTGATATTAATGGTCTTAATTCCACAATAAAATTACATAGACTAACAGATTGAAAAGAAATCAGGGCTCATCCTTCTGCTGTATCAGAGACATACACTTCACCTTCAAGTATAGACATCACCTCAGGGTAAAAGGATGGAAAATATTCTTCCAAAAAATGAATCCAAGCAGGTCTAGCTATATCAATATCAGATAAAAAATAGACTTCAAACTAAAATTAATCAGAAGAGATAAGTAAGAACATTACATAATTATAAAAGTAAAAGTCTACCAACAGGTTATGGCAATTCTAAACACGTATTCACAAACACAAGAATATCTAAGTACACAAAGCAACATCAGCACAACTAAAATCCCATATTAACTGTCATGTAGTGATAGTGGGCAACATCAATACTCCATTTGCCAAACAATGCTTCATTCATCCAGGCAAAAATTAAACAGAGAAATACTGGAGTCAATATTATAAATAAAATGGAACTAACAGACATCTAATTCCACTCAAATATTAAATATTATACTTCCTTCTGACCAGCTAATGGAACCAACAACAAAATTGACAATGTACTAGTACACAAAGCAAGTCTCAATATATATATAAAATACTGAAATACATCCTGTATCCTATCTGACTGCTACAGATTAAAGTTGAATATTAACAATAACAGAAAGTATATAAAATCATGGAAATTTAATAACTCACTCTGAAATGAAACAGGACTAAGACAGAAATTAAGGAGAAAAAGTAATATAATTACGTTTCAATTAAAAATAAAAAATAAACCAGAAATCAATAGCTCCCAGTTTCAGATTATGTAAAATAAAATCGATCTTTATAACTGATTATTTCCCTAGTCTGCTGTTCCACCAGTTTATGAGTGCAGTGGTCCTGCCATCTCCAAAAGAGAGTGTTTAAGTCTGGTGCTTCCTGACCTCTGGCTCTTACAGTGATTCTTCTTACATTCCTTCCACAATGGTTTCTGAGCCTTGGGAGTTGGGAGGCAGGTGTTGATTAATTTTTGTGGCATGGAATTCCAATTACACTTACTTTTTGCACTTTGAGCAGTTTTTGGTGTTTACATTTACCACCCTCCACAGCACAGAAAATGCTTCAATGTTGACATCTGAAAGATTCACTTTGTATAGAGTTCAAATTTAGAGAACAGTTTGATCTAAACCAATCATATAGGGTATACCACTTCTAGTCAACATATCTACAGTATCTTCATATCAACAATTATTCGAAGCCCATGCAAATTCTTATATTTTGTGAATACAAAGGTTGTTGAGTGTCAGGATGATATTCAGTCTCTAAAACACAATCAATGCTTTCTGGGAGTTTTGATATAGGAAGGTATGGATAAACAAATTTTGTTTTTTCTCATTTGGCTTGTCTCCATTTATTTCCATATGTGTGTAATATTGTGGATACTCTATCATAGAAAAGAAAGCTTTATCCCTACTTCCAATATACAATGAACTTGTTCTTTTTTTTTTGCTTTATTCATTTTCACTTTTTATTTGAAATATCTACACATATTCAGAATGTTTGAAGGTTTGTGTGAAGGCTCTCATTGTGTACATCTTTTTTTTTCAGTAGAGAGTAGGTTATTTACTTATTTATTTATTTATTTATTTATTTATTTATTTATTTTACTTGTTCTAAACATGAAAATTTAAGAAAGACTCAAGAAGAGTTGTCTGATCAGAAAATAAAAGTGGGCTAAGTACCTTCCAAACAAGGAAACTCAGGGTCAAGTGCATAGTCTAGAAAGGCAAAGTGTTGCACAAACCCTAAATGGTCTTATAATAAAGACTTCAAGCCAGATATCAGTGTGAAAGTTGAAAGATCAGTGAAGCAGAGCAAGCTACCTCTTAACTTACCAACTCCTCAACCTGCAAAAGCCTGAAAAGACTTGAGTTCCTGTCTCCTCCCTCCTTATATTCCTTTCTCTGCCCAGCCACATACCTTACTGTCTCAAACACCTTATTGCTGAGATTAAAGGTGTATGATCCCCAGGTCTGGAGTTAAAGGTGTGTGCCATCACTGCCTGACTGTTTCACTTGTAGCCCAGTATGGCCTTGAACTCATAGAGAAGCTGTGGGATGTTCTGTATGGCAAATGTGTTGCTCTGATTGGTTAGTAAATAAAACACTGATTGGCCAATAGTCAGGCAGGAGGAAGTATAGGCGGGAGAAGGAGGAGAAGAATTCTGGGAAGTGGAAGGCTGCATCAGAGACACTGCAAGCCGCCACCATGACAAGCCTCATGTGAAGATGCCAGTAAGCCACGAGCCACGTGGCAAGGTATAGATATATAGAAATGGGTTAATTTAAGCTATAAGAACAGTTAGCAAGAAGGCTGCCATGGCCATACAGTTTGTAAGCAATATAAGTCTCTGTGTTTACTTGGTTGGGTCTGAGCGGCTGTGGGACTGGCTGGTGAGAGAGATTTGTCCTGACTGTGGGCCAGGCAGGAAAACTCTAGCTACATAGAGATCCAGACAGATCTCTCCTCTGCCTCCCAAGTGCTAGGATTAAAGGCATGTGCCACCACTTCCTGACCTCTATGGCTAACTGTGGCTAGCTCTATCCTCTGATATTCAGGCTAGCTTTTATTTCTTAGATCACAAGCAATATATCACCACAACAGAGAACAGGTTTCAAGTGATAGAACTGCACAGTCTTCACTTACTCCTGGGGTGAGAGATATAGTTATAACAGCAGTAATAAAAGGCTTTTTGGGGGTCTCAGTGAAACAATGATAATAGTATTATATTGAAATGTTTTTATTTCTACTAGTACATCTTTTTCAAATCTATACTATTGCTTTTGTTTTGAAGGATGATCTTGTTAGGTCACCTGGGTTGACTTTGAACTCATGATTGTTATTTCAGCATACCAACTGCTAAAATTATAGTAAGCACTGCTGTAATAAACTGAAACATATAATACTTACCCAAAGATAGGATAGAAAACATCCTGATTGCCAATATCATATCCTGTGATATATTTTCAGGTTTAGGTTATAAAATATACTCCCATGCAAATGTGTTTGCTCATCTTAAGTGACATTAAGACATCTTATAAGTGACATCTTATTGACTTTTGTACCTCGATAGGTATGAATATGAAATCAAAGTTCAGCAACTTTTTGCTTCTTCTAGAAAAGAAAATATTTATTGTGTATAAAACATCAATAAATTTTTCCTGTAATTCAATGAAAAAACTTAATTAAATTTCAACTTGTCTTTACTTACTAGTCTTGAAGTTTAGTTGTCCACATTGGAGTAAAAAGACTACAATTTTAAATGGATCATTTATTTGATCATAAACTTCAATACTTACTGCTTATTAAAAAATGTAAGTTTTGGTGACAAAAATATTTTCCATTGATTTTTGCTATCTGAAAGATTAGGAAAATTCTGAGAGAGCTCTTAAAACAATGCCTATTTATTTAAAATGTTTTCATGCAGAAGGCAGCTAATGAGGCATATAAATTATTATTCTTTTTCATACCCACTGCTGCTGAGATTGTTCAGCTTGAGATGGTGCTTTATTTCTATTTAGATGAACTGAAATCCATAATCCATAAGGTTGACACAGAATTGATTACTGCAAGTTGTTCACTGATCTCTCATACATGCCATGACACGTGTGAGCCCATGTACACAAATTTATGGTGATATTATTATGAATTATTATTATTATTAAATTTTAAAAGTATGTAGCATGATCAAAAAGACTTTGACCACTATGTTGTTTTCAGGATAGTTTAATTGTACTTTTTCTTTGGGCACTGAGTGTACCAACATCTTTCTACCAGATATATGAGTTAAAAATATAGTATTCATTATCATAGTAAAGAGTGTGATTAGCAGTAAACTTTCACTGTCATAATTGCCAAGCATCTCCCTGGTGTCAATTTGAAATTTTAAAAAGATATATATATATATTTGTTTGGTTCATTGTTTTGAGACAGGATTTCTTTGTTCAACTTTGGAGCCTGTCCTGGATCTCGCTCTGTAGACCAGGCTGACCTCGAACTCACAGAGATCCGCCTGGCTATTCCTCCCAAGTGCTGGGATTAAAGCCGCCGCCGCCACCACCCAGCTATAGATAATTTTATAGTGGTGTTTCCATATAAAAAGATATGTAAAGTGAATAGAAAATTTATTAATAAAGAATGCAAGAATAAATAAATAAATATGTAACCAAACAAAAATCAAGAAAAAAGAGAAAGCTGGATCCATGTTTGTCAGGTTGGTGTCTTACTCAATCTAAAATTGTTATTTATTATGCAGTGCAATGTTATTCATTAAGCAGCACTGTTTACTGTGTGTGAAAAGCCAGGAGGTACAACAAAACTCACTATGAGAGTTTATTAAAGGAAGGGAATACAAAATGAGTGCATAGGCCTATGGAATGACTGTGCAGCAAGAGGAGTAAGGAGTAAGTGGAAACCACTTTTATAGATTCCCCTGGCATATGCACATATAGGCTTATGTAACTACACCACACATGCACATAGATTACCTGATCATGCTGTGTGCAAGGATTACATAGTATGTAAGGCCCTGGGATGACTAAGCATCTTGCCAGCATACTCGCGATCATGTAGCAGGGGGAGTAGCTAAGATTTCAAACACTTCAGACTCTTCGTTTTTTATTAAAAATGGTGGGTGGCCTGGCGGCAGTGTCACACACCTTTAATCCTAGCACTCAGGAAGCAGAGTCAGATGGATTTCTGTGAGTTCGAGGCCAGCCTGGTGTAGCTAGAGTTTTCCTGCCTTGCCCACAGTCAGGACAAATCTTTGTCCCCCGCCAGTCCCACAGCCACTCAGACACAACCAAGTAAACAGAGACTTATATTGCATACAAACTGTGTGGCCATGGCAGGCTTCTTTCTAACTGTTCTTATATCTTAAATTAACCCATTTCCATAAATCTATACCTTGCCACGTGGCTGGTGGCTTACCGGCATCTTCACATGCTGCTGGTCATGGCGGCAGCTGGCAGTGTCTCTCTGCCTCAGCCTTCTGCTTCCCAGAACTCTCCTCTCTCCTTGTCCCACCTACTTCCTGCCTGGCCACTGGCCAATCAGTGTTTTATTTATTGACCAATCAGAGCAACAGATTTGACATACAGACCATCCCACAGCACTTCCCTTTTTCTTTTTTTTTTTTTTTTTTTTTTTTAAAAAGGAAGGTTTTAACTTTTATACATCTCCAAAGCCAGCTTTGTATATTTGGGAATTTGGGCGTAGCTTCTCTTACTACTTCCTGCTGGAGGGGGGCGCTGTATCTTATGGGGACACAAAGAAAATTTTAGGATCATGGAGTAGTCCGTGAGACTGTATCATCTGAGCCAGTTGCCTTGAAACGATTCTGGATTTTGGATCATCTGGGCCATGGTGTCATCAGAGACCTTTCAGGTGGTCTTGGCTGGTCAAACCTGATGTATCTTAATCTGGAACAAATCCATAGCCTCTGGCTTTCTGTATAAACAAAAGCAGAGCCTCTTTTCCAAAGCAACATATCCTTATAGCCAAATTTTGAAGTCAAGGTACCTTTAAAATATACATTTTGGCATAACTCAACAGCTTTTGCAATCAAATGTTTTTCTTCAGTTACGAATATCAAAGAGAACATAATCCAGATTCTCTGTGTGGTAGCCATCTTTATGTGGCTTATGTTTTATATTAGCTAGAGCCTATTGCTTTAAACTGCAGCCTTCTTAGCACTGTGGCTGCTGGCTCTGCCCACTTCAGCTTCCCAACATGGCGGTGGTACGTTTTCTGCCAGCTCTGGGAGCCATCAACTCTCAGAAATAGTTGGTCTATGCTTCTTATCAAAGCAGCGTGTAGCCCAGAAACCTCTTTTTGTTTTGTACTAGCAAAGGCTAAATCCACCATGCAGCTTAATGTGCCACTTGCAGAGGCCTCATTCCCGCCATACTGCAGGTTAAGCGCACACGCCAGGAACCTGCCAGGAACTCAAACCGGCAGCTGCTGCTCATTTGAGAGAGACAATTAGGAAGCTGTTTTTAGCTCCGTTTTAGAATCTTTTCTCAGGTTTTAGGTGGAAACTCTTGCCCTCTCGTTGGGCGCCATTTGTAGCTAGAGTTTTCCTGCCTTGCCCACAGTCAGGACAAATCTTTGTCACCCGCCAGTCCCACAGCCACTCAGACACAACCAAATAAACACAGAGACTTATATGCATACAAATTGCATGGCTGTGGCAGGCTTCTTACTAACTGTTCTTACAGCTTAAATTAATCCATTTCCATAAAGCTATACCTTGCCACGTGGCTGGTGGCTTACTGGCATCTTCACATGCTGCTGGTCATGGCGGGAGCTGGCAGTGTCTCTCTGCCTCAGCCTTCTGCTTCCCAGAATTCTCCTCTCTCCTTATCACACCTACTTCCTGCCTGGCCACTGGCCAATCAGTGTTTTATTTATTGACCAATCAGAGCAACAGATTTGTCATACAGACCATCCCACAGCAGCCTGGTCTGCAGAGAGAGATCCAAGACAGGCACCAAAACTACACAGAGAAGCCCAGTCTTAAAAAAAAAATGGTGGGTGAATGGGAATGGGGGCACCTTGTCTCCCAAAACTGCTTCCCGCTGTCTTAGTGGGCTTTGCTTAAATTTGGGGGGTAGGGAAGGGGGTGTTTGGGGTAGCCAAATGTCCTGAGGTCGTGCATTGTCCTCTGCTGTTTTAGGAATAAGTCCATTGCCTTTTGCTGCTTTGGGCTCTGCAACTGTTTGGGTCTGACAAGGTGCTGGCGAGGCAGAAGAAAGAGTTTAGAAAAAAATTTACCTTGGAGGGGTCCCAGGGTGAGGGAGAGGGGGTCCTGGGACTGGAAACTTTAAATTATACTTACCTGAATTGGATCTGACCAGGTGGATTCAAGCTGGCTCTAGAGCTTGGAAAAAATTTAAACACATTAAGAAGCAGCTACAGGGAATTTAAAATCTTGAACTGGTAGCCATGATATTATAATGTTTAGTACTCAGTTTTCAGAATTTTATTGGTTAATGTTAGAGAGAGAGAGAGAGAGAGAGAGAGAGAGAGAGAGAGAGAGAGAGAGAGACCTGGAACATGCTTTTAATTTTCACCTGAGATAAGCCTTCTCTGAGACAAACCTTAAGGCACCTGTTTTCTTTATTAGTTTAGCATCCAGGAGATACAGATGATCAATTGCTGAGGGCACTTAAACAGTAATAGATTGTTATGTTAAACTCTGTTTTTTTGCAGTGTCTAAACCCTTTTGAGTCTGGGGATGTAAATACCTCTGGACTATTACTTTTCCTTACCACCTCGGTATACTTGATGGTTCTTGGCCTCTGGCTCTATGGTGGTCCTGTAATAATTAGCTGAGTAGCTAATTAGAAGTTTGAATATGTTATTAGAGACACAGAGGGAAATGATGAAGCAGAAAAGACAGGAGAGGGAACCAGGAAGGAATAACCTGTGATGTGATGTGGTGATGTATTGTGTCCCCCAATATGCATGTCCCACAGTAAAATTTATCTGAGTATAAGAGGAAAAAACCAGCTACTATATTAAACATAGAAATTGGGAAATGGTAGCACACACCTTTAATCCTATCATTCAGGAGGCAGGGATCTGTCTGGATCTCTGTGAGTTCAAAGCCACACTGAGAACAGAGCCAAGTGTGGTGACACATACCGTTAATCCCAGCAGTAACCATAGAGGTCTGTACAGACAGACAGGAAAGGACAGAGCTGGGCGGGAAGAGGAAGTGATATAGTTGGGTGGAGACTAGAAATGAGAGAGCAGAACAGAAAGGCATCTAGGTCTGGGTATACAGGAAATAGGCCTCTTTGGAAGCTGCAGATGTGGTGAAGTGAGGTTATCTGTGGCTTTTTCTATTCCTCTGATCTTTCAGGCTTTAATCCCAATTTCTGACTCAATGTTTTTATTATTATTATTAATAATAAGATCATTTAGCAATTTGTCTACAGAGTGAAACCTCATTCTTGGGGATTGGTGACAAGGCAGTGGATCCTTATGTCCTCTGGAACTTGAGAAAGCTGAGCCCTGTCTATGTCACTGTGTATAAGGAGGAATTCTCCAGGTGAATCCATAGGGGAAAGCCCTCAAGCTTAGAGGTACCTGCCATTTGGAGGAAAGCAGTGGGGCATGTTGACATGGAGGGGAAAGAAGGACCTGATAACCAATGTGGTTTGGGGGTATACATGAATTACCACATGGCTGAGGTAAGGAATGGTCAGCGAAATTCCACAGGAGAGAACAAAGATGACAGAGTAAGGGGGTTAAGAGGTGATCAGACAGGGGTGAAGATTTGGATAGGAGGCCCAGTGTTAGAGCCAGTCTCCTATACATGAGTTCAAATGGGGAGATTGAAAGGGTACACTTGGGAAGGATCTGGAGCTTAAAAAGAGCTAGAAGGAATAATGTTACCCAGTCTAGGTGAAGTTCCTGTGACACCTTAGTAAGAACGTATTTTAAAAACCCGTTGGTGTGTTCCACCTTCTCTGAGGACAGGATATGAAAATGCCAAGGAATATTAAGAGCCTTAGCTAATGTCTAGGAAATCTGGGAGGGAAACTCTGTACCATTATCAGACTGGAGAGAGGCAGGAATCCCCAAATCCCAAACCAGGAAATAATTTCCTGGAGAAGGAGACCTGCAACTGCCAGAGCCTACTTATTAGAAATCAGATATGCCTCCACCAAATGTGAAAATGAGTCCACCATCACTAGGAGATATTTAATTCACCTGACAGTGGGAATATGGGTAAAATTGAGTTGCCAGTCAGTCCCTGGAATGGAACTCTAGCCTAGTGGGTGGGAAAAGGTTGTTTCTGATATTTGGATTTGAGATCTGACTTTTGGCATATTTCACAAGAGATAGTAATAGTTCTTAAGAACTGTAAGTCCTCAGAGGTGGGCTGCAATTGGGATTTTACAAATTGAGACAAAGTGAGACTATTAGGGTGAAAGAGCTGATTAAAATAGGACAGAATTTGCCTAGTTTCAGGAGTTACCTGTGAGGGTGTCGGCTGCACTGTATGGATTCCCTGCAGTGGATTGGGTGAGACTTGGCCCTGGAGGGCCACTGTCCTGGCTACCTGGTTATTTCCTTAGAGATGATGGAGCTATCAGTCTGATGAGACTGGCAGTAGATAATTCCTATCCCCTTGGGGAGATGGGAAGCTTTTAGCATGGCCATTATTTGGCCTGAGTTAGATATGGATTCTCCCATTGCTGTAAGGAGGTCACACTCTTTCCAGATAGCACCATGGGACAGGAGGATATGTAAAGCATATTTGGAATCTGTATAAACATGTAGGGATTGCCTCTGTGCCAGTTGGAAGGTACGGGTGAGAGCTGTCGGCTCAGCCTGTTGGTTAGGTGTGTGTGGGGGGGGTAATGCCTGTGCTTCTACCACCCCAGTATCTGACACTATGGCATAGCCCCCTTTACGGGTCCCCTCATGTAAGAAGGAGCTGCCTTCTGTATACCAAGTATAAGTGGCCTGAGGCAATATGCCCTCCTGTGTGTGTGAAGGGTGGAGTAACAGTTCCTCTAAGGTTTCACTGCAGGAATGAGATGGAGAATAGTCAGTGTTAGGTCAAGGAAGGAGGCTTGAAAAATTAAGGGGTGGGCAAGTATGGAAAGTAAGTGTGGCATCTGCCAATAATGCCATTTGGAGAGAAAGAACTTGGGAAGGAGGTAAAGTTTGTAAGCCTTTATAAGTTAGGAGATGGGACAGTTTATGATGAGAGAAAATAGTGGTGAATGACCCAAATTATTCCAAAATAATGAGATCAGCAGCTGTTAAAACATGAATGCAAGGCGCCCATCCCTGAGTGGTAAGGTCTAGTTTCTTTGACACTTACACTACAGGTGCAAAAGAGGGTCCAGCTGGTGCCCTAGGGTTCGGATAGTTGGAGGTTCATTGGCAGGGTCCAGAGGAGTAGTCAGAGAGTCCTCAGATTGAGGTTGGGTTGCATTGCTAGGAGCATGTGGGCAGGAGAGAAGGAATCAAGAAGGGAGGGTTTGGAGCTGAGGTTAACAACAAAAACAAAACAAACAAAAGAAAAAAAAAACAACTCGTATATAAAGTAACTCTTCATTTGCTCCTTCACTGGCAGAAGTTAGATAATTCCTGTAAAATATTGGGGTCCAATGAGTCATTAGGCTATTTTTTTATTGTCATTTAGCAAAGTGCTAGAGAGGCCTACAGAAATCCACAAAGATACCCCCACAATAGAGTGCTGGCAATGGTCAAGAGACAGCAGAACTGACCTACTCTGGATGGCCAAACACCCTAATAGTCATGCCAGAAACCCCATCCAAGGACTGAGGAATCTGATGCAGACATCCACGGCTAGGCCCCGGGTGGAGCTCCGAGAGTCTAATTAGCAAGAAAGAGGAGGGTTTATGCGAGCAAGAATTGTTGAAACCAAGGTTGGATAAAACAAATGGAAACACATGAACTATGAGCCAAAGGCTGAGGGGCCCCCAACTGGATCAGGCCCTCTGAATAGGTGAGACAGTTGATTGGCTTGATCTGTTTGGGAGGCATCCAGGCAGTGGGACTGGGTCCTGTGCTCATTGCAAGAGCTGGCTGTTTGAAACCTGGGGCTTATGCAGGGACGCTTGGCTCAGTCTGGGATGAGGGGACTGGACCTGCCTGGACTGAGTCTACCAGGTTGATCTCAGTCCTCAGGGGAGGCTTTGCCCTGGAGGAGGTGGGAATGGGGGTGGGCTGGGGGGAAGGGGAGGGGGGCAGAAGGGGGAGAACAAGGGAATCCTTGGCTGATACGTAGAACTGAATGGTATTGCAAAACAAAATGAAAATAAATAAATAAATAAATAAATAGATAGATAGATAGATAGATACATAAATAAATAAATAAATAAATAAATAAATAAATAAATAAATAAATAAATAAATAAATAAACTCTTCATTTGCTCCTTTACTGGCAGAAGTTAGATAATTCCTGTAAAATATTGGGGTCCAATGAGTCAATAGGCTATTTTTTATTGATGTCTAAGGGATATTTAGGCCATTTCTTAGTGCAAAATAGGACAAGCTTAGAAGGCTTTCAGTAGGGCATTAAGCTGAGAGGCTTATGAGTTTCCAGAAGACATCCCAGGGGAGAGGTAGGAGTAATAGGATTGGAAACTTTATTTCCCATGACCACGACAGAGAGAAAAAATAAAGAAAAAACGTGATCCAAGACTACAATCTCCAGCATCCCTGAGATCAACTGAGGATTGGCAATTGACACAAATCATTCAATGCTTTTTAAGCCAGAGAATGAGGGCCAGGATGAACATAGCTCAAGGATGGAGGTCCGACCACAGCAGGCACAAGTCATTCAATGCTTTGTCAAGTGAGAGAATGAGGGTGAGGTATATGCAGCCCAAGAATAGGGGTCTGACAGTGAGAAAGATATCCCACACCACAGTTGTGGGAAATAGTTAGAGACTGAAGCCATCGATGGAGGCTGTGGACAGGGGTTCCCCCAATCCCAGGGATACCAGAAGGACACTGGACAATATACAGTCATCCCATGGTTTCAGGGGACTGTTTACACTGGCTGGAAAGGGAAAACTTACCAGTTGAAGCAGCTGGTGTTGTGTGAAGCAGTCTGGCAGATGGGCAAATGGAAAAGTGGGCAGTTTAAGATAGAGTAAACCTTGGTACACGGTCCTGGGTGCAGAGTGCTGAGCGAGCCTGCTTTGTCTCAGCACCAATGTTATTTATTACATGGGACAGTGTTATTCATTAAGTGGCACTATTTACCATGTGAGAAAAGCCAGGAGGTACAACAAAACCCACTATAAGAGTTTATCAAGGGAAGAGAATAGGAAAGATGTGCATAGGCCTATGGAATGACAGTACAGGAAGAGAGGGGAGGAATAACTGGAATCCACTTTTATAGATTCCCCCCATATATGCACATATGGGCTTATGTAGCTATGCCACACCTGTGCATAGATTATGTGATCATGCTGCACACAAATTATGTGATCACAAAGCACACAGATTATGTAGGATATAAGGCCCTGGAATGACTAAGCATCTTGCCAGTGCATGTGCAGACATGTAACTGGGGGAATGGCTAGGAATTCTAACAAAAATAACATTTTTTTTGTCAATGCTATTATAATGAGAAAATAAAGATCATTTTTATATACATCTTAAAAATGTACCTGGCCTTTGCTGATTGGGAAAGATGCATCAGAAAAGAAAAAAAAATGTATTCTATTTCCCCAAGTATCCATTTATTTTTCAGAAAAAAAATGTTTAATTGTAAATAACATTGATTCCTGCTTGCTATGAACTTTGTGGTGGTTTGTATAAAATGAACCCTACAGGCCCTTATGAAGTGTCATTACTAGGAGGTGTGGCCTTGTTGGAGGATGTGTGCCACCAAGGGCTGGCTTTGAGTTCTCAGAAGTTCAAGCTAGGTCTGGTGCAACTCTTTCTTTCTTATGCCTGTGGATCTCGATGTAGAACTCTCTGCTGCATTTCTAGAACAATGTGTGCCTGTCTGCCACCATACTTTCTGCCATGATGATGATGCGCTAAATTTCTAAACTGTAAGCCAGCCCCAGTTAAATATTTCCCTTTATAAAGTTGCCCTTGTTAGGATGTATCTTCACAGCAATAAAACCATAAGAAGTTGGTACCAGGGACTGGGGTGTTATTGTGATATGTAGGCCTGATCATGCTGTTTTTGTGGAATATGGACTTTGGATTAGAAAAGCAATTGAATGCTTTAAGTGGGGCTTAATAGGCCATACTAGTAGGAGCCTGGAAGACAGTGATCTGACGTGATTTGAACTGTAGGGTTCTGGCTCAAGAGGTTTTAAGGGAGAACAATATTTGCATGCATCCTAGAGACCATTCTTGTGATATTTTGGCTTATAACTTGGCTACTTTTTGCCCTTGTCCAAAAAGTCTGCCTAAGGCTAAAATAAAGAGTTTTAGATTACCATTGGCATAGGAAATTTCAAAGCAGCCTAGTATAGACTTTGTCATGTTGTTATTAGTGTTCACTCTTATGAAGATTTATAATGAAAAAGAGCAAGCTGATCAAGGAAAAATACACAGTGTATAGACTGAGGAGAAAAAAAGCACCAGGAAGTAGAGAGGAGCTAAGTCCAGTGTTCAAAGTGATAAACAGAGAAAGAAAAGACTTATTTTAGTTGTAATAATGGGAGTGGTGACCTCAGGGAAAGACCATACCCAGGTAAGCTTCCAACTCATGAAAAGGAATTAAAGAAAAATTTAGGATTGCATGTGGTGGGCACACACCTTTAATCCTAGGACATTGGAGGCAGAGGCAGGCAGGTCTCTGAGATAGAGGCCAACCTGGTCTATAGATCAAGTTTCAGGACAGCCAATTTTAGGCACTTAAGGAAACCACTGAAAACAGAAATCTGGTGAAGATGTAAGTGAATGAAGGAGCCATGTTCCAGCCCAAACAAGCAGCAGAATTTGGCAGCTTTGGCCATGTGGTTCTGGCTTTAGAGTCAAGGATAGAAGAAAGGGGTTATAGAATCTCCCTCCATGACTAGGGAAAACTGCTGAGACCAGTTTTGTGTCAGGGGTGTCCATAAATGGAGGTCCAGAGAGGCCATTGTGTGAAGCTGTGAAGCTGAAAACTGGATTGCCTTGGAGAGCCCAGGACATTGGAGATGACAGAGCCATGGGATTCCTGCCAAGTAAATATGCTAACAGAGAGTGAAACCTGCCCAAGATAAAAAAGAAAAACAAACAAACAAACAAACAAAAAACTGTGTTGCAGTCAACTAAGCTTAAAGGAGTTGGAGATCTGAAGAGGGTTTTGACATCAGACAAGGGGATGCAGAGTTTGGAGTTTGCCCAGTTGGTTTTTGGTCTGGCTTTGGTCCAGTATTTCCTCAATAGACTGCCTTTCCGCCCTTTTGAAATAGTAATATATATCCTTTGCTATTGTATGTTGTAAGTATGTGACCTGTTACTTATTTTTTATTTTATTTTATAGGGAATTACAGTTAAGGGATTGCATGAATCTCTGAAGTGACTTTGAATTTTGGACTTTTAAACATTGTTGAGACTGTAATAGACTGTGGGGACGTTTGATGTTGGACTAAATGTGTTTTGCTTTATGCTATTGCTACAAGTCTATGAGGGCCATCGAGCAGAATGTGCCATTTTAAATAGGTATGTCCTCCATAGATTCATGTGTTTGAATGTTTGGTCCACAGGGAGTGACACTATTAGGAGGTATGGCCTTGTTGGAATAGCTGTAGCCTTTTCAGAGGAAGTGTGCAACTGTGGAAGCAGGCTTTGAGGTCTCATATGCTCAAGCTACACCCAGTGTGGTACACAGTTCACTTCCTGTTGCCTGTGGATAAGATGTAGAACTCTCAGCTACTTCCCCAGCACCATGTCTGCTTGTACACCACCACCATGTCCCACCATGATGATAATGGACTAAACCTCTGAAATTACAAGCCAGTCACAATTAAATGTTCTTCTTTGAGAGTTGCCATGGTCATGGTGTCTCTTCATAGCAATAGAAATTCTTACTAAGACAGGATTCTGGCAATGAAAGAAGTGGACATACACCCACATTAATAACGCATATGCTATCTCTAATTGATAACTACTTGCAAATGAATTTTTTTTCCCAAGAGACTTTACTGGTGATACAAACCACTTTTAAGGACAGATGCCTTGACCAGCAGTATATAGCTAACACAAAATGAACTCAATGGCAAATGTCGGGTTTCTTTATTTCATAATACTTTTTCAGACATTTTGTCTTTTTTATTTAAAGCTTACAGGTCTTTTGTGTATATATTATGGTTTCTGTTTTTATGGGATTTCTCTGTGTGTGGCTTTGTGTGTCTCTATGTCTACATGTGTTTCTTAAACTTTTCCTTTAGCTCTTTTTCTTTTGTTTTATCTTGTTTTGGTTTTTTTTTGTCTTATATAATTAAATTAAAATTATCATTATTTCGGGGTACTTATTTATACGTTAATGACAGAGGGAAGGAAAGGGTATGGATTTGGATGGGTGGAGAAGTGAGGAGGACCGAGGAGGAGTTGGGGGATAAGAAATCATAATCAAAATATATTGTATCAAAATATATTTTAACTAATAAGCAAATTATATCCTTATGTACTATATATTCATTAAAATAATTGTATACTATTTTATGCAATTATGTTTTAATTCTTGTAGAAATAAAACTTGATATTACAGAAAAATTTTCACAAGAAAATCTTTATACATTTTGGAGTGAAAGTTTATCATTTTTTATTTTCATTTCAATCACTTGGTTTATTATTTTTTTATATAGAAGATTAAGTAGTATATAACACTCTTCCTTTAAAACCAGAACATCTAAATATTTCCACCATATATAAAGGTTAACTAACTGAATACTTGGTTGAAAATTATTTTTCTTTTTCTCTGTCAGCATTTCCAATACACCAATGCTTTCTGAATGCCAAGGTAACTACAGAGAAATTTGCTGAGAACATTTTAAAAATTCCTTTGTAAATGAAGTATTCCTTTTCATACCGCTCTTTAGACTTCGTCCTTTGTGTTTGTCTTTTGACAGACTGATTACCATATGTGTATGTGTACATCTCTTTGAATTTTTCCTAAGTGAATTGAGGAAAGTTTTGTTATGTATATTAATGATTCTATACAAATGTAGGTATTTCGCTGTCATTATTTGTTCAAATATTTCTTCTAGCACTTCCAGTCCTCTTACCTTTAGTGGCCTCTATTGTGTGCAGTTTCTCTGCTTGATGGCTCCTTTCTGATATCTCAGTTCTGTTCATTTTCTTCATTTAACTTTTATTCTGTTGCTTGATTAGATAATCTCCATTCTTTTGTTGAGCTTGTCTAATTTTATAATTTCAATTTCCTGTCTTTTTAAAAACCAGAATTTCATCTAAAGTACTTTGTCACCATATGAGTATTCATATGATGATATATCACATTCTTTCCCTAACTACTTCAGACCTGCCTAGAATCATTGAGGGCACAGGCTATATAAAATATTTCTCATAAAGTATTTGCTTAGTAATTCCAAGGTCTATTCTTCTCTGTTGCTTTAGATTATATTCCTCTCAGTTTTTGTCCTCCATGCCCTTGAATGAAACAAAGAGTTTACACCATCAGTAACTTGATGGTATAGATCAAACTTATACTTTATGTAGTAATTCTACCAATACGATAAAAGTATAAATATGAATGTATGAGTTATAAAAATCAGTAATTTTGAAGGCATATTCTCATGGCAACTAAAACTGCCTTTAAGGATACAGAACAATTTCTTTAAGTTTTTCTCAGCCATTTGTGTTTTATCTGTTGAGAATTCTCTGTTCAGTTCTGTATCCCATTTTAATGGAATAAATTATTTTTGATGAACAGTTTTTTTTGAGTTTTTGAATATTCTAGATACTAACCTGTCAGATATATTTTATCCATTCTATAAGCTGCCTCTTTGAATCATATTGTCCTTTACTGTACAAAAGCTTTGTGGCTTTATGGGTTCTTGTTTATTAATTTTTGATCTTAATGTCTGTGTCATCAAAGTCCTGTACCAAAAGATTTTCCTGTAACAATGAGTTCAAATCTATTTTTTTATTTCTCTTCCATAACGTGTCTGTGTATATGTATGTGTGTGTGTGTGTGTGTGTGTGTGTGTGTGTGTGTTTTCCATATGAAGTTTAATTACTTTGTCAATATCGGTGAATAATTGTTTTAGAATTTTAGTGGGGATTGCAATGAATGTGTAGATTGCTTTTAGGGGAACGGTCATTGTCAAACATTAACCCTATG
Source organism: Peromyscus leucopus (assembly GCF_004664715.2). Lineage (NCBI taxonomy): Eukaryota > Metazoa > Chordata > Mammalia > Rodentia > Cricetidae > Peromyscus > Peromyscus leucopus. The sequence goes on from NC_051083.1 coordinate 110,164,659, forward strand.
ATTCCTGAGCATGGGTGATTTTTCCATCTTTTCATGTCTTTTATCAATTTCTATCTTTAGCGTCTTAAAGATTTTTATTATACAAGTCATTCATTTGCTTGGTTAGAGTTACTCCAGGATATTTTTGAGGCTACTTCAAGAGATACTATAACCCTGAGTTTTTCCTCAACATACTTGTAATTTGTGTATAGGAAGACTATTGATTTTTGTGTGTTCATTTTGTATCCTGATTCTTTACTGAAAGTATCAGCTAGTCTATTGTTGAATTGCTAGTATCTTTTATGTATACAACTATATCTTCTGCAAATAGCAATAGTGCTCAATGTCCTTAGCATCCAAGGAAATGAAAATTTAAACTACTTTGAGACATTATTTTACCCCAGTCATAATGGCCAAGATTAATAAAACAAATTATAACAGATGCTGGTGAGATATGAAAAAAAGGAAAAACGTATTCATTACTGGTATGGGTGCAAACTTTTACAGCTATTATGGAAATCTCTATAGTAGTACTTTAAAGCACTGAAAATAAGTCTACCACAAGATACAGTATGCCACTTGGGTATATATACAAAAGATATTAATAATCTTATTACAGGGGTATGAATTCATCAAATGAATCATTGCTCTATTATTTAGTTTGTTTTTTTTTTTTTTTGAGACAGGGTTCTCTGTGTATTCTGGCTGTTCTGGAACTCCCTTTGTAGACTATGCTAGCCTCAAACTCAGAGTTCTGCCTTCCTGTGAATCCTGAGTGCTGGAAATAAAGGTGTGTGTGCCACCATGTCTGTCTTGTTGCTCTATTCATAATAGCCAGAAATTGGAAATAACATAGATGTCAATCATGGGATAAATGAATAATGAAAATGTCATACATTTACACAATGGAATATTACTCAGCTGTTAAGAAAATAAGTTACGTAAGTTGAAGGCAAATAAATGGAGCAAGAAACAGTCATCATAAATGAGCCAACTCAGGCATAGAAAGGCATTCAAATACACATTGAATATTTTCATTTTTGTGTGGATGTTAGCTTTTTGTTTTAGATATATGTGTTACATTCAGAATACCTGCAGAGACTAAATTTCTCTCTGGGACCAGGGAGGAGGAAAGGATCTTTAAGGAAGGGGAAATAGAATACAGTGTTATAAAAGGATAAGGAGGAAATAGAATACTATAAGTGAGGTGGGAGATGAGAGGTAGAACAAGGGTAATGAGAGAGGTATAACTAATACTAAAGGCCTTTTGAAAATGCTATATTGAAACATATTATTTTAGAATCTTCCTAAAATAGATACATCATATATCAGTGAAATTTAAATAGAGGTACCACATAATTGGGAAGACGATATCCCATCTAATCATTATATGGTACCAAATAAAACCAGGAATACCAAAACTCGATTTCATTTTTTGAGTCATTGGCCAAAGGGGCTTTATAAAGGCCACCAAAACATGCAGGCTTGTGACAATGCTATTGGTTACCCTTCACAACACAGTGGTTAGATGCTATTGCTCAAGTCACTACATGCTTGGGTGATTGAAGATGGAGAAATCAGGCTGGTTCTTCACAAGAAGACTTACCTTAACTGACTTGTGTTGATTCTACTAAAAGGTACCATACATGCTACCAGGTGAGAAAAGTCTGGTGGGGTACCAATGGGGACACAACTGAAAGCAAAGACTCCCACTGGAATCTTTACCAGAAAATATTACAACAGTGATGTGTGGGGTCACTTGATCCCTTCTTTCTCTGCACCTGAGTGGTGAAAGGGCCAATCTTTTACAGACTGTACAGTTATTTACAGCAGCTGTGAGTTCTTGACAGCATTACTGTATCTTGCTCAGAAGATGGCATTTCACAACATTTTCTTCTTCCCATGTCATGTGCAATGTTGCCAAAGTCTTAAAAACAATTGTCTTAGTTAGGGGTTCTATTTCTCTGAAGAGACACATGATCACAGCAACTCTTATAAAGGAGAAACATGTAATTGGGGTGGCTTACAGTTTCAAAGGTTTAGTTCATTATCATCATGGTGAAACATGATGTCATGCAGGCAGACATGGTGGTGGAAATGAGCTCAGAGTTATACATCTTGATCCACAGGCAACAGAAAGGAGTCAGTCTGTTATACTGAGTGTGACTTGACCACAGGAGACCCAAAGCTTGCCACCACAGTGCCATACTTCCTTCAAAAAGTTCATACCTACTCCAAAAAGTTCACCTCCTAATAGTGCCACTCCCTATGAGCTTATGGTTGCCAATTACATTCCAAACTACTACATTGTACTCTCTGGCCTGCATAAGCTTATAACAATATCAAAATGCAAAATGGATTTACTCTAACTTCAGAAGTCCCCATAGTTTATCACAGTCTCAACAGTGATTTAAAATACAAAATTCAAAGTCTCTCCTGAGATTCATGTAATCTTTTATCTGAAATCCACTTTAAAATCAAAATCACAAAGCAGATTATATACTTCCAATGTATAATGGCACATGATATACATTACTATTCTAAAACATATGATGGGAGCACAGTGAGTAAATCCTGAACCAAAACCAGACCAAAAACCAACTGGACAAGCTCCAAACTATGCATCTCCATGTCTGATGTCAAAACACTCTTCAGATCTCCAACACCTTTCAGCTTTGTTGAATGCCACATACACTTTTATTTCTTGGGCTGTTTCCACTCCCTGTTAGCAGCTTTCATTGGCAGTTAACCCACAGCTCTGGCATCTAAACATCCTGGGGTCTCCAACACAATCCAGGCAATCATCTCTCTAGGCTTCCATTCAAGGACATCCCTGACACATGCCTGGCCTACACAACTTTCCTTAGTTGCAGAGGAAGGTTTCATAATCCCTTTCTCTGCCCTTAACTCTAAAGCCAGAGCTATGTAGCTAAAACTGCCAAGTTCTTCTGCTTGCTAGGGTTGGAATATGCCTCCCCTTGTTCAATTACACCTTCATCAGCTTTCTACTTTTGATAGTTTCCTTCACTGCCTAAGCTTGGCTGACCTGGAACTTGCTCTGTAGACCTGGCTGGCCTTGATTTCAGAGATCTTTCAATTACATCTTCACAATCTTTCTATTTTCCATCGTTTCCTTCACTGCCTAGATTTGGCTGTTCTAGAACTTCCTCTATAGATAAGCTTGACCATAAACACAGAGATCTACCATCCTCTACCTTCCAAATCCTGGGATTAAAGGTGTGCACATTCATATTTGGCTCTAAGCTTTTCTTTTTTTTCTTTTCACAAGTTAGAAAGTTAGCTGAGTGATATCTTGCCCTGAGGTCAACACTTCCTTTATTCCATTTCTTAATATGTTTATCTCATTGAATACAGAATTTAGCTCCATTCTTCTTTCTAGTGAACTTTTTCTTCTCAAATTGTGCTTTTTGTGTTTATTTCTACAGTTTGTACCTTTTCATTATAAATCTTCATTAGAGTTCACACTAATAACTGCACAATAGAGTCATTACTAGGCTGTTTTGAGATTTCCTCTGCCAACAGAAGTAAGTCAAATCTCTTCACTTTAGCCTCAGGAAGGCTCTGAACAAGGACAAAAAGCAGTCACATTTTTTCATCTAAATATCATAAGAAAGATCTCTAAAATTCTTCTCCTCTGAAACCTCTTGAGCCAGACCTCTACAGTTCCAATCATTCTCAGCACCATTGTCTTCCAAACTAGGATGATCCATTAAGCAGTGCCTAAACCATTCTCCTGCTTTCCTGACCCAAAGTACCAAAGTCCAAATTCTTTCAAGCAAAAATATGGTCAGACATATCACAGCAACACCACAGTCCCTGGTATCAACTTCTGTCTTAGGTTTTCTACTGCTGTGAAGAGACAAAATGACCATGGCAACTCTTATAAAGAAAAACATTTAATTCGGTGGCTTACAGCTGCAGAGATTTAGTCCATTATCATCATGGTGAGAAATGGCAGCATGCAGGCAGACATGGTGCTGGAGAAGGAAATGAGAGTTCTACATCTTGATTCTCAGACAACAGGAAGTGAACTGTGTGTCACACTAAGTATAGCTTGAACAAATGAGATTTCAAAGCCAGCCCTCACAGTAACACACTTCCTCCATACCTACTCCAAAAAGGCTCTTAATCGTGCCACTCCCTATGAGCTTATGGGGGCCAATTGCATTCAAACTACCACAGGGATGATAAAATATTTTATTTAGGGATAATATAGATAATTTTTTTTTTTTGTTTTTTCGAGACAGGGTTTCTCTGTGTAGCTTTGCACCTCTCCTGGGACTCACTTGGTAGTCCAGGCTGGCCTCGAACTCACAGAGATCCACCTGGCTCTGCCTCCCGAGTGCTGGGATTAAAGGCATGTGCCACCACTGCCCGGCTAATATAGATAATTTTAAGGTAGACCTCCCATTTTTAATATTTACATATATAGGTTAATATGTATTTTAAAAGTTAACCAGATTTTGTATCACTTAATGAAATTATCAATCATATCCCATAATTTCCCCTATATTATTAACTGGCTGTTCCATTGTGATTATCATTGATTTGTTAATGGTCTCTCCTTTTCAATAAAAATTCTAAACCTAGTTTGTTAGGTTAATTGTAGCAGGAATCTTAAAAGTTCTTATTAATAAAATCAAACCTGAGGCCAGTTATTGGGGTGAATACTGGAAGGTCAGAGAGACAGAATAAGCCACAGCTATCTCACCTTGCCAATTCCTTAGCTGGTCTTGTCTCCTCAGACTGGAGGCCTCTGAGTCCTCATCCCAATGGCTCTCAGCTGAACTGCTGCTCGAAAGCCTGAAGCTTAACCAGCCAAATGCCTAACCAGCCAAAATGCTTAACCAGCCAAAATGCCTCTAGTTTCTTGCCCTCACGCCTTATATATCTTCCTGCTTTCTACCACCACTTCCTGGGATTAAAGGCTGGCTTTCTGGGATTAAAGGCGTGTCACCATGCTTGGCTATTTCCAATGTGGCCTTGAACTCACAGAGAGCCAGAGGGATTTCTATCTCTGGAATGCTAGGATTAAAGATGTGAGTGCCACCATTTTCTAGCCTTTGTATCTAGTGGCTGTCTGTTCTCTGACCCCAGATAAATTTATTAGAGTACACAATATTTTGGGGAACACAATACCCCCACAGTTAATGATGAATTATATTAGTTTATAGTCAATAATGAACTATAATTTGAGTAAAGAAGAAAGAAGAACTAGGAATTTTAGACTGTTTATAAATTTAAAAATCTATTAGAAAATACAAAATAGAATCAAAATAATTATTTATTAATTACAGTAACATCAACTCCCATCTGTCATTGTTATGGTGACAATAAGGAGTTTATAATACAATTTATGAAACTGACATATCAAAAAGTAGATCAATGATTAATTCTATTGCAAAAGTTATTTGGAATAGTATTTTTGAATGAGATACTATAAAGTCACATTTTTAAATTATTTGATCATTTTCAAGTAAAAGATGTAAATAAAGAATCAAACATTTCATTGTTGCCTGGCATTAGAGAATTCATTAGTTTTTTAATTTTAAAATGTTTTGGTTTGCAAATATTTACCTTGAGTAAATCAAAATAGTTTCTGTAAATGTCCTCTTTTATGAATGTTAAGTTGACATTTGAAAGTATATTTGAGAATCTTAACATTATTCTTTGGTTTGTAATATTTAGGTAAACATTTTGAGGACAACACTGGAGAAGAGTAAACTAAATTCATGTGCTTGTAGTCTGATGATTTTTACAGAGCTAATTCAAGAGATGCTCTATTCCACCTCTAATGAAACTATTCTATCATGTAGCAATCCAAAAGAACATATTGATATTTTTATATGAAACAACAATTTGACAGGAATACATGTACAAAGGAATCTTGTTAAATTTTCTACCAAAGGACATGTTGAATTTAAATGTATCTGATATTTGCAGTTACTAAGACTTAAATTTGTCATCACTACTAATTACATTTCTTGAAAATGTGGAAGAGAATCTTAGAGATGTGAGGGTGGAGACAAATGCGACCAAAATACATTGTATGAAATTTTCAAAGAATAAATAAAAATTTTTTTTAGTATTCAATTTATGAGGAGTAATAATTTTGCCTATTTTTCTATCATTGAAATAGCTCACCTATTTAACCTTTAATCCTTCACACATTTTCATATTTTGTTTCAATTTCTTTTTCTATATTTTTCTTTCTGAAAGCTTATGTTATTTTATTCAAGATCTTTATGTAAAACTACTATCTTATATTTTCTTGGTAAATGTTATTTTTGTTCATGATTATATTTAGTTTTTTTATCTTATATAATTATGTAGGAGTCTTTTTTCCTGTCTGTGTAAATTTGATGGTGCTATATGACTAATATTTTACTGGTTAGAGGTTTTGATGTTTCCTTAGGACATCACATACTTATGGGTCAAAGTGTCATACACTGATTTTTATTTTACTCTCACAGTCTAATCTAATATGTCAGAAATGAAACTTAAATAACAGTATGCAGGGTTACTTATTTCTAACTGGACCTTAGTTTCCATTGCACAACCTCTCCCCATGCCTCTTCCAACCATATTCTACACATACACAAGTAAATATTATATGCTCATATCCAGTGACACATAAATTACTGTTGATAACTCATATTCTGCCACATATAGTTATCTTAATTTCATAGTATGGCATTCCTGCTTCATAGTTGCATTTACTTCCAAACACTCTATAATCCACTCAAATCTGATACAAAAGTATAAATGAACTATATGATCAGACTGGTGACACACATATAGTTTTAAAGAGAAAATTTAACAAAGCTCTTAAGGCTAAAGTATCTCCTGGTGTAGCCACAACTCTACTGTTTGTTCAGAAACTAAAATTTATGTTTCATTTCTCATATGATTAATAAATATCAAAATAGTATGTATGATATGCAATCATGTAACTTACAAACTGTTCAGTCCTTGGTATATATAGTGAGATTCACAGGTATTTTGGAAAATTAAGACAATAACAATTTTTTTTGTAAATATTGTTGTATTGATGTATCAACTGACTTCTCATTCTTTTTTGTATATATATATATATATATATATATATATATATATATATATATTTCTTTTATTTTATTTTACAATACCATTCAGTTCTACATATCAGCCATGGATAACCTTGTTTTCTCCCCTCCTGCCCCCCTTCTCCTTCCCCCCAGCCCACCCCCAATTCCCACCTCCTCCAGGGCAAAGACTTCTCATTCTTAAGAGAATCATTATTAAGTGATCCAGCCTGAGATCCATGCCCCAAGAGTGAGCCAACCCCTGACACTGTCTGGAGCACAAGGACCCAGAGGCTGGATAGCCCAGAGACTTAGGACAGAACCATACATGACTGGATGAAAAATGTCAATATTATAATGATTACTAATGATTTTCTGCTATACTTATAGATTGGTGCCTAGTCCAATAGTCATTACAGAGGCTTCATTCGGCAACTGGTGGAAGCTGATGTAGAAACCCACAGTCAACCATTAGGCTGAAATTAGACAATCCTGCTGAAGAAAAGGAAGAAGTATTATAGGAGACAGAGGGGTCAAGGACATCACAAGAGAACCCACCTGGCCTTACAGAGACTAAACTGACAACCAGGGAGGCTGCATGGGACTGACTAGGCCCTCTGAATATATGCAACAGTTATCTAGCTTGGTCTTCTTGTGGGACTCCTAACAGTGGGAACAGGGAATGTCTCTGACTCTTTTGTTGGCTTTTGGGACCTTATACCTCATACTGAGTTGCCTTGCCCAATGGTCCTACAACTTGATATGCTATGTTTTGTCAATATCCATGGGAGACTTGCCCTTTTCTGAATAGAAATAGAAGAGTGAATGGGAGGCAGAGAGGAGGTTGGGAGCAGGATTGGGAGGAGAGGAGAGAGTGAAAACTATGGTTGGGATGTAAAATAAATGAATATTAATAAAAATAATGTAAGATAATTTGACATATTTTCATATGTTGAAGCTTGCATCCCTGGGATAAGACCTACATTGTCATGGTGGATAATTTTTTTTGATGTGTTCTTGGATTTGGTTTGCCAATATTTTGCATCAATGTTTATGAGAGAAATTGGTGTGCAATTCTTTCTTTGGTGCATCTTTGTGTGGTTTGGGTATCAGGGTAATTGTAGCCTCATAAAAAGAGTTTGGTAACGTTCCCTCTGTTTCTATTGTATGGAACAATTTGAAGAGTATTGGTATTAACTCTTTTTTTAATATCAAAATAGAGAAATTTGTTCAAGACACTGAATAGGATCTGTTAATTCTCTCTTGAAACAAATGAGCTACAACACACAAAGTGATTCTTTTTTTTTTACTTCTTGAAGAGCGTGAGGGGTGAGTGGGAGTGGGGGATAGAGGACAGAAAGGGAGGGGGAGTTTTGATGGTGCTTAACAGAATGTGGAAAATGCTGAAAGAGGACTACATCTGGCTGTATGTCTGACACAGACAATAAAAACTGCACAAGCCAGAATTCAAAACTTCAGTGAGCTGCGGAACAGACATTTATGCATTTGACAAGAAACACAATGGAAAGGTAGAACGAAAGGTTTGAAAAGAGAAAAGCAACAAGGAACAAAGGAGATCCTTACATGTGACAAAGTGCACTTCACTTGGCTCCATGGACAAAAGGGTTCAATCTACACAAGAAGAAACCTAAAGATCATTCACTTCACTGGCCTTACAGCGAAACATGGACAGGAATTTAGTGCTGGCCACAAGGGGACCAAGCAGAAGAATGCAGCCCACACCCCTGAAGTCCATCCCCATAAATAGTTCAATCTACAGATGTTTCTGAAGCGGAAAGCATTTAGATGCCATAATTTCCCTGCTATCCCAGGGCAGGTGCATCATCTTTGTGGTCAAGGGGTGGCCCGTGTGTAATGCTGTTACCTAACATTGTTTATTAACTCCTAAAACATTGTGAGGAATGGTTAAAGTCTTGTGACCCAATTCAAACTTGAAAGCAGTGTAGTGATATAGCAGCCTTTGCAGGTGTTTTCCCTGGAGTGTGGAGTAACCACACACCATTCCCACACATCCAGGATGTGGCCTGTAGAGGACCAAAGGGCCAGATGGACATAACAAGGTTCAACTCTCTGACCCCATTCAACACCATAGGACTTGACTTTTTGTTCTAAGGTATTAACTCTTCTTTAAAGAGCTGGTAGAATTCTGCACTGAAACCATCTGGTCCTGGGAATTTTTGGTTGAGAGACTTTTGAAGACTGTTTCTATTTCTTTAGGGGTTATTGGTCTATTTATTTATCTGGTCTTGATTTAACTTTGTTATGTGGTATCTATCCAGAAAATTGTCCATTTCTTCCAGATTTTCCAATTTTGTGGAGTATAGGTTTTTGAAGTATGACCTGATGATTCTCTGGATTTCCTCATTGTCTGTTGTTATGTCTCCCTTTTTATTTCTGATTTTGTTAATTCGGGTGCTCTCTCTTTGCCTTTTGGTTAATTTGGCTAGGGGTTTGTCTATCTTGTTGTTCTTTTTCAAAGAACCAATTCTTTGTTTCATTGATTTTTTTTGTATTATTCTTTTGGTTTCTATTTCATTGATTTCAGCCCTCAATTTGATTGTTTCCTGGCATCTATTTTCTTGGGTGAGTTTGCAAACTTGTAAAACCACTGTGGAAATCACTATGGCTGTTTCTCAGAAAATTGGGAATCAACCTACCTCAAGACCCAGCCATACCACTCTTGGGCATATACCAAAAGAATGCTCAGTCATACCACAAAGATACATACTCAACTATGTTCATAGCAGCACTATTTGTCATAGCCAGATATGGTGATATTTTATTTGTACTGAAATGTGATTTTTTTGTATGTTAATAAATAAAGTTGCCTGGGGGTCAGAGCTATTAGCAAGCCATAGCAAAAGCTGGGCGTTGGTGGTGCATGCCTTTAATCTCAGCACTTGGTAGGCAGAGCTAGGTAGATCTCTGTGTGTTCAAGGATACATCCAGCATTGGAGACACATGCCTTTAATCTCAATACCAACCATAGAAGACCTGGAGGTCTGTACAGACAGGCAGTGACTAGGAGGTCATGTGGTTAGGTTTACAACCAATGAGAAGGCAGAACAGAAAGTCTTTATAAAGACAGACACAAAGGAAGTAGGTCTCTTTTGGAGAGGTAGGACCACCGCGAGAGTAAGGGTAAGGTTTTTAGCTCTTAGCTCTGACCTCTTGGCTTTCTTCTTTGCATTGGTTCTGTGTTTCTTATTTAATAAGATGGTTGGTTACATCTACAGCCAGAACCTGGAAACAACCTAGATGCCTGTCAACTGAAGAATGGATTAAGAAAATGTGGTGCATATACACAATGGAGTACTCAGCAGAGAAAAAAAATGGCAGCATGAAATTTGCAGGCAAATGGATAAAACTAGAAAATATCATCCTGAATGAGGTAACCCAAACCCAGAAGGACAAACATGGTATGTATTCACTCATAAGTGGATACTAGATATAAAGCAAAGAACAATCAGACTACAACCTACAGAACCAGGGAGGCTATATAGCAGGGGGGACCCTAGGATGACTGTGGCTTATAATAAGTTTTGGTTTTACTCAATTACTGGGCAAACCTCAATGAAACATTTCACTATTAGGATAAGAATTTAGATGTTATCAAGCTAATAACAGAAAAATAAATAAATAGAAGATAATCATCATTAAGTTATTAAACCTTTGACACTATCTGTATTTAAACATGAAACTAGAAATTTAAAAATTGTTATTAGAGCAAGATGATTGAATAGTTTGAGTGATTAAAGAAGTCAAGAAGCAAGAAAAGGGTCATGATACATGAGAGGAGAATGCTTTTAGGTAACGAGGAACAAAACCAAAAAAAAAAAAATATAATGTATAAGAAGAGGAAAGAATACTGGGTGTGAAAAGTTTAAGTAGGAATGTGGTTCAAAGTTAGGAGAAAGGTGGAACTTGAGAAAAAGTTCAGCCTAAACTAAAGTTGTGTAGAAAAAAACATGTTGAATCCTACTACTATATAAAATAAAACATATAATAAAATGAGTTTGAATGGAGGTTTCCATACACAGGTTTGTAACATTGCTAAAATATGTAATTTTAAAAGGAAAATCTCAGGGCAAGGTACAGAATATGTGCTTATGCTTATTGTTTAGGGAGTTACCAGAGGTTCCTTACAAAATATAGGTTAATGTCATAGCTCTTCATTGCCCACCAGAGTGAAATAGTAGCTGAAAACACTTCATACATTGAGTACATAACCCAGAAAATTAAACCTGGAGCTAATTTGGAAGCTTACCTATCAACTAGCTTTCATGTCAGAAGATCTTGAGTCAATTCCTAGAATAGGACAATATCATTTGAATTAAAAGGTTTCTGCACCCAGAATGTTATGTTCAATCCTTCTAGGGAATATGTGTTTAGTTGTGCAATAGTGGCAGCACAACATTCCAGTGGGATTTAAGGACTACTCCATAAAAGAGAGTGCTGGCAGTGCAAATTTTTTCAAAACTCCACGTCTAGAGACATGACTTAGAGGAGAATACACGACTGGTGTTTTCCAAAATAGAAAATGCAACTAAACCACTCCCTGTTTATTTATGTTTATATATGTGTATTAGTGAATTTCTCAGTCTGGATCATAAAATATTCTTTTTTGCAGCTGGCAACTTTTTAATTCAGACTTATAAATGGTCAAAATTCTGAGAATTAATGACTGTTAAGTGCTCAGTCTTAAATAGGATATCTGTATCAACCTGTCTAACACTTACAGAATAATATAGAAGGGCAGATAGAATAATTGGAAAATTCAGAGGATAGAGAAGTGCACTACAACAAACACACTGTCTTCTGGATATGGTATGGCACTCAAGTTCTAACAAGAATTGCATTGAAACTTAAAAAAATTAAGGGTATGAGTTAACTAGTTAGAAATAAGTTAGTAAAAATGGTGTGCAAATGATAAGAGACAGTAATGGGGTGGTGAATAGGATTACAACAGTATCTACCAATGCACAAAATTTTAAAAATAATCATAAATTTAAAAAAATTTGATAGAAAATTTTAAATAAAAAGTGTTCTTAGAAACAGAAAATTTTCAGTCTTTTCTTACTGGAGGGTGTATATTTCCCTAATTACTTTTATGTAAACTCTGCAAAACAGATTGGTTACCACAGCTTAGATGAACAAAAAACTAAAATAAACACTTTTGAAATGGGTAAGAAGATCAATTTCATTTTATTCATATTAACTATTTTGAAATCTGGTACTGTTAAATCTATCAAATTCCACTAACCATATTTCTCCCATAGTAGAAAGAGTATATAGAGCATGAATCTGACCACCCAAGCTTTTTGAGCACTGCTGTGGCAATTTACTTTTCTCACCATATTTGGAGCACTAAAGCAAATAACATGAAACTATGTGAACAGCTAAGAACAAAGAAAGGGAATGGTGGCATTCCTCAGTCAGCAGGGCTTTTCAAGATTGAAAACTATTGAATAATCTTGTGATTTCTCTTTCAGAGAGAAACAAAAACTTGAGTCTAGCATCTAGCACTCTAGCTAACTCCCACAAGAAAAAGAAGTGTGTGAGAGTAAGCAACTGATACAGCTCATACAGATGGCCAAAAACCAGATAGTTCTTGCATTTTAGGAGGGAGGCCAAGAAGTAGCCTTGCGGATTATGGTGTTTACATTATTGTAAAGTGAAGAGGTGGGAAGTCTATAGCGCTGTGTGATTGGGAAGAGAAAGCACATAAATTGGAATTTGTTTATCAGGAGGGATGAAGAACAAGGCAGTGTACACACAAAGAAATTTTTTTAGAAACTCCAACAGTATGTAATTGAACAGAACTGTGAAAATATTTCACTATATAAACAGTTTTAAAAGACTGAAAGAGAGAAGGGTGGTGATTACACACACATTTAATCCCAGTGCTTGGGAGGCAGAGGTCAGCAGATCTAAGCAGATCTCTGACTTTGAGGTCAGGCTAGTTTACAGAGTAAGTTCCAGGAGAGCCAAGGTTACACAGAGAAATCCTATCTTAAATAAAAAACAAAAAATGGAAGAGAATATGCTTCCTGCAGCTATATATATTCTAATGCAATGCCACAAGGAACATGAAAAATCAGGGAAAATAAAAGTACCAAAGGAATGAAAAAATCCACTTATGAGCATTAAACAAGTAGAGATCTATAAATAAAATTTCTTGACAAAATTCAAAGTAATCATCTTTAAAGTTAGTAAACTATAGGAAAAATAAAAATATAAGAAAAAATGAAGACTACAGCCTTGTAGCTATTTGGAAGGCCAAGGCAATAATTTGAAAGCCAATATGGACTACAAACTGAGTTCAAGGCTAGCTTCTAGACATAGTGAGACACTGTCTCAAAATAAACGAGAAGAAATGGAGACTTAGCTCAATGGTAGAACCAATTGTGCAATGTCCAAAGTTCAAACTAAGGACAGTAATGAGTAAATAATTAGGTAAGAATAAATAAATGAAAGAAAAATCAATACAGATATACAAAACATATGTCATTCAAGATTGAAACATCATTTCCTTTAGGAAAGCTTGATGAAAAGGAGTAAACAATTCAAAATAGCTTCGAGAAGCCAGCCCCTGAAACTTGACTACATTAAATAGGGCTCTTCTTCCCCAAGAATATATAAATAATAAAGACTGTGGAAAGTCACTCTTTTATCAGCTAAAATTGACAGCATTCTGTCACATCAACTATGAATTCACATGTGCTATAGCTGCAAGTTTTCCTGTGTCCTGGCCAGCTGGCCGGCAGTCAAGACAAATCTCTCCCACTCAAGCCCCCAAGTAAAAACACAGAGGCTTATATTATTTTCAAACTATATAGCCTAATGGTTCAGGCTTCTCTCTAGCTATTACATCTTAAATTAACCCATTTCTAGAAATCTATACTTTGCCACGTGGCTTGAGGCTTACAGGTGTTTTACATCTTCTTTCTCCTGGCTGCAGATAGCAGCATCTCCTCAGCTCTGCCTTTTTCCTTCCCAGAATTCTTTTAGTCTACTCGCCCTTCCTGTACTTCCTGCCTGCCTACTGGCCAATCAGTGTTTTATTAAACCAGTGTACAAGAGTTTTTTTTTTTTCTTCCCACAAAATTGTGCAGCTACCACGCTGTATCTTGAGAATGTTTTTTTTCCCTTGGAGTTATCCACCACCTCTGGCTCTTACTGTCTCTCATCCTCTTATTCCACAAAGATATCTGATCCTTGAGTGAAGGGGTATGATACAGACATCCCATTTAGGTCAAAATGTTCCAACGTCTTTCACTATGTGAACATTGTTCAGTTGTGGATCTCGATGCTCATTATGATGTACTAAAAGAAGAGATTATACCTGGAAGGAGCTAAGACTGAGAAGAAAGAAACGACATTAGCCAAGCAGTCTAGGGTAATGAGACCAGACAAGCAGCCTGGAAGAATGAAAGTCAAAACAAGCAGCCCAAAAGAAGCAGGAAACATCAGAACTGCTTCAAATAATTGAAAACTGGCCAATCTGACTAGAACAGGTTCATACAACTGAGCCACTTGAAAGGATACTCTTTGACCTGACAAGCTGCCTGTAGTATGGATGGTGTGGTCCAGATTTTTAACTTTTGTGATCTGTCATCCATGCTGGGATAGGCTTTGGTGATGCATTTAGTGGACTTTGAATAATTTCTGCTGATGAAAATAATCCTTCACACATATTCCTGTAAATAATCCCTATAAAACTAATTGATTTTCCAAGGTGAAGTCTGACAGTATGCATATTTTGGTCTGTTGTCAATTTCTGTTCATGTCTTCCCAGTAATAGTATCATATAACAGCATAAAATAACAGAACTGCCTGTGGTGGATGAGAACCTACTACTGCTACTTTCATAATCCAGTAGAACACCCAACTACTTTCTAAATAACAATCCTTATATTCTTAGAATGGTGTAGCTCTCCTCATCATAGAAACTTCTTTAGACAGTAGAGGGAGACCACAACAGAAAGCCACAGCTACTCAAAATACAGAGAAAAACTGACCAATTCCCAGCCCCAACTGTTACATCTTTAGTATAACCCTTACACATAAAGCAAGCAGAGTATCACAGAAAAAAAGGAAGGAAAGATAGTAATAGACAGAGGATCAGGACATCTGATGCAAGTATTTTTCTCCTATTAATGACAGTAAACTGCACTCAGGAAACATTGGAGATAAAGGTGCCTAAATAAGACATGAACAGTGAGTAAAGTAGTTCACATACAAACATGGATGGAGGAAATCTCACAGTGCCCCACTACTAGATGTTGGCCTACCATGAATTTATGGCCGCTGAAAAAACAATCAGTCTAATAGTTGAAACAAACCTAAGTTTTCAATCCAAAGCACATATACATATGATCAATACTAAATGGACTCAGGGTATTGTATTTACAGATACAAACACACATGTGCGTGCATGTGCACACACACACACACACACACACACACACACGAAGAGGTCATGATATGAGGGGACAGTAGCAGTAGACAGAAGGGGGTGGACATATGTAGAGTCAGATAAAAAGGTGGTGTGTAAATGATGAAAATACAGAAATTCATATGAAATTATCAAAAAATAAGTGCTAAAAATAGCAATTTTGAATTGTAAAAGGCAACTAAATTTTAAAAATAGAGTTTTGTCATCATACTAAATCAAGAATAAGAAAAAGTCAGCAAATTTTCAGAATAATTGAAGACATTTGAAATTAAAGTAGCATGAAAGTATCAATGAAAATCCTTAATAAATGCACAATTTATGCAATATCATTGAGAAAATGCATATACATAGTATTAAAATCAAAGTAGAGAAAGATGCAGTAAAAGTAATTAGATAAATAATTTCTAATTTTTTGTTCTTGTAACAAAAGGGAGTTAACTATTGAAAATATACAATATTATTATGGGCAATGAGATTAGTAGAGGGACTACACATTTTGAATACCTCAATATATTCCTTAATGTCACTATAAGGATGTTTGTATGCACAAATCAACTTTACATTAATTTGAAATTTTTATTTGATTTATATTTACTTTACACACAGCTAAGAAATAACCTGTATTAGTGTCTTCAGAGGAAGACAAGCTTGGAAAAAATGAGAGCCATCAAGCAGGTTCACCTGCTTTGTTCCTCTGGATTATGTTTTATGAAGAATATCAATATTGTTTACTATTTGCCTTATCATTTGGCACCCTTATTTATTACTATATAGGCACTAGGAAGTCAGAGGTCAAGTTGTCCTACTTCCTTTTTTGATGTCCAGTAGCTAATCTATTACCTGGCATAAAATAGGTTCTCAAAATATATCTGCTGATTCATGCATAAGCCAATAATAATTAAGCGAGCATTTTAAGTTTACTATCTGTGAAATTTCTATTGACATAGAATAGGAACTCAAAAAACATATAAAGTTGTTTGATTAATGGAAGGACAGAGTCAGTACTTTCAGATGATGGCAGTTCCTTTTAGATTTCAACAAATAACAGTGGTGGGGGAGTACAATTGAGGGAGATTGTTGTTAAATAATTTCCAATTTCTATTGTGTAAAGATTGTTAGACATATATACATAATAATAGCGTAAATCTAATGAATCTACACTTCTAGAAAATATCAGAAGGAGAAAATAAGAATGATTTTCTTGGACAGTTAAATATTGCTTAATGTGTGAATACACTGCATTGGCAAGTTCTGCAGAAACATTAAGATAAAGAGCTTCATGATTGGTGAACTTTCCCCACAATTATTGCTTGTGCTCCATTGATAATTATAAATATGACTGTAACCTAGCGATATCTATAATGAGAAATTAAAATCACTAATGATAGCTTAAATTCCCTATAATATATAACAGAAATTTGAATTAAAAGGGTTTCACTTAAATTGTATTACTAGTAAATATGTCCTTATAGATGAAATGAAAGTATTTTAGATAATCTTGTGGTATTTATGTTTTCTAAAATCTAACAAGTATATAATTTTTCTAAAATGAAATATCTTCAGAATTTATCCTAAGTTCATTCATATCGTATTATTAAATTCTTAAGATGTTAAGATGTATCCTATAATTTCTATTAAATTGGTTCTTTGACAATTTTACACATGTATATACTGCACTGCAATTATTCTCACCTCCACTGTCTCATATACCTTTCACTCCGTCAACCTCTTTCTCCTTACAAACATCTTTCTTTCCTGACCAAGTAGGATTTTCTATGGAGTTACACACAATATGGCAGCTTACTCTTTTCTGAGTGAGAACTTCAACAATAGAATAATGAAAAGAGAAAATGAAAGGGATGACCAAGAAACAAAGGAAGATATAAACAATGACGGGGATTACAAAACCTTGATTCTGACTGTATGTCTTGTCAGAACATCAGTAATAAACATCAGTAATATAACATAACATCAAAATCAAAATAATTTGAAAGTCAATTATGCACTTGTTTTTGCCATAAAAATACAATAAGTAAAAGCTCTACACAATCATTGAACTTATTCTACTCTTTCTATGCTCCTCACAACTGTGTTTAAAGTAAAATTTTCATGAGACAGTCATGACTGTGTACTACTGTCTATATATGTTTCTTTGTTAAAATAAAAATGAATAATTTTGTTTAAATAAAATCTTTGATTTGTAGACAATACTTTTGTATTTTATTGTTTGAGGATTTCATGCATTTCAACACAGCCAAAGCTCATTTCTTCTCCTTTGTTTCTTCCCCTTTCTGCCCATGATTATTTCCTCAAGATTTCTTGTATTCTTTTTTTAAACTGACTGAATCCACTTAGTGTTGCCAGTATGTATAGTTATCTATTGCTAATACATCCATAACCCAAGGTGGGACTTTTTGAACCTGTTCTCTCTCTGTGTTGTAATTTGGCTGGCTTGGTCTTGCTTAGATTTCACGCATGCTATCAGAACTACTGTGAGTTCATATGTGTGTCCAACCTTAGACAGATCATCTATATAGCATCCAGTTTTCCCAAGACTCAAGGAACACCATGGAAGAGGAAACAAAGAGGTTATGAGAGCCAGAGGCAGTGGATAAGCAACAGTAAACTGGTGTTTTAGAAATACAAGATTTTTTTTTTATTTTAAGTCTCTTTATGTATTACAAGCATAATCAGATTTTCTTTGTTGTCTTTTGTAATGCTTTTTTTTTAGAAAGATTCTTAATATCTAGTCATGTTTCCAAGCTGCCCTGGAACACACTGTATGCATTAGGCTTATTTCAATACTGACATTGTTCCTGTCTTAGTCCCTTATGTCTTGAGATTTACTGGCACTTTTTGACATGTCTTGTAAACCTTCTGTTTCTTGCTAAATCTATTTTGGTGATTGGTGCATTGCTTTTATTTTATCTAATGTGTCCAGCATTTATTTTGTTGACTTAATTTTGAACAATGTTCACTTATAATTTTTCTTATTTCTATAAAATTCATAGTAATTATTGTATTTATTGTTAAGTGCTTCAATTTTTATTGTGTAAATTATGGTTCATTATTATTGATTTACCTTTTAAAAATCAAATTTCCTTTTATTGATTGTTTTCTTGCTTTCTTTTGTTTACTGCATGTTAAGATGCTTTTGGAATGAAGATTTTTTTATACTACCATTTTTACTATAACCTTTAGTTCACGTAGTTCAATGTATGCCCTCTATGTCACTAGGACTCCTTGTCAAAATGTAGTCCTAGTATATTGCTATTGTCTATATTGTCAAATATCAACTGATATCTTGTCCTCATTTCCACAGCTTCATTCTGCTAGACTATCACTAGGCCCTTCTTTTCTTAATGGCTTGTTTTACTCGCTAGGTGGTGCTGTGCCTTTACTGCTGGCCATGGTTCAGTCCTAGAGAATCATCACTGATTCTGGTAAATGGGATGATTCCAGTGAATACTGCCCTTCAGAAGACTGAGGAAACATTGGAAGCCAAGGAGTTGTTATAAATAATTGGAAATTTAAAATCAAATTCAAAGGGTTTATAGACCTCAGTTATGGAAGAGGCTATTTGAGTGACCCTAATTGTAAACTTTGAATTTCACTCTTGAAGAGAATACACAAAGATTATCAAAGTGTATATCAGAAATACACAAAGAATGTAAATCATTAGCTAGGTATTAATATTTTTATAAAAATATAAATCAGATAAAGCAGATAGATCATTAACAAAGCATACCGTATATTTTTACAATAAACCCTAAAATAATGCTAAATTTATTTTTTGTCTTACATTTATGTAATGATAATTCAACAATGTTCCTTTCTTTATCTATCTGTTTATTTTTAAATGCTCATAGTGCAAGGAAATGGAGATGCAAAAAGGATTTTCATGAGATTTTTATGTTCCCCAAACAACAGATGATAAAAAATTATCCACATTCAAATGAATGGGTGGGATCCAACTTCACAGCTGGAAACTGGATTTGACAGTGAGTACCAATTATAGACAATTTCCTGTGTAGGATATCACAAAGTAATAAAGTAGCACAACACATTTTGTAACACATTGTACTTGGTTCATTTAGATGTTGAATGAGTAGGAAATTGACTTAAGCTACATTGCCAAGATATGCTATTCTTTTCACCTCAAACACATTTCACTCTGTCTTTGTGATAATGGGGCTAGTGGGAAGGAAATGTTTGAAATAAAAAGGATTACTTTTATCTCCCAAAATCCTTAGTACATGCAGTAAAACTCCTAGTTTGGTTTGTAAGAAATTAAAAATTTGTAATTTGCTTACAATGAAACATTTAAAAATAGGTTTATAATCCAGGTAATTCAGCAAATATACACTAATTATATATGATGTGGGAAAAGTGAGAAACTTTTTATAATATTGTCAAGTAATATATTTAATCAACACATTTAGTAAATGATTTCTAGTAGCAAGATGATTTTATAATGAACTTACCTCATTCATATTTACAACAGTAACAACACGTTTTGTGTGAAGTCCAAAATTTTCTTTCAGTTTCAAGTATTTATTCTCTTCTACAAATCTAAAGAGGTCTTATTCACTATTGAAAATCAGTAAAATAACAAGATGATCGGTTTGGAAAAGTAATAGCATGAAAATATAGAGAAATATGGTCTTGATCCTTACTTATAGGGGGAGGATAACTATTACAACACTGCATCTAGTTATCTCAATGACAACCAACATAACATGGTTATTCATGGTATAGCAAACACTTTATGTAATTCAAACATTTTTGAACATTAAGACTATATAAAAAATTTAATTTAAAATGCCAAAAGGCTGAAGAGATGGCTCAGTGGTTACATGTACATTCTGCTCTTTGAGAGGACTCAAGTTCGATTCTTAGAACCCATATTAGGTGGCTCACAACTGCCTATAACTCCTGTTTAAGAGAATTCAACATCTTTTTTTAACCTACACAGAGACCTGCATACATCTACTGCACTTGAGTTCATATATATATATATATATATGTATATACTGTAAATATTTTTATTAATTAATTAGAATGTGAAGGGAGAATTTATTAATTAATTAGAATGTGAAGGGAGAATATTAGTTAATCATCATTGTCAAATTTGTGCCACTGTAGAGTCACAACTCTGATGAGTGTATAACTTTTAGCTGAGGAGGGAAGACTCACCCTGAATAAGGGAAGCACTATTCTATTGGCTGGAGTCCTTGATTGAATAATACAAGAAATCTAGTTGAGTACCACCATCTTTCTCTACTTCCTCACTGGGGATACCATGTGACCAATTCTTCTATGTTTTTATTGTCATACTTTCCTAAACATGATGGACTATATCATCAAACCACGAACAAAAATAAATTCCCTTTCCCTAAGTTGCTTTCATCAGCTATTGACCAATAACAACATGAAAAGTAACCAATACAGAGGGTATAAATGTTCATATTCATTCATAACTATATATTCCTTCTTTAATATTAACAGAACCTCATAGTAAAACAGATGGTGAAAGCATAAAATTTTAAAACTAAGAAAATACCCTTGAGGCAAATAGAATCTATACATTTTATTTCACAGGGGTCCCATATCAGATATCCTGAATATAAGATATTTACATTACCATAGTAGCAAAATTACAGTTATGAAATAACAGTGAAAATAATTTAATGGTTGAGGGTCACCACAACATGAAGAATTGTATTGAAGGCTTACAACATTAGGAAGGTTGAGAACCACTGCTATAGTGTCTCAACAGTAGAATGGATCAAGAATGAACAGAATGTTTGTGTTTAAAAGACAGGGCAAAAATGATATAATATGGCAAGGACAAAAAATAATAATAAGGCAACATTAAAAATACAGGAGTCTCTACAAATAAATAAAAATAAGTTCACAGCTTATTGGTGTAGACAAAATATCTTATGCTAATGGCATAGAAAATATTTTCAAAAGAATATTATCAAAATTTCCCAGATTTAGGAAAATAAATGTCTATCTAAACACAGGAGGCATAATAAGACAAACCAACAAGAACTTCCACTCAATGTATAATAACTAAAACACTTAAAATATAGACCAAAAAAGTATTTTGAAAGTAACAAGAAAGAAAACACCAACACACATATTAAGGCAGGCCAATCACAATAACACCATATTATTCAAACAAGACTAATGCCAGAAGGGCCAACTCAGACTACTACGCTCAACAAATCTATTCATAGGTTAAGGAAAATAGTATTAATCAATGGGCATTTTCTGTGATTCTAGCCCTTAGGTACTTCAAATAGTATTGCAATGAAAAGAGGTATATAGATATCTCTTTGAAAAGTTGTTTTTAATCATTTGGCAAACATATTTACAGGCAAGAGTGTGAGATCTTTAGATGCTTCTAATTTTATTTTGCAGTCTCCTCCAATTCATTTCATAGTATATGCACCATTTTGCATTGGAACCAAAAATGAACAAAGACAACAAAGCTAGTATCAAAACCACAGATAAGTACAGAAATTACATGTATTAAATTTGCACGATTTCAAAATTCCTATGATAAAATCCTAATTTATAAGATGGCAGAATTGGAGCAATGACTTAGATAGAGTTGATATTACTGAGGATATTATAAAATGGTGTGCGTGCTCATAAATAATTCCCATAGAGACTCCTTAGGATTTTTAACATGTAGTATTAAACAAGAAAATGCCTGTCTTTAAAGAAAAAAAAAGAAATCTTATAAAATGAAACCTTATGCTATGCCAATTCATTAAGAACCTTGATCATGAACTGTTCACACTCTAGAGCCACAAGAAGTAAACTACTTATATGTTACCTCTTTCATGGTATTCTGTTATAGCAGTCTTAATAGACTAAGAAGCACTAGGTCCACATAGGTTGTGCTTGCCTAATACTCAGATATGGAGGCAGAAAGGGCTCAGGGAACTGTATCACTTACACTGGCTTATTAGCAACTAACAGATTATATGAGAGGGAGAAGCACAGTACCTAGTTGTGTGTTCCCATTCTTGTGTACCCACTAGTGAATCAGTGAGATTCTGATGGTCAGCTCCAAATTTGGGATTATACAGATGTAGCTGAAGTTTTCCTATGTCCCACCTAGCCCATGTTCAGGACAAATCTTTCTCACCTGCCAGTCCTGCAGCTGCTTGGACTCAAATAAACACACAGGGACTTATATTAATTAAAACTGTTTGGCCATTATCTCAGGCTAACTATTGACTAGCACTTACACTTAAATTAACCCATAATTCTTATTTATGTTTAGCCATGTGGCTTGGTACCTTTTCTCAGTTTTGCCTTCTCATCTTGCTTCCTCTGTGTCTTGCTGGTGACTCCTGACTCTGCCTTCCTCTTCCTAGAATCCTCCTCTTTTTGTCCTGATTATACTTCCTGCCTGGCTACTGGCCAATCAGCATTTTATTTATTAACCAATCAGAGCAACACATTCACAGCATACAGTGCCATATTCACAGCACTTCCCTTTTTTTCATAAAGGAAGGTTTTAACTTTAACATAGTAAAATTACATATAACAAAACAACTATCAAGGATGAATCACAGTTACAATATCTAGTGTATTTATAATATCTAGTCTATTTGTATTTGGCAAAATTAAAGATGTCCTATCTATCATATATTTGTGAATCTAAGGTTTCATATCTAACTTATCTTTTATCAAAACTAAGAAAATTATAACTATCTAGTATTCAACTACATCAAAGACTCCAGAAGTATATAATATTACCTGAGAAACAGGAGAAGGACACAAGCAACTTTCAGGAGTCTTGCAAGAGTAGAGAGAGACAGCTAGCAGCCTGGACAGTCATACAAAGTTCCTCTGTAAAGTTGGGGCATCTGTCTTCAGCCTACAGGCCTAGACTCTCTCAGGCACTTCTCTCTATGTCCTATAGAATATCTGGCAGTTTACTCTGTGAAGCAGGAACCTAAAGGACCATTTTTTCTTGTAAAGTTCAGTGGTCACCTTCCTATGCATGTCCAGTTGATGTAACATTTTGTCAAGCAGTCCAGGCAAGAACAGTTTCTTGTACAAATGGCTGTTTTGCCAAGAAGAAGATAAACTCCATATAGAGTGTTTTCAATGCCCATCACCTTCCTTGAAATATTTGGTGCTGCCAGGAGCAGATGCAACTCATTGTCCAGAAAATTCTAATTTTTTAAAACATTTTAAATGCCATATACTGTAGGTCTTTGAAGTGTTTGAAGATTATCTACCTCATTGAATTATATCTATGTATACCTAGAAAACTTAACATGACCATCAGTTTGACTATCATAGAGGACTAATTATTATTCTGTATTTTTTTAATTATCCATTACAATCTCAATGAGTTACATAAACATAATATCTCTAACAGGAGTAGAAATATATATATATATATATATATATATAATATATATATATATATATATAAAATAAAAATTAAGTTTAATCTTGTATCAATAAACTAAAATCCATAGCAATGTAAAACATTTCTAAACAACTTGTTGCTCTTTAAAAGTAGGTTCATTAATCTACCCATTCATCCTATCATATCTGTACTATCCCCTTTTCTTCTTTAGAAAAAGATTGTATTTATAATCAACTTGCTTTAAATAAAAATAAACATTCCTAAAAAATATTTTTGGTATTTGGGTATAGCTTCTCATACAACTTCCTGCTGGATAAGGGTGCTGTATTTTTATGTGGACCCTGAGAAAATTAAGAATTATGGTCAAGTCCTGACTGGAATAGCCTGTGAGGCAGCATCGTCTGAGCCAGTTGCCTTGAAACCATTCTGGATATTGGATCATCTGGGCCATGGTGTCATCAGAGAACTTTCAGGGAGTCTTGGCTGGTTAAATCTGATGTATATTAACCTGAAACAAATCCATAGCCTCTTATTTCCTGCGGAAACAAAAGCAGAGCCTCCTTTCCAAAGCAACATATCCTTGGATTCAAAATTTGAAGTCAAGGTACCTTTAAAATACACCTATGTGTTTAACTTAGCAGCCTTTACAATCAAGTGTCTTTCTGCAGTTAAAAATCCCAAAGATAACACAATCCAGATTCTCTGTGTGATATCCATCTTTACATGGCTTATTTTTTATATTACTTTTACTTTCTCTTTAAAGGCTTTATTTTGGAAAACTATTTCTTTATATAACTCAATATACTACTTTTTTCTCTCTTCTAAGCCTATTTACATTTTTACACACACTGTAAACCGTTCTGGAGGTTTATCCCAATTAGTCTGTCTTAATGTGAATCTATTGCTTTAAACTGCAGCATTTTCTGCCCACATCAGATTTTCAACATGGCAGTGGTACGTTTACTGCAAGCTTTGGGGTACCATGCACACTGCTAGACTCTGGGAGACAGTGAGTCTATACGTCTTTCAAAGCAGCATGTAGGCCAGTAACCTTTTCTCTTTTTGTACTAGCAAAAGCTATAACCATTGAGCATACTGTGCAGCTTGGAATATGCCACGTTGCAGGTCAACCCTGCACACCATGAACCTGCCATAGAGTATCTCAAGCATGCAGGCTGTGACTAACTTCACAGAAATAACTAAGAAGCTGTTTTTAGCTCTGTATTAGAATCTTTTTTTAAGCTTTCTCAGGTTTTAGGTGGAAACTCTTGCCCCACATTCTGGCACAATTTGTAGCAAGAGTTTTCTCCAGTCCTGCCCATGCCCACAACCACTCAGACCCAAATAAACACACAGTGGTTTATATTAATTAAAACTGTTTCTGTTTAGCCATTCATTAGCTCAGGCTAACTATTGTCTAACTCTTATACTGTGGGATGGTCTGTATGTCAAATTGTTCTGATTTGTCAATAAATAAAACACTGATTGGCCAGTGGCCAGGCAGGAAGTAGGTGGCCAGGCAGGAAGTAGGTGGGACAAGGAGAGAGGAGAATTCAGGGAAGCGGAAGGCTGAGGCAGAGGGACACTGCCAACCGCTGCCATGACTAGCAGCATGTGAAGACGCCGGTAAGCCACCAGCCACGTGACAAGGTATAGATTTATGAAAATATATTAATTTAAGCTATAAGAACAGTTAGCAAAAAGACTGCCATGGCCATACAGTTTGTATGCAATATAAGTCTCTGTGTTTACTTGGTTGGGTCTGAGAGTCTGTGGGACTGGAGGGTGACAAAGATTTGTCCTGACTGTGGGCCAGGCAGGAAAACTCTAGCTACACTCTTACACTTAAATTAACCTATAATTCTTACTTGTGTTTAGCCATGTGGCTTGGTACCTTTTCTCAGTTCTGCCTTCTCATCTTATTTCCTCTGTGTTTGGCTGGCAACTCCTGACTCTGCCTTCCTTTTCCCAGAATTCTGCTCTATCTTTATCCTGACTATACTTCCTGCCTGGCTACTGGCCAATCAGCACTTTATTCATTAAGCAATCAGAGCAACCCATTCACAGCATATAGAGCAATATCCTGAGCACACAGAGGCTCATGTCAAAAAGAAACTTGGAGGAATCAGTTCTCTACTTCTACCATGAAGATTACAGAGATGAAACTCAAGTTACCAGGAATGTTGACAAGAACTTTTGCCCTGAGTCACCTCACCAGCCTTCAATCAATAATTTATTCATAATAGTAAACAATAATATGTGACATATCATTGTGATACATCAAAAAAAGAACATTTCCTTTTTCTCTCTCTCCCAACTAGAAGTTTGAGAAGGCTGTTTCCTGATATTCATGGAAAGTAATTTATTTAAGGCCCTGGGCCAAATGCCCAATACTTCAAAACAAACAAATTAAAAATTCACTGTTCATTCAGGCAAACTTAATTAAATGTAGTAGGTCACACACACACACACACACACACACACACACACACACACACACACCATGAAAATAGGAGAGGGACTTGAGGGAGAGATGAAATTTGGTGACAATGGAAGGGTATGAGCAGGACAATGAGAGCTACATAGATCATTCATATATATATGAAAGCATAAATACATTAGAAAACTACACCAAAACTTCATAGGATATCATTTACCTATTTACTTGTGTTTTTTCCTGGGATTAAGGGTATAGAAAATTCAATTCTATAAATACAAGGAGACAAATTCTTACTTGTAAATGCCCATCCTTAGTTTGGCTTGTTTATAGCTAGCTTTTCCAACTTAAATTATTAAATTTCTCTGAGTTTTTTTTTTACCTTTCTATATTCTCTCTCTATATATATTTTATTTCCTTCTTACTCCATGGATGGCTGTGTGGCTGGGTGACTGGCCTCTGGTACTCTCCTCCCTCATGTTCTCACTCTTTTCTCCTTACTTTTCTCCCTAGATTTCTCCTCCTGTTTATTCTTTCTGCATGCCAGCCTTGCCAAATCCTTTCTCCTGAGTAGCTATTGGCTGTTTTGCTCTTTATTAGACCAATTGGGTTATTTAGACAGACAAAGTAACACAGCTTAACAGAGTTAAACAAATGCAACACAAAATAATACAACACATCTTTGCATCATTAAACATATATTCCACAGCATAAACAAATGTAACACATGTTTAACTAATAGTTTACAACAGATTTGGTATTTGATTATAATTAGATCTATCAGTGGTCCTGTATAAATCTAGTTCCTTATTTCTCAAAGGAGATCCTTCACAATATAAAATGGAAGCCTCAGTTTGCTTAAAGAGAATATCTTCTGTGGTAGGGTTTGGGTTCTAATTGCTTGTATTGTGAGCTGATCTGCTTGTCATTCTAGTTTTCTGTCTTTTGGCTCCTTTGTTTCTACTCCACTTAGTAATTATTTATCTAACTTCAAATATATTCTAAACAATATTTTCTATACCTTTTTACATTGTTGTATGCATGGTATTATGTCTGATTCAAATTGGTTTATATCTGACTAAAATTAAATTCTCCTATACACACAGTGAATCAGAAGCATTGTTGTATGCATATGTAAAATATTTGGAAAAATATAATGCATATATATATATATATATTAATTCTGCATTTATGGTTGAATATGGACTGCTTAAATGTCAGCGAACATGTTACTAAGAAGAATAAGGCCCTGTAGTGAATAAAAGTGAAAGAATATGGCATTACTATGGAATAGAATATATGGTATTACTCTGAAATGGGTCCCTTTGTCCTATAGCTGGCAGAAATGACTATAAGGTACATAATTAACTCAGAAAACTTTAGCATAATTAGTTATGGGAATAGAAATGAAAATAGAAACATAATTAATGAATATGCTAATTTCCACTGCTATAGACATCAGGGGATAGTTCATCTTTATCCATGTCTTAAAATGCATTCCAGATTAAATTGATGATCCCTATAAAATTTTCTTTACTTCTAAAGTTGAAGCATAAAAATGTAATTTTAAGGTTAAACGTTACACACTTGGAGAAAAACATCAATTTCTTATCCTTGATTAATTAAAAGTAAAGTATTATGAGAAAATATTGATTATGTACCAAGTCATTATTGATGCTGTAAAAAAACTAGACAACTTATAATGATTCTTGATAATGCTGAAAGAGGATGAATTCACAACCTTCTCAATGAGTTCAGATAATTTCTATCTTCTTTTTTGCAAAGAAACTTGTGTTATCATAATATGCATGTAAAAATAATACATAATTTTGTATGTAAAAATAATCTAATTCTTCACTAAGAAACTATAACCATATGGAACTAATATCCTTCCAGATTGGGGTAAATAGAGCCATCTCTGTAGTCAAATAAAACATTAACTTTCTGGAAACAATTTTAGTCTCTCTTTGGAGACAAAGGTCTATATTATTTAAGTAAATTTTACAAGCATAACTAGTATAAAAATCACTCTAAGAATGAAACCTACATATATTTACTTGTTCAAATTGACAATTTTTAAAAAGAATATGTTATTAAAGTAAAATTAATACACAAAATTATACTGTAAATATTGTAAAAGGCATTATTATTCATCTGCAAACATGTGTAACTAGCATTAACTTCATATTTAAATAGTAATTTTAATACAGTGCCTGAGTTAGGATTAGATCTTAGGTTTTATGGAAGTTTTTTTTTTTGTTTTTAACTATTTTTTTTTTTTTGCTTTTAGATATTTTACCTATGCTGTCTACAGTAAACATTCACTGAAGTAAATGATTAGCATACCATTTAAGCCTTTGGAGTCTCAGTTAAAAGTCTCACAATTTTACAAAATTAAAAAAAAATGAAGATAGAAAGCAAAGTAGAAGAACATGACAATATGTACACAATGGTAAAGTATACTTTTTTCTCATGAAATAAATTTTAATGGAACTTGAACATTACAGTTTTGATGAATGCTATTATCATCATTTGCCTCAGGCAGTACCATGGACCATATAATACGAATGATCAGGAAAACATGCACTCAAATATGGTATAAAGTTGTTTGTAAAATCATGAATACACTTAAGGTTCTATTTTACTATAATTAGAGTTTTATTAACAAGTGATGGTGGGATAGAGCATTCATTGCATATATAAATGCAACTGTACCTAGTTCAATTATTTTGCTCTAGGAATTATATTTTAAAATGTGCCTTGGGTAATTTTATGAAAAAAGAGAATGACAATGACGTTTTTTCTTTCTAAAATATTACTTTTGAAATAAAGCTAGACTAGTTGTCGCACAGTGTGTGAGGGATACTATTCATCTTAAAAAAACATTAGATTCTCTACTATATGCATTTAATATCATTAGTTGCAACTACTTATACTGATTTTAGTTTTATTTTATTGAATTTGTTTTTAGAGAAAGGGTCTACTTATGCAACTAAATCTAGCCTCATATTCAATGTGATACTCTTGTCTCAGCTTAATTATTTTGTCATTACAGTTGTGTACCTGTACCCAGATATTTTTGTGACTTAAACAATTGATCTGGAATTGATTTTGTACCTGTGACTTTGTTCTGGATTGTACTGGTTGACTGATACAATGAACAACATGCAACATGCTAACTCATCCTCTTCTAGTATCATTCTTTTAACTAAGGTATGTCATGTCCATATATCTGTAATCACACTTAGAACATATTAAGTATCCAAAATAAATTGATTCATTCATTAAGGAAACAGCAATGTTTAAATGAATATTAGTATTTCCTAAGAAACTAAAGAGGCAAACTTGCCAAGTTTCTTTGCATGTATTCTACATAACTCTGTAGGTTTTTATTATTATCACCAAAAAACGTTTATTTGAAATATGTACTTGTACTTCACTCACACATACAAATATTCCCAAATCATGAATTTTATTATTTTGTGGTTTAATGGCATAGATTTGATGACATATTTTCGCTATTATATTACATTTTCAACACTATGAGAAATACCTGAGAAAATAAAGGTGAAAATGTTCTATTTGGTTCATGATTTCAAACATTTCACTTCATAGACAGTTGGTCATTGATTGCAGTCAAAAGCAAACAGATCTGTTTGGGAGGCATCTAGGCAGTGGTACCAGGTCCTAGGCTCGCTGAATGAGATAGCTGTTTGAATCCTGGAACTTATGCAGGGACGCTTGGCTCAATCTGGGAGGAGGGGACGGGACCTGCCTGGACTGAGTCTATCAGGTCGATCCCAGTCCTTGGGGGTGGCCTTGATCTGGAGTTGGTGGCAATGGGGGGTGGGCTGGGGGGAAGGGGAGGGGGGCAGGATGGGGGAGAACAAGGGAATCTGTGGCTGTTATGTAGAACTGAATAGTATTGTAAAATAAAATAAATAAAAGAAAAAAACTTTTAAAAAAAGCAAACAGAAAGTCACGGAAACATGTAGATGCAGCAAGAAATTCCACAAGAATACCTAATATTCATCTGAAGTTCATGTGTTTTAGTGTTTCTATGTAGTGTAACATTTAATATATTCATTGTTTTTCATGAATTACAAAATTATAGAACTATGTCTCATTAAAACATAACCTACTCACAACCCAAGAAGTGTCACTATTGCTTCTATGGCATGCCATTATGGATGCCAGTCATCAGCAATTATCTTACATCCTTTCTTTTTTATTATGTATGATAAAAGGTTAATGCCAGTCTTGTCTTGGCATTAAAGAAAGAATAAAATAATCAAAAATTTTGAGTTGAGGAGATTTTTATAGATCATTAAAGAGGACTGTCTAGAACAAATAAAGTAAAAAGGGACTGCAAGAAATGAACTATGAAGTATAAAGAGGAGGATAACATTTGCAGGTCATTCTAAGGATATGTCTAACTTAGATTGAAATTCATTCCTTTAGTTCTCTGTAGATTCTAGGTTACGTGAAAAAAATGGGAAGGAATGTATGTAGGAAGTTAGATCAGTTAGTAGATGGTAAGTCAATAAAAATGATGGTTTCATGGATCATGCTGTTGTGTATTCTAATGTTTGCATTCTCCTAAAGCTCATGTATTGAGACTCAATCATCAGTGTGCTGTGTGGATGGTTTAAATACACAGCTTGAGTGTTCATTAATAAAATAAGCATCTGTGTACAAATTATCTCAGATAGCTAGTGCACACTTTGTTCCTTATGAAAGCACAGACAAAAGACATTATATATGAAACAGAAGTTGGGACTTTACCAAATATTAAATCTTCTGGTTAATTGATCTTTGGATTTCCAGCCACTAAGAGGGGTAAAAAATGAAGCTAAATTTTTAATAACTGAAATCTTTTTGATATTGTGCTATAACAGTGCAAAAGATTAAGAATAGTAATGTAAGTTATAACTAAAGAAGCTGTTACACTTAGACATATATAGCAAGTAGAAAGAAACAATTTGTCAGTGAAAAGGATGATGCTTATTAATAGGCATTGCCATAACTAAATGAGAAAAAAACTGTAGATAGAATATTATTTAACAGTTAAAAATAGAGTTCCATGTCAGATACATTAAACTTGAAAAACCTATTAGGAGCTTTAAGTTATTGTGGAGACACTAATTCATGACACTTATAGGACCTACAATGTTTGTGTTTGCAAATACATTTTATTAATACACCATTCAATACTATATTCACAAAATTATAAATATTCAACATATATTTGTTATATATAGCAGCATATTCATGCTCAGTATTATATGAATACTTAAGTTCAGAAAATATGTCTTCTTGCTGTCAACCCATTGACAAGATGTGACAAATGTTTTCTCCAACTTAGAAGCAACTTTAGCAAGCAGAAAGGAATACACAGAAAGATTTTTGTCATGAGCATGGATCTTGACTTTAAAGTAGCTTAGAATCTGAAAAACAAATTTTAAAATGGGAAAATGTTTGTGTGTCCATTCATATTAAAATGCTGGTGAATGCAATCGCTCTGTGATACCCTGTCATCTAGTTTCATGCCCAACTCCCAAATCTTGGAAAATATGTTCCCAGCTGCTTGTGAGTGACACTAAATCTCCTATACCATGACAGGCATAATTCTCTCATGAAATAGCCTTTTTTAATCTGTAATGTTATCATCAGTCAAACAAAGTGATGTGATGTCACATCAAGGATAGAATATAATATGATTTGAGTATGGATATACTAAATTTTCTTTTTCCTAGAATAACCTGATTTAGAGATATCTGCCAAGCACTATAATTATTTAAAGTACTTATGACAAAGTAGCATAATTTGTCAATATTGCAAACATAATTGCAATGCAAGTAGTCATAATAATTGTGATTAAACTGCTCTTTAGACACTGTTTAGAAGAGTATAAAATGAAAATGACAGGGAACTGTGGTTACTGACATTTATAAATCAGGGAGAAATTCAACCTTTCTTTAGGTATTGATTTCATGTAAAGTGGTTTTGAGTTCTGATTTTTATCTTGCAGTGAAATACGATAGTATTCATAGATTTATTTGGGATTGTCAGATAAATTCTGCCTTTCTCAGTATATGACATACAATTGGTAATTACAATACCATCATGACATATTGCTAGTACTTTATTATACTTTTATTTTTCTTTAACAAAGTAACCTAGATTATAAAACAAACTCTCTCCAAAATATTTATACTAATATGTATATTAGTCAATATATTTACATTTATTTTTACAGTACATAATTGAACAGTTTTTTAGATAGATATTATCTTAAAGCTTATTTGCCATATATATGTTTTTCCTGCAATATTTTTGCAATAACACATTTACATTTGCCTTTATATTCTGCCTCAAATTTGAGAGATATAATTTTACTTCAGTTCATGGTTTAGCCTATTTCTCTTCATTATTTAAATTTTATGTTTTTCTAACATATATTTCAAATTAATATATTAATTAACATGACAATAAAAAACATCTCTAAAGATAATTTAGCCTCCCAATTAAAGCTACAAATATCTATTTTGTCATTACAGTGAACTATTCACCTAGTAGACTGAACAATATAATTCAGATTCCAACTATTAGATTCATCTTTTAATACTGAAAGAAAGTTGAATATAATTATAATTGTATAAACATAGTTCTGAATATGAACTTTTACAAAAGTTCAGATGTAAAACTTCACACTCCATTTCACAAAATTTTCTTGAATAAAATATAATTTTGCTGTATAGATAAATGTGTGATTTCTGGCTGCCTGAAATAGGTGACATATTTCTTTATGTTTCAAATGGGAAATCAGTCATGGCTAATCAATTATACCTAACCAAGATTTCATATTTAGGATTTCTTCTTTCTTATAACATTCGAATTGATAATGTAAGTTGCACATTATCATTTTCTAGATCACTGATCTGACAGCTCTCTACTTTATACAGCTTTGTGTTTTCAGTTAGGATCATGCAATATATCAAATTATTATTTCCATTTATTCAGCTGTACCGTACAATGTTACCAAAACTCAAAGTTTTGGGGGAACTTTTAGATCACACCATATAGTCAAAATAAACTGATTGCATATAAAAATTAACATCTATAAAAATTCCAATTGTGCCTGAAATTAAGTATCATTCCATATAAAATCCAAAATTGTCAATTGAAATCTTTATATTGACATCCAAACATGTTTAGTTCTGGCTGAATGATCTTCCAATGGTGTCAATTTTATGTCATATTACTCACTTTATCTGTGTCTTTTCTAGGTGAGTAAACACAATATGTCCTTGATGTTATGAGATGACCAACATTTCTTTATAAAATGAATTTTAGTTTAGAAGACATAGTATTTTTAATAATATTCTGTGTTGATGAGATGAACAAAAAACATAGGCATTTATTAAATATTATATTTTATTCATGATTGTCTATTATGTTGATGTTTTACAATTACATTTTGATGGACAAATTAAAATATATCTTGGGAACACTCAGTAAATGCTAGGAAATGAATGTTGACTTAGACCTTGTATGTTCTGAGTAGTTGAGCTCTTAGCAAACTCAGGTGTTTTTGGAAGCTAAGAGTAGTGTATAACTCACTTTTGAAACTATAATGATATGTTTGCATTATTCAATTATCTAATTCATTTAATTCTTCTGACTATTAAATAAAGTTATCCTTTATTCCAGGACAAATGGGTGAATGTATTTTTTTCCTTTAAAGATACTGTTCTTTTAAACTATTAATGATACTAATAGGCAAGCTGACACTCTTCTGATAGCTTAGTAGACATAGCTACAAAATAATTAACTACTACTTTGGGCAGCACTTGTTTTACTTTTGACAACTGGATCCAAATGAAATGCATAATAAAACATTTCTTCTATGGGTTGTGTTCTTGGTGAAAAATCAGGAAATAGATTGAGAAAATGATAGGATAGAATCCTTGCAAAAGCATTGGTGTACTTTACATTAAGAATATGTGGAGAAAGAGATTTAACTTAAATTTCTTTTTGACATTGTTGCCTGCATTTGACAGCATGTTTTCTGATATTTCTGAAATGATAAAGAATAAATATGTAAAGATGCTACAACTTCACAAGGCTGAGATTATAGTGAGAAAAATAAATTAATTATTAAATGGTATTGCTGATGTCTAGAATATCCTTGCAATGTTCATGGGTATTTTAGTTATAGAGACATAGATTTTCTTAATTACTTTTAAAATTCAAAAGTAGGAAAATTTCCTAGATCACACATTAAAATATGAAAATCTGTAAAGTCCATACAAAAATTGTTAATTCTATCAAGCTTACCTATATCTAAGTTAGAATGGATAATGGGCATTTTGCTTGTAGAAATAAACTGAATTCTAAATACATATTTTGCACATGGAAGTAGCATTTTCAGACTGATCCACCAAATGGTTTTGTTAGAAAGGAAGAATTACTAAATAATAATTCTAGGATAATAATATCTAAATCTTTGGAAAAACTCCTAGTATTTTCATCTGTATTGTTGACAGACTTTGTATATTCTCCTGTTATGTGGTCACTAATCCCTAAATATAGCTTTTGCGTACCCTTCAATATTGACTACAGTCAAGTGGTGTTATTGATTTTCAGACGCTTACTAAAATTAAATCTTTTCTTCTAAAATTTAATTATATTTATTTAATTTGTGAAGAAGAGTGTTATGAAGGTCAGAGGACAATTTATGGGAGTCTATTAACCCCCTTTCACTGTGTGACCTGGGGACTAAACTCAGGTTATCAGGATTGGCAGTGAGTACCTTTATTCATCATCCCTTGCATTGCATTATTCCACTTAAATCTCAAGCTTAAGAAAAACACTTTCATTGAAAAAAATGGAAAAACTCATCAAGTTATGAATTGTCAAAATAATAATAATAATCCTTTGAATTCACTTTATCACTAGGTATCCTATAATTTTATGAGTTTGCCTGTTGTGCTTGTGCACATATCTGTCCATAATGTACTTGGAGTACTTGTGGAGGACAGAATAGAGCATCACGTCCTCTAGAACTGTAATTTTAGAGGATTATAAGTTGCATTGGATAGTCTGGAACCAGACTCCTATGGGAGAACAAGTACTCTTATCTTCAGAACCATCTCTCCAGCACTATATTTCTATAATTCTAATGTGTGTTTGATACAGAAATAGAATGAGCTAGAGAATGAAATATTTTTATTTCTTATCCTAAAATATCACAATATCATTAATTTATGAACCAGATAAATTTTGCACATAATGTTACTTGGATCTCTAAAAACTACTTATCAACCCCACATATGATAACATTCTCTATCAGAAAGTTAGTTTTCCAAAGCATATAGGTTTGTATATAATAATTTAAGAGACTTTCCAATCTTCAGTTTTGACTAACTTTAGTTTTCATTATACTCTTTTACTCATACCTTAGAACACAGTAGTCATTAAAGATTCTCTAGTGAAACAGACATGATAGAATAAGATTTATTAGAGTGGCTTACAAGTTGTGGTCACACTATCACAACAAAGACTGGTTCCTGATGGAATATCCAAAAATACAATAGATGTTCAGTCTACATATCTGCATGTCTCAACTGGTCTTCAGTATACACTGGAATTCTGAAGAAGTAGGCTCTAATGCCAGTGAAGGAAATGACTTGCCAGTTAATGTGAGAGCAAGCAAGCAAAGAGCCAGAGCTTCCTTCTTCCATGTCCTTTACATAGCCTGCCAGCAGAAGATGCAGCCCAGACTTAAGGTGGGCCTTCCAAGCTCTAATGATCCAATGAAGAAAAATCCCTCACTCGTGTACTCAGCAGTTTGGGTGTTGTTTAAATCCATACCTAGCCAAGTTGACAACCAAAAGTATACATCATAAGTGTAGTTATTGTCAGCCTGACAGACAATCATATCTCCTTGCTTGATTTTTTTTTTAAATTAATGACATGCTTAATTTCAAATTGAGTACAGTAGCCAGGTAGTAATTATGCTTAACATGATATAATTATTCTATGTGTAACTGGAAATGCACTATCTATTCAATCAGGTCATAATATCCCTTTAGGGACTTTTTTTTAGTACTCAAAACTTAAATATGATAATCAGAGATATTAAATCAATTGATGTTACATTATATAACAAGTAAATCAAAAATGCTATTATCTGTACAAGCACAAACATTCTTAACAAAATATCACAGAAATATTTAGGTCATTTATAATCCTTGTTTCTGCAAGTGATAACATGACCTTAGCTGGTATTAATTAATTTACTTATTTATTCATTTACTTTAACTTTTTATTGATTCTTTGTGAATTTCACATTATGCACCCAAATTCCACTAATGTCCTTGCCCGTTTGTATATGCCCTCTGCCCTTGCGACTTTTCTCCCAAAATAAAATAAAAATTTTAAAATATCTCATCGTGGAAGCTGTAGTGTGTCACAATGATTCATATACTATACTCTTTAGTCCATATATCTTGACTTGCAAATGCTCATTGCAATGAGTCACTGGTCTTATTAGAGGCCTCTAGCTTCTGCTACATTAAGATACTCACTGAGTCCCCTCTTGGAGATCCTGTTACTGCCCTGTGTCACAGAGATCCTGCAGCTTTGGATCTGCAGGACTGGTCCCTTCATTCATTAAGTTTATAAATGGGGTGGATGTTATGGTGAGCCAACTCATAGCCCTTCATCTGGACCTTTGTTGTAGCTGAGTTGGTCAGCCTTCCAGCTCTTTCGCATTCTCACCACCAGGGCAAATTCTCCAGCACTGCCCCACTAGCTCACCCAATGGCACAGGCAGCAAGGGCGGGCTAAGTCCTCCTGCTTTCATGCCCTCAGGACTAGCTCACCTGAGCACACACCACCAGTGCCCACTCTTCTGTATTGCTCAGGGGAAGTGCAGGGTCCACTCTCCCTAGTGCTGCAACTGATGAGAAATGGGGCCAGCACTCCTGCTCCTGTGACTCCAGAGTCCTTAGCTGATATTTGTAACAGTCTTCTTCTACTGTGCATTCTATATTTCCTCTAACCTCACCAAACACCTCAGCAGGCGTTGGCTCTTTTCCTGGTGGAGTGACCCATACATGCATTCCCAAAGGGTTTGCTTTATTCCTTGTCATCCTGCCTGGATTAGGCTGTTGAAGTTTCACAATAACTTTAATTACAGGACACCAAGAGACACCCTAAAGGATCTCCTACACTTCAGACAAAATCTTTCTTACCTCCATTGTGGAGAAGCAATCCAGTTCCCCATGGTAATCTTGATCAATCACCCCTCTTAACACTGTCATTTCTTTCTTAGCTGGTTAGCTTAAGAGAATCAGAAGGCCAATTTGGCCAGAGGGAAGTCTGAGGTTACATTTCAATGGAATGTCTGCTGTGTCTCCTGACAGGAGTATTCCCCACTGTGGAACCAAAACATCAAGGCCAGCAGAATTCAAGGTCAAGGGAAGAAGAAGCAAAACTTTTCCTAGTGGATCACTATGAATGATTGTGAGTGAACAATTCCCCTTTCAACCCCCTGATTCCTATAATTGTGATTCTGGGCTTTGGGAGAAATAATACCATATACTGGGCACTAATTCAAAGCTTATACTGCCACTCTATGATGTAGGATCCCATTTTACCAATTAATACCAATTAATGCCCTTATTTTAATAGCCAACACCTTTAAGGCTGAGACTTGAACTTTTGTTGTAATTCAGCCAATCTTATAATGACGGCTTCATTTTATTTTCTACAACTTGCACTCTGTCACTGTTGGAAAGAAGATTCTCTTCCTGAACATAGTTAGAAAACTTGAGACTGTTGAGGGACATCTGGAACCTGCCAACATTTTCACTGAGTTCATTGTTGTTCACTGTATTCTGAGATGATATAAGTGGTTAATTACATCATAGATCTCATTCTTTTCCTTTTTTAATTTATCCATGAATGCTAAGAGCAACTGACCAACATCATCACTTTCCCTATTTTTCCATAAATTGTCCAAAATTTTATATATAGAGTCACAAAATTCTTTGCTTCTTACAGAATAATCAAATGCATTTGCCTTGATAAGTTTGTTAAATAGTTTACACCATGATTTTTATTACTTTCCATGCTTCTCAGAGAGGTTTCATTAACTGAAGGTGTAAATACTTTGGATTAAGACAAACCTGCATTGAACTTGAGGCTTATAATTTATAACTGTGCCTGTGCAATTTATTCATTTTTTCTAATATTTTGATTTTGATCTGTATATTAGGCATAAGAATTAGTTCTTCTTGGTGTCATGAGCAGTTTGGTGATTAATTAGATATCTGATAAAGGCCTAGACAGTCATGTTTCTTGTTACAGCCCTGTTCTTTGCCTTCAAGAGAATTTACGTTGGTTGCATTAGTTAATATAGAAAAGGCACATTATACATAATAGTCTACCTAACAATTATGTTTTTCTCCAAGAATATCATTATCTTCACAGATATGCTGTACTTGCTTTATTGTGAACTAGTACTTATTTTTGGTTGTCAAGATCCAAATACTGTTTATCAATCAGGGCTTTTAACCTGTTGAACTTCAGTCATTGGGTACTATGTAGCAAAAGTGTAAAACATTAAGAACTCCTTTAACTTCTATTAGACAGTCTCAATTTTTTTCTTTATTTTTTTATTTTATTTTACAATACTATTCAGTTCTACATAACAGCCACAGATTCCCTTGTTTTCTCCCTTCCTGCCCCCCTCCCCTTTCCCCCCCCAGCACACCCCCATTCCCATCTCCTCCAGATCAAGGTCTCCCCCGAGGACTGGGATCAACCTGATAGACTCAGTCCAGGCAGGTCCAGTCCCCTCCTCCCAGGTTGAGCCAAGCGTCCCTGCATAAGTCCCAGGTTTCAAACAGCTAACTCATGCAATGAGCCCAGGACCTGGTACCACTGCCTAGATGCCTCCCAAACAGATCAAGCCAATCGACTGTTTCACCTATTCAGGGGGCCTGATCCAGTTGGGGGCCCCTCAGCTTTTGGTTCATAGATCCTGTGCTTCCATTCATTTGGTTATTTGTCCCTGTGCTTTATCCAACCTTGGTTTCAACAATTCTCGCTCATATAAACCCTCCTTTTTCTCGCTAATTAGACTCCCAGCGCTCCACCAGGGGCCTAGCTGTGGATGTCTGCATCCAGATTTCTCAGTCCTTGGATGGGGTTTATTGCACAACTATTAGGGTGTTTGGCCGGCCGTCCCATCACCAGAGTAGGTCAGTCCTGGCTGTCTCTCAGCCATTGCCAGCAGTCTTTTGTGGGGGTATCTTTGTGGATTTCTGTGGGCCTCTTTAGCTCTTTGTTTCTTCCTTTTCTCATGTAGTCTTCATTTACCATGGTCTCCTATTCCTTGTTCTCCCTCTCTTTTCTTGATCCAGCTAGGATATCCTGCTCTCTTTCCCTCGACCTTCGCCCTTCATTGCTCCCACTCATGTCCAGGCTGTTCATGTAGATCTCATCCATTTCTCCATGTCTTTCTTGGGGTCCCGTTTTCCAGGTAGCCTCACTGGTGATGTGAGTAGCAGTCCAGTCATTCTTGTTCCACATCTAGCATCTTCCTATGAGTGAGTACATACCATATTTGTCTTTCTGAGTCTGGGTTACCTCACTCAGGATGATTTTTTCTAGATCCATTCATTTGCCTGCAAAACTCATGATGTCATTGTTTTTCTCTGCTGAGTAGTATTCCATTGTGCATATGTGCCACAATTTATTTATCCATTCTTCAGTTGAAGGGCATCTAGGTTGTTTCCAGGTTTTGGCTATTACAAACAATGCTGATATGAACATAGCTGAGCAAGTGCTCTTGTGGTGGGGCATAACATCTTTTTCTATCAATTTTTTTTGCAGTTAAAAATCCCAAAGACAACACAATCCAGATTTTCTTTGTAATATTCATCTTTAAGTGACTTTTTTATATTAATTTATCTTTTTTGTCTCTTTCAAGCCCTGTATCTAGATAGAAAACACTTCAAAAGTAAGATATCATTTGAAACATAAAATGTTATAGTTTTTCATATGACATCAGAGTTTACAAGGAAATTAGTATAAACAATATGTGGAAATTAAAATTTATGATGTTTTGATAATAATGTGCTGAATTTCAAGCATATCACAGTTGTGTTGAATTATGGAAGATGAAGTTCAGGAAAAATCTGAGTCAAACTGTAAATCTGACTGTATCTGTTCAGTCAGTTGGGGATAAAATGCAGGAAATACTTCTTCTTCACTTTTTAAATGATTTTATCAAGATGATAACACTGTTAGGCATGGGATTTGAATGTATACAAGCTTGTCTCTCTAGTGAATCTCTACTCTTTACCATTATGCTGTCTATAAATGTATACAAATATTGGGTTGCAAAGAGGTTTATCATTTATTGTGTGTCATTGTAGTTGTCTTGGGAAAATAATGCTTGAATTGCCATTTGTTTGATTATATTTTATTTTCATAATGAAAATCATAGAAGGGAAGCACAAACGGCATAAAGAACTGCAAATCTGTATATACCATGTTCAGTTATTTGTCTTCAAAATCTTGTATTCCTCATTTTATCATTTTTCTCTCTGGGTCTTCCTGATTTTCATCATTGTTTTCATTTCCATAATCAAGGGGTGCTATGGAATACACCCTTTACACTCTGTGAGATGTGTCACTGTGACTGGTTTAATAAAGAGCTGAATGGCCATTAGCTAAGCAAGAAGAGGTTAGGCAGGACTTCTGGAGACAGAAAGCTATGGGAAGAAGAAAGGAGGAGTCTCCAGCTGGATGCAGAGGGAACAAGACATACAGGAAGAGAGGTAAAAGTCATGTATAATGTGGCAACACATAGATAAATAGAAAAGGATCAATTTAAGGTATAAGAGTTAGTGGGACAAGCCTAAGCTATAGGCAAGATTTCATAAGTAATAAGTATCCATGTTGCTGTTTGTGAGCTGGCAGCCAAGGGAAAATTCCTTCTACAAAGCAGCAAGAAAGGAGAAATGGAAAAATCTAGTCTCAAGGCTATTATTTTCTATTTCTAGTTTAAAATAAGTTGTTATATTAAAGGTAAATATTTTAGTTAGTACAAAACAGGACCATACAAGGTGTTTCTACAACACATTTGCAAACCACAAAGGTTTGAGACGTTATCTATCTTTAGAACCCTTATAACAGTGTTTTTATAACATGCTGTGTGTATGTATGACAATTACATTAACAAAGAACTCCATCACCATATCTACTTATTACATCCAATTATTAAACCTGAACTGCTTCCCTAAGGTACTCATTAACCTTTTCAGAGCTTATAATAGCAAATCTAATCACATGGAGGTGGTAGACTGCATTGAGAAAATGAGTTCAGTTGTCATGTACAGTAAATTTTAATACCCAAGTTCTCAGTAAATTGGGCAGTTTCATTGAAATTGAATGAGGAGGTTCTATTTTAATCAAGTAAAAGTATGAAATTTAAATTCACTCACTCTGTAAAAATGACTGTCTGAGATAAATGCTAAAAGAACACTTATAATTTTCATTCTAATTAAATTTCTTATATGCATTAATTTCATTTCTTTTTACATGCTTTAAGTCTTTAAAAGTTTTATTGAAAATGTATATTCAGGAATGAGCATTATCAATTTTCTCTTATTCTAGCTTTAAAAAAAAGACATAGACAAAAATGTCAATTGACTTATTTTTAACAAAGAAGTACACCTGGAGTTTCATTTTGTTTGTGTAGACTATAATATATATTAGGCTTAAGAATTATGGAGAAAATTAAATTCAAATACTTTATTTTTTAAGTTATTATCAGTTTTTATTTGGCACTCTTACACTAGTTCAACCTGTTTGTATATGTTACTATATATTGGAGAATGATTTATATAAAATATTTAGCCTCAACTTTAAATTGACCATTATTCCTATAATATTTAGCTTTGCCAAAGTGTCATAACACTTAAAACATTCTAACTCCCATTGTCTATAATTCTGGTATCTGCTTGTCCTCCTGCTTTCTACTGAAATATCCTACATTTATTCTGATGAATTTGCCTTTCACATAAATTTTGTGCCTCCTTTTAATCCATCCATAACATACATTTATTTATTTATTTATTTATTTGTTTGTTTGTTTGTTTTATATCTCAACCACAGTTTCCCCTCACTCCTCTCCTCTCATTTCCTCCCCCATCTTCCCTCTGCTTCCCAACACCCATCTATTCCTCCATTTCTATTCAGAAAAGGGCAGACCTTCCATGGATATCAACAAAGCATATCAAGTTGTAGTAAGACTAAGCACCTGACATTTTATTGAGCCTGTACAAGTTTTAGAAAGGATTGCCAGAAAGAGAATGTAAATCTGTTATGGATAGTGAGTTCCAGGATAGCACACTATCTTTCTAAAACATGGTTTCTTCACCATTTTTTCTTTTCATTTTTTCAATATGCTAATCAATGTTTAATTTTTAAATTTTAAGGCATTTTTATCCATTCAAGAAAATTTTGAGTATATACTATATGCTGAGAAG
This sequence comes from Peromyscus leucopus, assembly GCF_004664715.2. Classification (NCBI taxonomy): domain Eukaryota; kingdom Metazoa; phylum Chordata; class Mammalia; order Rodentia; family Cricetidae; genus Peromyscus; species Peromyscus leucopus. Next base: position 110,207,617 of record NC_051083.1, read on the forward strand.
TTTTTTTATTATTCATTGGTGTAAAGTAATCATTGCCCTTGTTATTTCGGAATTTGTAACTAACGGCAGCACAATATATGAATGGTTCTTTTATTCACTATAAAAGCATTACAAAATCCTTTTGTAGGTGTACAAAAATATGTAGATTAGTTTGTAATAAGATATGGCCTATAAAGTTTTTAAAAATAGTTTAATAAGCTGTTGTTAGTAGTTTTGTTATTAAAATATTTAATCAGGATGATATACACACATAAATAGTAATGTGATAATGACATATCATCAACAAAAACAGCCATTATTAATTTTAACATGTTTTGACAATGAAGCTTAATAATGCTTTAATGATATATTACATTATATTCAATAAAAGATTAAGATATTCATATAAATGCTATTAACATAATAGATATTAACAGATGATTATAGATGTTTAATATTAAAGTGATGATTTTTCCTGTTGTTAATCCTTTTGAAACATTTATAATACCCAATTTTGAGTTGGTGTTTGTTATAACATTTGTTCTTCTGCTTGGATCATTACTTATATTTTTATTTTGTTTACTAAAACTGATTTTATCAATAAATATTGATAGAATTATCTTTTATATAAAGACATGACTTTGGGTTAGCAATACTGAAGACACAATCTTGGCAAAACAAAAACCCTACTAATAGATCTTGCTATAAAATTTATCAATGGAAATTCTGAACCCTCTGCTATGATAGTACCTGAGCATTCTCTCTCTCTCTCTCTCTCTCTCTCTCTCTCTCTCTCTCTCTCTCTCTCTCTCTCTGTGTGTGTGTGTGTGTGTGTTTGCTATAGATGCCAGATTTGTGACTGAGCACTCCAGTGACAATTATCCTCTGAACATTACTTAGCTGTGAGTTTCTGCATTAACCACTGTATACTTCACAGCAGATTTTGTCTGAAGTCTTGAGAAATGATCTAATCTATGGGTAGAGAGGTAGGAATTTAGAGTGAAATTTTATACTATTTCACTTTAGCAGAATAGTAGCAGTAGATTCACAACCCCAGGGGTCTTTAAGCTCCCCAACCAGGAGAACCAAGTATGCATTTCCTCCTCTGGAGTTAGTCTTCAATTCAATCAAAATGTGAACAGTTATACCCATAACATTCATGCCACTGTTGTAGCCATGGATTCATCTCACTAAGCCAGTCCACAGAGTTCATAGCAATGTAAAACTGCACATAAACCCCTACCTCCAAGCAGCTTGTTTAGAACATTTAAGAGTTAATAAATCTAATCAGCATGGAAAAGCATTATTTGTTATCATCAACTTGATTTCTCTGTGTGTCAAGACATGCACACAATCAAGCCAGTCAACATTGTTCCATGAAAGAGAGATCTAGCAATAAGTTCCATCCTTGACTAGGGATCTATGGACAGATGATGTTTTCTGTGGTAGGGTTAATCAGTTTTCTGTAATAATGTGGCCTCCAAACTCAAGAGTATAAGGACAACAGAAATTGTACTTGATGGAGTATGTGCGGAAAAAAGGAGAGGACATGAAGTTGGGGGAATGTGGAGATATAAGTAGATCTGTGAAGAGCCTTGGGGAGTAGTTGGGGGTTAATATGATAAAATATATTGTATGAAATAAAAATATGCCGGGCGGTGGTGGCGCACGCCTTTAATGCCAGCACTTGGGAGGCAGAGGCAGGTGGATCTCTGTGAGTTCGAGGCCAGCCTGGGCTACCAAGTGAGTTCCAGGAAAAGCACAAAGCTACACAAGAGAAACCCTGTCTTGAAAAACAAAAAAAAAAAGAAGAAGTAAAAATATTTAATATGTATGTATAGTATCTAGTACCTAATTGTAGGGGAAATAATTTCTAAATGTCAATATGTAAAGGCAGAAACAGATAACTTTTTATATACATATTTTCATAATGGAAGTAAAACTATAAAAATACATCATTCAATGATGCTGTAAAAATTGGATTTTTGTGTGTGTGTGTGTAAGTCACAGAGACATTTTGGTAGATGGAGATGTGGACATGTTATCAGTTTTAGTGCAACCTTTCCAAATGCAGTCATGATTATTTATTTGTCTACCATTTCCTTTGTAGTTGGCTAATAAAGGAATATATATAATTAAAAATTGTGTTTTTATTAGATTAATTATCTTTAATATTTAAAGAAATTTAAATGTTTAAGTTCTGTTAATTGAGTTTTCTTCTTAGAAATTAATGAACACATATTTTCTCATGACATTATTAGAAATACAAAGCAGAAAAAATACTTTTCAGAAACATTGCATTCTAGAAATACTTGAGTTGAGTTGCTGTCATAATCTATACAAATGTAGATTCATAAAATCAGCATCATTTTCTGTAAGACTTTATAGACACAATATAAAATATGTCCTTTTCAAGTTCAAACATCTAAGGAAAGAATATAGATTCCATATGGAGAAGAAAGTATCAATGTAAATTAAACTGAAGTATCATGCTGTTTGAATAATACCTTTTTTAACTTCAGGTATTTTGGAATGTTTGTCCATCAGGTTAGTTTCTCCAGCAGCATGTACACATGTTGAAAGAAAAAATTTCCTGTCCTCATACTGGCCGCACATTGGGCACCAGATAAGGGGAGAAATCCACGGAGTCTACCTTAAGGACAAAGAAATTTATTTGTGAAAGAAAACTCACAAGACAAAATAGAGGAATTTGTCTTAGGATCTTGGAAGGGTGAGGCACAGTTCCATGCTGTTCTTCTGCCTGGGATCTACCTGGTCCATCCCAGTATCCAAAATCATGAGGAAGTGAAGAAGGAGATGAATATGTACATCCCAGGTCCTAAGGGACGCAGTGGCCATGCTCCAGGGGCAGGGACTTTAAGGTCATAGGCAGGTATAGCAGTTGCTTCACTAGGGGTGGTGCTTCAACGTCATAGCTGGAACAGCTACCCAGTACAATAATATATCTAGAACTTTAAAAGAAAAATTATGCTGGGTAAACATAACTACAAATTCTGGAGAAAATTATATTAACAATGTGAAATACTATAATATCCTATTCTGGTGTCTAATTATTTGTTCCACATTCAAAACTACAGTTAAACTGATAGTACCAGGAAGTGATACTACTGAAAGATGGCTATGCCATGAAAGCAGGTCCCTAGTAAGTGAGATTATCTCAGTAGAAGAGATTCCATAAATGTAGTCATCTTCTACTCCGCAAGACTTCCCCAGTATATGCCAGTATCTTGATCTTTGGTGCTCTCACCTCTAAAATAATGAAAAATGTTTGCTTTGTAAACCACCCAATTTACATAATTTTGTGTATAACAGATTGAAAAGCTTAAAAACCTCCCTAATAACATAGTACTTTATTAATAGGAAGGATACATAAAATTAGAAATCACTGGCTTTTTGGAGAAACAGAACACTAAATCAGAAATATAACAGTGAGGTAATACACACTATGGATACTTTATTTTTGATAAAAAAAAAGTCAGAAATACACACTGAAAAAAGACAGCATCTTCAACAAATGGTGCAGATCAAACTGAATATCTGCATGTAGAAGAATATAAATGGAGCTATATTTATCACTCTGCACAAAACTCAAGTCCAAGTGGATGTGAGACCTCACTGAACCTGATAGAGAACCAAGTGGGGAATAGGCTCAAATACATTGCCACAGGAGAAGACTTTCTGAACAGAACATATATAGTGCAGGTATTAAGACAGAAAATCAATACATGGGTCTTCATGAAACTGAAATCTTCTTTAAAGCAGAGAACACCATCATTAGGACAAAGCAGCAGCCTATAGAATGGAGAAAGACTTTTTGCAACTCCATATCCTATAGAGGACTAATATAAAACTGTAACTGAAGTTTTCCTGGTCCCACCCAGCTCCTGTGGTCCCACAGTTCCACAGCTGCTCAGACCCAAATGAACACAGAGAGGCTTAATATTAATTAAAACTGCTTGGCCATTACCTCTTACACTTAAACTCAGCCCATTTCTGTTAATCTGTATGTTGCCACGTGTCCCGTGGCTTTACCTATTTACCAATACATGCTGTTCCCTGGACAGTGGACTGGCATCTGCTGACTCAGCCTTCCTCTTACCAGAATTTTCCTTGTCTGCTTATTCTGTCTATACTTCCTGCCTGGCTACTTACTGGCCAATCAGCATTTTATTAAACCAGTGTACAAAAGCATTATCCCACATCACAAAACAGATATAGAAATGAAGAAATTAGATATTAAAAACCCAAATAATCTAAGTAAGAAACAGGATACAGATCTAAACAGAATTCTCAATAGCAGAATCTCAACACTTAAAGAAATACTTGACATTCTTAGCAATCAGGGAAATGCAAATCAAAACTACTTTGTGAGTCCATTTTATAATTGTCAGAATGGCTAAGATCAATAACTCAAGTGACAGCTCATGCTGGAGAAAACATACAATAAGGGGAAAACTCATCCGTTGCTGCTGGGAGTGCAAACTGGTACAGCCACTATGGAAATTAATATGGTGGTTCCTCAGAAAGTTGGGAATGAATGTGCCACAATATTCAGCTATACTACTCTTACACAAATACCCAAAGGATGCTCTATCCTACCAAAAGTACACATTCTCAACCATGTTCATTGATGCTTTATTCATAATATCCACATACTGGAAACAAACTAGATGCCCCTCAACAGAAGAATGGATAAAGAAAATGTGGTACATTTATACAATGTAGTATGACTCAACTACTTAAAAATGACATTATTAAATTTTCAGGCAAATGAATGGAACTAGAAAAACCATCCTGAGTAAGGTAATCCAGACCCACTAAGCTAAATATGGTATGTATTCACTTAAATAAATGATAATCAAGCTACAGTCCATAGGCCCACAGATGTTAAGTACAGAGGAAGGATCTGGAACAGTACACATGTATCTCACTTGGAGGGAGAAATAGGCTAGATTTTAGAGGTGGACTGAGGACAAATGGGGACTAGATCATCAATGGGAGGATCAGGTGCAGAGAGAGACAGGAGGTAGTATGCAAAGAATGTCAGCATTGACAGCTGGAATTGAGATGCATTTGAGGAATGATACAGAAATTTGTGCAGTAGAAACTTCCTAAAATATGTGAAGGTAATCTTAATGAGATCTCTTAACAATATGGGATATAGAGTCTCTATTGGCCAACTTTTGTTATCAGACTAGGTTTACAGTAGCAGGATTGGGTTGCATTCAATTGACTTGTTGGAAAAGAGGTCATATGGAAGACCACAAATAACCCATGCTGTTTCTAGGACAAAAGATTGCTAGCTAAAAACTGACAGCAGGGTCACATTGCTGAGCACAACACTCACAAAAATCATTTAACATGGAGAAATTGAGCTGGTGCCTAAATAGAGCCTTCAATCCTATGTTCTAGTGTCTTTGGTGTGGGAAGGTACTCTGAAGATTACCAAAAGAGAAACATAAATGGCAGCCACACCACAAAACCTTTGACCAACAATCTGTCCTAACTGCAAAATATGCTAGGGCAACAGTGGCACAGAACTTGTGGGAGCAGTCAACCAATGTCTGATTTGACTTAAGGCCAAGTCCTTGAGATGGAACCCATACCCAATAATGTTTGGGTAAATAATAACCACAGATTAGATAGCACAGAGTCTCAAGGTAAAAACAAGCACACTTCATCTAATGGGGAAAAAAAAGTGTCAATAAAACGACTCCTAGCCGGGCGGTGGTGGCGCACGCCTTTAATGCCAGCACTCGGGAGGCAGAGGCAGGCGGATCTCTGTGAGTTCGAGGCCAGCCTGGGCTACCAAGTGAGTTCCAGGAAAGGCGCAAAGCTACACAGAGAAACCCTGTCTCGAAAAAACAAAAAAAAAAAAACAACAAAAAAACAAAAAAAAAAACAAAAAAACAACAACAACAAAAAAAACGACTCCTAATGATATTCTGCTATACTCATAAATCACTGCCTTATTTAGTCATCATCAGAGAAGCTTCCACCAACAGCATATGGAAAGCATATAGGAACAAATGCAGAGACCCAAACCAGACATTATGAGGAGATAAAGTCTAAATGGGAGGTCATTATCAAATTCATCTCCTCAGAGTTCAGGGAACCCCACAAAAGAGGAGGTAGAAAGAGTGCAAGATCCAGAGGGGATGGAGGACACCAGGAGAACAAAGCCCTCCAAATTAACGAAGCAAAAGCTCCTATGAACTCTCAGAGACTGTGGCAGCAAGAACAGGGCCTGCATGGGTCTGCAGCAGGTCCTCTGCATATATATCATAGCATTTAACTTAGTGTTTTATGGGACTCCTGACTCTGAGAATGAATAGGTCTATGTTTCTTTTGCCAACTCTTGGGACTCTTTTCATTTTGTTGGGTTGCCTTGTCCAACTTCAATATGATTGTTTTTGCTTTATCTTATACTTTATTTTGTCATGTTTGGTTGTTATCTCTTAGAAATCTATTCTTTTCTAATGAAAGACAGAAAGGGAGTAGATTCAGAGTGGAGGGGAGGTGGAAAAGGACAGGGAGGAGTAGAAGCGGGGGAATCATCTTAAGTGAGGTAGTGCAGACCTGCTAAGATAAACATGGTATGTCTTCACTTAAGTAAATGATAACCAAGCTATAATCCATAGACCCAGAGAGGTAAGGTATAGAAGAAGGGTCTAGGGCAGGTCACATAGATCTTCTTGATGAGGGGAAACTATAATCAGGAAATATTGTATGAGAAAACAATCTCTTTTAATAAAAGTGAAAAATAACAATTTAGATTTAAGTTGAGGAAATATATTTATATTTGATTTAAAAAAATAATGCCCTTTATTGAATTTATTGTCTGTATTATTAATATCAGATCTGAATCTGGACATAGTAAATCACAAAGCAATACTTTCCTGCATTAATTAGCTTCAGTGAATTTTAAGGAAAGTTTTAAATTGTTGTTTTGGTTTATTCATGTGAAATAATTCTTTGAATCTCTTTGAGCAGATGCAATTTTTGTAGAGAGACATTACTGTCTAGTTAATGTTCAATTGTTTTTAACAGATATCTCATGACCAAGGTAGTGCTTATCAAAGAAAGTATTTAACTGGAGGCTTGCATACATCTCTACAGGGTTAGTCCATGATCATCATGGTAGCAAGTAGACAAGCATGGAGCAGGGGATATTAGCTGAGACTATTCCGTCTTGATCTGCAGGCAACAGGAAAAGAGAGAGAGAGAGAGAGAGAGAGAGAGAGAGAGAGAGAGAGAGAGAGAGAGAGAGAGAGAGAGAAGCCCACTCCCAGTCTACACTCCATCTCTAACAAGGCCACAACTATTTTAACAAGATCACACCTCCTAATGCTTCTCACACAGTTCAACTAAACTAAGTGGGGGCCAATAATTCAAACATTTGAGCCCATACGGGCCATTCTTATTCAAACAACAACAATAACTCAAGGATTATGTTACTTTTTTTTTATTGTGTAGGTTGTTTATCTCTTTCAAACAAGTGCTGTGTTAGGACATTACCAACAATTTTCATTAAATAACACAAGGCACTTCATCTGAACTGTGACATAAAAGATATGGCTGAAAATAGATGGTATTAAAAAAAGGAATAAATAGCACAGAATAAAATTCAAAGCCAGTATTCCAAATTCATGCATCACCACCTCTAGATTCCTTAATCAACCTAAAAAATACACAATGTTCCCATGATTCCTCAATATGAAACCCAAATTGAGTAAATAGAATTTTGCTCATCATGTAATAGCACGATTATTATAACCTTTGTTTTTATAAAATATTCCTCATCACCCTGAATGAGCCTTAAATTTAATTTATTCAAAAATTTAAATAGATGGTACATTTTCTGATTTCATTTATATCCAAAGTTTCGCTTCTATTGCCTTCCTGGGTGGTATAAATATGTAAAAAATTTGATTCCCACTGGAACTCTTCAGATGTTGATCAATTACATTTGGGTCTACATCTCTGATGCACAAATCTGTAGAAAGCCTGCTTTATCTAAGCTACCTTTATTATTTTCCACATGTTGTACACCTTCCAGATTTTGTATTCATCCTGAAAATGTAAAAATTTAAACAGAATATATTTATATATTTCTTTCTTTTTCATTGTCTTTGCCTGATGTTCCTCATATTGCTCATTTCTCTTTTGAACTACTTTAATCAGCTTAGTTTGTTTTCCACATTTTCATACATGAATAAAATGCATTGTATTTACTCTCTACTCCTACCCCAGTTAATTCTATTACCCGCATCAATGTCTTTTTGGTTTTTTTTTGCAAATCCACTGAGCTTAAACTGAAGGTATGTGACCGTCTTTTATAACTTTACAATGAGTGGAAATTGGTAGGATCACCAGTGGGTATACAACTTTGAACTATTTTAATTGCTTGTAAATATCAATTAATTTGTCTAATGAAACTTGGGATTCTGATGTTTTAAGTGTAAACCCAACCACTATATTTAGAAAAATAGTCTTCTTATCTTCCTCTGAATCCTCTAGAAGTTTATAAACTCCCATGAATTATAGTAGAAGTTCTATTTCTCTGATTTTTGTTCACTCATTTTTAAATGAGGTAATTTCCACTCAGACAAAACATTTGAAGCCAAATATAGGTGGCATATACTTTAATTGAAACACATGATAGATTGAGTTAAAAGGATGTCTTCTAGTTCAAAGCCAACCTGGAATGCATAGTGAAGTTTGGATTAAAGGTCAGTATGAACTATTCAGTGAAGCCCTGTTTCAAAAAGTTAAACAAACAAGCAAGCAAACAAACAACAACAATAACAAAAACAAAACAGACAAACTTTTAAATATGAACAGAAAACAATTGGCAATGGATTCAGAAAACTGATCTTCCTTTGCTGTAATTTCTATTATCCTGAAGTTTGATTGAATATCATTTTTGGTGTATAGAGTACAGTTCATATACATATAATTTAGCACAGTTCCAGATATTAGCTTCCAGGTTTATTCATATGCTAAAAAGAGGTCAGCTATTAGCATTGCTAAAGGAAGCCAAGTCTTTGTTGCTGTTGTTATCTGAGCACTAGGAAATATAACTTGAGAGCATCTCAGGGATAGTAGGACGTTAGTAGTCTAAAATATGTGCAAGGTTATTTTGCTTTAAGGACCTTTTAGGACACACTCTTTTGAAAGCATATCTCTGAGCCTTCTTTATCTCTCAGAACTACTTTATTTATTGTTTACTCAGAATTCATTTAGCCTTGCAAGGTAAGCTGTGTTTATTCTGTCCAGCAATGTATTAGTGGTCCTACATACAAACATTACAATAGTAGCATAACTTAGCATAATTCATATACTTTTAGTTTTAATAGCTATACAGAATTCTAGAGCTACATTAATAGAGTCTTCCAGCAATATTTTAGAACAATTTCTAGGAGGTCAGGCTATTATTGGCCTTATCAGTTCTTACAAGACCTTACTGACAGAGCAATGTAAGGTACTGTGAGAAGAAAGATAAAGTTAGAGTAGACACCCAAGAAAGCAAGGGATGCCAGTAATGTGGACCATCTGCCAAGAGAAGCCACAGGTAAAGTATGTGGCCATCTAGGCAATGTAGATTTTGAACCATAAGGACTGTTCAAACCTTTATAAGAATTAATTGAAGTATAATACACTCCAAATGTTGGGTGTAGAGACTTGGGATTTATTATCAGCTCTGCTAGGTTTATATATATATATAAATTTTGAATTTTATATATTTAAATTTGTCATTTAGTATATCTTGATCACATTCTTTTCTCTCCCACAACTCTGCCCACATCTTCTCCAAATACCCACCGAACCAAATTAATGTTCCTTCTGTCTCTTAAATAAATAACAAAGGACATAAGTGATATGATAATGATCAGATTGTACTTATGTATTTAGGAAAATAGTTGTGGAAGGACATGAATTTGAAAAAGAACAAGAAAGGGTATAATTTAGAGTATGGATAGACAAAACAGGAGGAAATGAAGTAATTACATTATCATCTCAAAAATAATAGAAATAATTACTAAAACGAAAAATACAAAATATAAAAAATAACTGTAAAATGAAAATAGTTTTTTAAAGTATGTCCTCATGATTCTCTTGTTTCCCTCGCTGTATGTTGTTATGTCCACATTTTTATTACAAAGCTTTTCTAATTTTTTTTTCAAACAGGACAAAACAAGATACAAGACAATAGGAGTGAAATAGTCTCAAGAACAGGCAAAAGTGTCAGAGACACACCTGCTACCACTGTTTGGAGTCCCACCAAAACACCAAGCTAAAAACCATAACTTATATGCACAGGACCTGGTGCAGACCCATGCAGGCCCAGTACATGCCCTTTCAATCCCTGTGAGCTCATATGAGTACCACTCAGTCGGTGTCCTCCATACCCTCTAATTCCTACAATCTTTCCTCCTCAACTTTTGCATGTTCCTTTGATCTCCTATCAGAGGGACTCAATGGAGACCTCTAATTTAGACTCTCTCTCTTAATCTGTATAATGTCTGGCTGTGGGTCTCTGCACTCACTGCCATCTGCTGTCAAAAGAAGCCTCTCTGTTGATGACTAGACAAGGCACCTATCTATGATCTGTGAATATAGCAGAGAGCAGAATTGTAAGTAAAGGTGGAGTTTCTGTTCCACCTATTCCCAAATACATGGCAGCTGCTTCCAAATTACCACACAGGGGCTTATATTAATTATAAATGTTGGGCCGATGGCTGCGGTATATTATTAACTAGCTCTTACATTTAAATTAGCCCATTCTTATTTATCTGTTCATTGCCATGTCATGCACGGCTTACTGGCGGCTTGCAGTGTTTGTTCTGACCCTGCCCTTCTTCCGCTAAGTCCTACTTTGATTCTTCGACCTGACGTTATCCTGTCTTGCTATAGGCCAAAACAACTTTATTATTAACCAATGAGAGAAACACATATTCACAGTGTACAGAAGGATCATCCCATAACACAGAATATCATTTGAAATAATTTCATTGATTTTTTTAGCAGCCATGTTTAATTCTACCATAATCCTTGGGGCTATACAATCTCTGGTTCTTGGTCATCCAGGCAGGGTAGGACATAGGTACCCTCTCATGATGTGTGCCTCAAGTTCAACCAACATTGGTTGGCCATTCTCATAAGTTCTATGCCACCATTGTCCCAGCATATCTTGTAGGCAGAGCAGATTGGAGTTTGAGAGTTCTATGGCTGGGTGGGTGTTCAGGTTTCTCTTTTTGTCATCTGAGAGTACATTCTTACATCAGAAAAAGAACCTAGAACATACTAATGAATGCTCCATGTTCACACTTGCTCAACCTTTCTGAGTTCAGTGAGATGTATCAATGCTGTCCTTGGCAATGGGACCTCTCACCATTACATTACAAAAAGTGACCCCCTGCCCTACTATCAGCCCGGGCTGCTTAGGGATGTCCATGGGAGCCCCACAGACAACAACTTAATAGAAAATAACCCAATCTGACCACTGGAAGTCTTGCCCAGCCACAAAAGATGGCAGTTCAGATGCCTTGTCTTCCATTGGTAAGGGTCACTCTTGAAGGTTCCAGAAGTTTCCAATGCAGTTTGCCTACCCCCATATTGCTCCCCAAATCCACCTGTCTCTTTCTGCACTGTCTTCCTCCAGCCATTTCCCCAGATCTGATCCTTTCCTCTCCTGTTCCCAACTGGCTCCAAGGCCACCACAAGATTTATTCTATTTCTTCTTCTCAGGGAGGTTCATGCATCCCCCCTCGGGTCCTATCTTGGTCTGTGGATTCATTATCATTTATTTAAGAGATTATATTCACTTATAAGTAAATACATGCAATGTTTGTCTTTCTAGATCTGGATTATCTCACTTTGGATGATTTTTTTTCTAGTTCCATCCATTTGCATGCAAATTTTATGATGCCATTGTTTTTAACAACTGAGTAATACTCCATTGTGTATTTATCCTTCTGTTGAGGGATATCTAGGTTGTTTATATTCCCATTTTGTAGGCTGCCAGTTTGTCCACTTTTGGAGTCCTTTGTCTAATAGAAGCATTTCAATTTCATAAGTTCCCAGTTTTTAAATCATTTATCTTAGTGTCTGCACTATCAGTGTTCTGTTAAGAAAGTTGTCTCATATGCCAGGTTCAGTGTGTCTGGATTTATGTTGAAGTCTTTGATCCATTTGATGTTATTTTGAGGAATACTATTTTTCTGATTTCTTTCTCAGTGTAATTGTCATTTGTATATAGAAGGGCTACTGATTCTTTTTGTTAGTACTGTATATAATCACTTTGCTGAAAGTGATCAGCAGTATGAGTTCTCTAGTGGAATTTTAGTGTCAATTATGTATACAATCATATCATCTGTGCATAGGGATACTCTGACTTTGCTCTTTCCAATTTGTATCCCCTTAATCTCCTTTAGTTGTCTTATTGCTCTAGCTAACACTTCAAATACTATATTGAATACATATGGAGACAGTGGTCAACCTTATCATGTTCCTGATTTTAGTGGAATTGCATTGAGTTTATCTAGTTTGATTCTGGCTATAAGCTTGCTGTAAATTGCCTTTATTTATTATGTTTTTTATGCCCCTTATATCCTTGACCTCTCGAAGACCTTTGTCATGAAGGGGTGTTGGAATTTGTCAAGGTCTTTTTGGGTATCTATTGAGATAGTCATGCTGTTTTTTTTTCTTTCAGCTTATTTATGTGGTGCATTTCACTCAATTTCCTATGGAAAAACAAACAAACAAAAAACCCAAGTTAGCTAAAACAATCCTGAACAATAAAAGAACTACAGGAAGTTTCACCATTCCTGATTTAAAGTTGCACTACAGTGCTATATCAATAAAAACTGAATGGCATTGGCATAAAACCAAACATACTGATCAATGGAATTGAATTGAAGATACTGACATAAATCCACACACCTATGTGGTGGAAGTCAGTAATACACACTAAGAAAAGTAAAGCATCTTTAAGAATTATTCCTGGTCAAACTGGATGTCTGAAAAATGTAAATACATCCATATTTATTACATGCACAAAACTCAAGTCTAAGTGGATCAAAGACCTCAATATAATACCAGACAAACTGAACCTGGTAGATGAGAAAGTGGGGGATAGCCATAAACACGTTGGCACAGGAGACAATATTCTGAACAGAACACTGTTAGAGTAGGCACTAAGATGAATGATTAATAAATGGGACCTCATAAAACTGAAAAGCTCTGTAATACAAAGGACCCTGTCAGTTGTATAAAGTGGCAGCCTATGGAATAGAAAAAGGCTTTTAACAACTTCACATGTGATAGAGGTCTAATATCCAAAATATACAAAGAACTCAAGAAAGAGATGTAACAAATCAGATAATCCTATGAAAAAGTGGGCTACAGATCTAAACAGATGATTCTCAATAAGGGTATTTCAAATGGTTGAGAAACGAAGAAATGTTCAACATCCTTAGCTTTCAGGAAAATGTAAATCAAAAGTACATGAAGATTCTACCTTACACCTTTCAGAAGAGCTAAAATCAATAATATAATTGACAGTACATGCTGCTGAGGATGTGGAATAAGGGGAACACTCCTCCACTGCTGGTGGGAGTGTAAACTTGTACAGTCTATGTAAATCAGTGTGGTTATTCCTCAGTAAGGTAGAAATCAACCACCCTCAAGATTTAGCTATATCACTCTTTGGAATACACCCAAAGTATGCTTCATCATACGAAAAAGATACATGCTCAACTGTGGTCATTGTTACTATATTCATAACAGAAAGAAATTAGAAATAACCTATATGTTCCTCAACAGAAGAATGGATTAAGAAAATGTTGTACATTAACACAGTGGAATATTCCCCATCTGCGAAAAATAAATAAAACAATTAAATTTGCAGGTAAATAGATGGAACTTGAAAAAAAGTCATCATGAGTGAGGTCTCCCAGATCCAAAAAGAGGGCCAGGCGGTGGTGGCACACGACTTTAATCCCAGCACTCGGGAGGCAGAGGCAGGTGGATCTCTGTGAGTTCGAGGCTAGCCTGGGCTACCAAGTGAGTCCCAGGAAAGGCGCAAAGCTACACAGAGAAAGCCTGTCTCAAAAAATCAAAAAAAAAAAAAAATCGCTTCTCGGCGTTTGGCTAAGATCAAGTGCAGATCCAAAAAGACAAATATGGTATGTATTCATTCACATGTGGATATTGGCTGTTAAATCAATAATCAAACTACAATCCATAGAAATGAAGAAATTAGGTGTAGAGTATGAGACCACAGTAGGCAGATGGATGAGGGCCTGGAAAGGAAGGATCAGGTGGGAAAGGGCAAGAGAAGAGAGGGACAAGGTAGAGAATATGGAGAGCGATACCTAAAATTAATGGTCATTTGTTGGTAGTATGGAAACCTAACACAATAGAAACTTCCATATGTGTGTGTGTGTGTGTGTGTGTGTGTGTGTGTGTGTGTTTGAAATTGATCAAAATATAATTATCAAAAAAATGCTGGAGACAGAGCCCCAACGGAACATCTTTTGTCACTAAGTGAATGTAACACAAGTCTTTTGTTTGTTTGTTTGTTTTTGTTTTGTTTTTTTCGAGACAGGGTTTCTCTGTGTATCCTTTCCTGGAACTGACTCTGTAGCCCAGGATGGCCTCAAACTTGTAGAGATCTAATTGCCTCTGCCTCCTGAGTGCTGGATTAAAGCATGCACCACCACTGCCCCGACATAACACAAATCTTAAAGGGTCTTATTAAAACAACAACACAGGAGCCAGATGTTGGGGTGAACATGAAAGATCAGAGAAACAGAAAAGGCCACAGCTAACCCGACCTCACCAACTTCTCAGCCTATCTTGTTTCCTCAAACTGGAAGTCTCTGTGTCCTCACCTGAATGGATCTCAGCTGAACTGCTGCTAAAATCCTAAAGGCTTAACAAACTTTAGTTCCTGGTCCTCTTGCATTACATACCTTTCTGCTTCCTGCCATTACTTCCTGTGATTAAAGGCGAGTGTCATCATGCCTGGCTGTTTCCAGTGTGGCTTTGAACTCACAGATATCTGGATGGATCTCTGCCTCTGGAATGCTAGGATTAAGGCAGTGTGTGCCACCATTTTCTGGCCTCTATGTCTATCTCATGGCTGTTCTGTTCTCTGACCCCAGATAAGTTTATTAGGGTGCACAATATTTTGGTGAACACAGTATCACCACAAATGAAGCTTCTGATACTAGGATTAGGTTATATCCAAGTTTTTGGCAAAATGGGTCCTGTAGGTACCACCAAACAACCCAGGCTGTTGCCAAGACTATAGGGTACTCTCCACAAATTGACATCAAGGCCTCTATAAGTTATATAGGTTTTGCTAAAAACAATACCTATATAACTTATTGGACATGGGAAAGTCATGCTGGTGCCTATATGGAGCCCTTCCCCATGTTCTAGTGTCTTTAGTACAGAAAGTTACTCATCATTCTACAAAAAAAAAAAAAAAGAAATGTAAATACCAACCCAGCCACAAACTCTTTGATCTTCAATGTTGTCCTATTTGCAAGATACAATCTTGCAATGGTGGAACAAAGCTCGTGGGAGTAACCAACCAATATGTCATTTGAAATAAATACCATTCCATGAGATAGAAACAATACTCAATATTGCTTGGGTGGCCAAGAATATGAGACTAGATGTCCCAGGGACATAGAATAAACCCAACTACTATTGTACTAAAAAAATAGCAATAAAATGATTCTTAATGACTTTCTGCTATATTCATAATCAATGCCCTGATCAGTCATCATCTGTGGTGATATTTTAATTGTGCTGAAATGTGATTTTATTTTTATGTTAATAAGTAAAGTTTGCCTGGAGATCAGAGGTCATAGCAAGCCATCGACAGCAGTCAGGCGGTGGTAGCCCATGCCTTAATCTGATCACATAGCAGGCAGAGTCTCTGTATGGTCAAGGACACAGCCAAGTGTGGTGACACAAACCTTTAATCTCAGTACCAACCATAGAGAATAGGAGGTCTGTATAGACAGGCAGTGACGAGGAAGTCATGTGGCTGGGCTTGAGCCAATAAGAAGGCAGAACCGGAAAGCAATAAAAAGACAAGTCACACAGGGAGAAGCTCTCTGGGGAAGCAACGGCAGCCAGGTGGTAAGATAAGGTGGTCTTGGCTCTTTGCTAGTACTCTGATCTCTTGGGATTTTAACTCTGTATTTGGCTTTGTTTTTTATTTAATAAGACTGTTTAGAATTTCCTCTATAATCATCAGAGAAGCTTCTTCCTGCAGCAGTTGGAAACAAATATAGAGACTCACAGTGAGACATTATGCAAAGAGTGAGAGACTTTGAAATACTCAGCCCTAATAGGGTATCGCCATTAAATCCTTCCTGTCAGAACTCAGTGAACCCTGCAGAAGAGAAGACAGAGGGTAGAAGAGTGTAAGCACCAAAGAGCATAGAGACATCAAGAAAACAAGGCTCTCTAAATCAACATAAGCAAAGCTCATGTGAACTCACAGAGACTGAAACAATGCACACAGGGCCTGCATGGGCCTGCAACAGGTCCTATGCTTAAATATTATGGCTTCGCTGGGCGGTGGTGGCACACGCCTTTAATCCCAGCACTTAGGAGCAGAGGCAGGCGGATCTTTGTGAGTTCGAGGCCAGCCTGGGCTACCAAGTGATTTCCAGGAAAGGTGCAAAGCTACACAAGAGAAACCCTGTCTCGAAAAACAAAACAAAAAAGACAAAAAAAAATATGGCTTCAAGTTTACTGTTTTTATGGAGTTCCTGATTGTGCAAATGAGTGGGTCTATAATTTCGTGCCTTCTCCTGGGTCTTTTCCTTTTGCTTTTTTTTTGTCCAATTCTAATGCATTAGTTTTTGTTTTATCTTACTATATCATATTTTATTATAAGAGCAAATGAAATAAAAGAGTAGTAAATAAAAAATCCATAAATGTACTAAACTGAAAAAGCAAAATAAAACATGTTGTCAGTTTTGTCTTGGTCAATTATTCCTAAGCATGAGGCCTGCCCCAGAGTGGGGCTTACATACTATAGTCCTGTTGTGGAATATTAGATTAAGATGTGCTACATTTGGCTATGGTGTGGAATATTTGTTTTAAAATGCAAAGGTGCAAGCCGGGCGGTGGTGGCACACGCCTTTAATCCCAGCACTCGGGAGGCAGAGCCAGGAGGATCTCTGTGAGTTCAAGGCCAGCCTGGGCTACCAAGTGAGTTCCAGGAAAGGCGCAAAGCTACACAGAGAAACCCTGTCTTGAAAAACCAAAAAAAAAAAAAAAAAAGCAAAGGTTTTGCTTTTTTGTGTTAAATTTGCTTAACACTGTAAAGCTGTGTTACTTTGCCTGTCTAAAATACCTGATTGGTATAATAAATAGCTGACTGGTCAATAGCTAGGCAGGAGAGAGAATAAATAGGAGATGGCAGCAATGAGAAAAGGAAAACAAGAGGAAGATGTCAGGGGCCAGCCACCCAGACACACCCAGACATTGAGTATGAAGGAAAGAAAGATATATAGAGTAAAGAAAAGTAAAAAGCCCAGAGGCAAAAATGTAGTTAAAGAGAAATGGGATAATTTACATTAGAAAAGCTAGCTAGAAATAAGCCAAGCTATGACTAGGTATTTAGAAGTGAGTATAAGTCTCTGTGTGTTTATTTGGGAGTGGGGTGGAGGTTCCTTGAGGAATAAAAAAAATCCAACAACATTTTGGCATTCTAATATGAGGCTCAAATTTCCATAGGGCCTAAGAAATCTTAAAAAAAAGAGCAAAAACAAAATCAGACACAGCTCTTTCAGAAGTTGTATATTACAGCTGAACACTTAAACAGCCTTTTCCATGCTAAGTTGAATTTAATTTAAAATGCCTGCCATAGTTTAGGTAACTGGCATTTCAGATCTGGGAGACTGGATATAGTTCTCAGTAACTTATCTCTGACTGGCCTGCAAGGTTTATACATGGCTTTCACAGACCCAGAAGCAGGTAGAGCCAGCCATCAAAGTTGTGGTAGAGGTCCTAGATGTGCCACTTAGCAATTTAAAGGCTCATGCAGTCAGAAAAGAGTAGAGATACACAGTAAAAGAGTTCCATATGAAAAAAAAAAACTCTAAACAGATTCCAGTGTGTTTAAAAATGAATGTAGGCTTAGGAAAGAAATGAGAAAGAGTGTAGATAGCCATAGAAAGAAATGTTTTTAAAAGTAATAAAGCAAAGTCTTCAAACAGGGAGTAAAAGTAATATAAAGGAAAAAAAGTCATATAACAGTGGAAAATACACAGGTAGTCTGGATCATATATGGTATTGTGTTGATTTTGAATTTTTTTGATTGATAGTAAGCAAACAGTACTGCTAAGAGAACAGGACTGCTAAATTGAACCAACTTTTATACTTTATGGCTATCTTAGCTTAAAAGAGGTCAAAAGCAACTCAAAAATGCTTTGGGGAATAGGTTTGTCTTCTGTTTCCATAGGAAACGAGAGGTTGTGGATACCTTCAGTGTTTATATGGATCAGGTTTGATGAAGGGAGACCGTCTGAATCTTGACAGGTGATATCAACAACAGTTACAACTGGTTGTCACAGGATTTGGTCATTATCTCAATTTTCTTTGGGACACTAAAGATAACTTTGTCCACAGACAGTAGGAAACAGTCTAGATAACATGATATCCCATATTCCAAAGAGATTGGGTGAGTGGGTGTCGTTATTTGGTGGGTTATGGATGATTGTTACCATATAGGGGAATATAAGAATATAGGTTAAAAAGACAACTATTAATCTCAGATGTTTTGTATTGGCATGGATTTTGGTATATTGCTACAAATTTAAAGTTATTTTTGTTATATATATATATATATATATATATTCTACTTTGGTGTATTTTGCTTAAGCAGCTCATTGAAAAATGCAATGTATAATGAGAAATGAGGTTAGTAGTTAATCAATAATAATCAAACATGTGGTCACATTAGGTTTATTTTTGGAAGGTTCAACAGGTATATTTTAGACCAATAAATTGTCTTCAAACACTTCAAAAACCTATAGAATATGTCCATTGTATATAGGAGGGCTACTGATTTTTTTGAGTTAATCTTGTATTCTGCTACCTTGCTGAAGGTGTTTATAAGATGTATGAGTTTCTTGGTCGAATTTTTGAGGTCACTCATGTATACTATCATGTCATCTGCAAATAGCGAAAGCTTGACTTCTTCCTTTCCAATTTGTATCCCCTTGATCTCCTTATGTTGTCTTATTGCTCTGGCTAGAACTTCAAGTACTATATTGAATAAGTATGGGGAGAGCAGACAGTCTTGCCTTGTTCCTGATTTTAGTGGAATTGCTTTGAGATTCTCTCCATTTAATTTGATGTTGGCTGTTGGCTTGCTGTAATTGCCTTTATTATGTTTAGGTATGTTCCCTGTATTCCGGATCTCTCCAAGACTTTTATCATGAAGGGGTGTTGGATTTTGTCAAATGCCTTTTCAGCATGTAGTGGGATGATCACATGTTTTTTTTTTCTTTCATTTTGTTTATATGGTATATTACATTGACAAACTTTCGTATGTTGAACCACCCTTGCATCCCTGGGATGAAGCCTACTTGATCATGGTGGATAATTGTTTTGATGTGTTCTTGGAGTCTGTTTGCCAGTATTTTATTGAGTATTTTTGCACCAATGTTCATGAGGGAGATTAGTCTGTAGTTCTTTTTCTTTGTTGCATCTTTGTTTGGCTTAGGTATCAGGGTAATTGTAGCCTCAAGGAAATCAGAGATACACCACCCTTTACAATAGCCACAAATGAAATAAAATACCTTGGGGTAACTCTAACTAAGCAAGTGAAGGACCTGTATGACAAGAACTTTAAGTCCCTGAAAAAAGAAATTAAAGAAGATGTCAGAAAATGGAAAGATGCCCCATGCTCATGGATAGGCAGGACTAACATAGTAAAAATGGCAATCTTACCAAAAGCAATCTACAGATTTGATGCAATCCCCATCAAAATACCAACACAATTCTTCACAGACCTGGAAAGAATAATACTCAACTTCATATGGAAAAACAAAAAACCCAGGATAGCCAAAAGAATCCTGTACAATAAAACAACCTCTGGAGGCATCACAATCCCTGACCTCAAGCTCTACTATAGATCTACAGTAATAAAAACAGCTTGGTACTGGCATAAAAGCTGACATGTGGACCAATGGAGTCAAACTGAAGACCCTGAAATTAATCTGCACAGCTATGAACATATAATTTTTGACAAAGAAACCAAAAGTGTACAATGGAAAAAAAGAAAGAATCTTCAACAAATGATGCTGGCATAACTGGATGTCAACATGTAGAAGGCTGCAAATAGATCCATATCTGTCACAGTGCATAGAACTTAAGTCCAAGTGGATCAAAGACCTCAACATAAATCCAGGTACTCTGAACCTGATAGAAGAGAAAGTAGGAAGTAGTCTTTAATGCATTGGCACTACAGATCACTTCCTAAATATAACACCAATAGCACAGACACCGAGAGAAACAATTAATCAATGGGACCTCTTGAAACAGAGAAGATTTTGTAGAGCAAAGGACATGCTCAACAAGACAAAGCAATAGCCTACAGAATAGGAAATGATCTTCACCAACCCCACATCTGACAGAGGGCTGATATCCAGAATATATAAAGAACTCAAGAAATTAGACATCAAAATGCCCTACAGTCCAATTAAGAAATGAACTATAGAGCTAAAGAGAGAATTCTCAACAGAGGAAGCTCAAATGGCTGAAAGACATTAAAGGAATTATTCAACATCCCTAATCATCAGAGAAATATAAATCAAAATGACTCTGAGATACCACCTTACTCCCATCAGAATGACTAAGATAAAAAACACTGAAGACAATTTTACTAGAGAGGATGCTAGGGGAACTCTCCTCCACTGCTGGTTGGAATGCAAGCTTGTATAGCCACTTTGGAAATCAATATGGCACCTTCTTAGAAAATTGGCAATCAATATCCCCTAAGACCCAGTTATACCACTCTTGGGCATATTCTCAAGGAATGCTCAATCATACCACAAGGGCACATGCTCAGCTATGTTCATAGCGGCATTATTTGTAAAAGCCAGAACCTGGAAACAACCTAGATGCCCTTCAACTGAAGAATGGATAAATAAAATGTGGTACATATACACAATGGAATACTACTCAGAAGAGAAAAACAATGACATCATGAGGTTTGCAGGCAAATGGATGGATCTAGAAAAAATCATCCTGAGTGAGGTAACCCTGACTCAGAAAGACAAACATGATATATGCTCACTCATAGGAGGATACTAGATGTAAAACAAAGGATGACTCGACTGCTACTCACAACTCCAGGGAGGCTACCTAGTAAAGAGGACCCTAAGAATGACACAGGGATCACCCAGAGACCGAGAAATGGATGAGATCTACATGAGCAAACTGGACGTGTGTGTGTGTGTGGGGGGGTAATGAAGGGCAAGGGTCAAGGGAAAGAGAGCTTAGGGGAACAGGAGATCCCAGCTGGATCAAAAACAGAGAGGGAGAACAGGGAAAGAGAGACCATGATAAATGAATATCCCATGGGAATAGGAAGAAGCAAAGTGCTAGAGAGGTCCCCAGAAATCCGCAGATACCTCAACAACAGATTACCAGCAATGGTTGAGAGAAAGCCTAAACTGACCTACTCTGGTGATTGGATGGCCAAACACCCTAACTGTCATGGTAGAACTCTCATCCAATGTCTGGTGGAAGTGGATGCAGAGATCCATGGCCAGGTCCCAGGTGGGGCTCCGGGAGTCCAATCAGTGAGAAAGCATAGGGATTGTATGAACAAGAGTTGTTGAGACCATGATTGGAAAAAGCACAGGGAAAAATAGCCAAACTAGTGGAAACACATGAATTATGAACCAATAGCTGAGGAGCCCCCTACTGGATCAGGCCCTCTGGATAAGTGAGACAGTTGATTAACTTGAACTGTTTGGGAGGCCCCCTGCCAGTGTGACCAGGACCTGTCCTTAGTGCATGAGCTGGCTTTTTGGAGCCTGGGGCCTATGCAGGGACAATTTGCTCAGCCTGGGGGAAGGGAAGAGGGTTCTGGACCTGCCTAGACTGAATCTACCAGACTGAACTGAATCCCCAGGAGAGTCCTAGTCCTGGAGGAGATGGGAATGGAGGGGAATGGAGGGTAGGGTGGGGGAGGGCAGGGGAGCACAAGAGGATGGAGGACAGGGGAATCCGTGGCTGATATGTAAAATTAAATTATAAAATAAAATAACCCTATAGAATATGACATTTTAAATGTTTTGTCAAAATATGGCTTTTCATGACAGTGATACATGCATATTCCTGGCAGCACCAATCTACTTCATCAAAGGATGATAGACATTGAAAAAACTCCATATGGAGTTTGCTTTCAAAGTGGTAAGGCTAGCCATTTAGACAAGAAACTGTTCTTGCCTTCACCGCTGACAGTATGCTGTACAGACTGGACAAGCAAGTCACAGGAAAAAGACTGTTGAACTTTACCAAGACAATGCAAGTTCAATCCTTTGAGATTCCTGTTTTACAGAAGTGTCAGCCAGATATTTTGCAGGACACAGAGGAATGCAAGTGATGAACTTTGCCAATATAAGGCAGGAGAGTACTTCAAATTTCCTGCTTCACTGAAAAGTCTACAGATATTCTAGCCCTGTATGCCAAAGATGGATGCCCCAACATTGCAGGGGAATTTTGGTGACTGTCCAGGCAGCCAGATGTCTCTGTTGTTAGATAATATTAAATATTTTGGGGGTCTTTGATGGAGTTAAAGTATTAGAGTTATAGTTTTCCTTATTTTTGATAGAAAGTAAATTATGATAAAACTTTGAAATCACTAAGATAAGATAGATAATGATATATTTTCTCTGAATTTGCTAAATACAAATAGATTAAATGTTATAAATATAATTCTTACTTGATAATTATTTTTGTTGTATATAGTTTTACCATGTTATAGTTAAACTTTTCATTTTTATTTAGACAAAAAGGAGGGAATGTGTTATATTAGTTTAAGATGTATTAAATTTGTTTATGCTGCAGAATATTTGTTTAATGATGTGTTGCATTTTTTATGTTACATTTTTTCTAACTCTGTGAAGCTGTGTTACTTTGCCTTTCTAAAACACAAGGTTAGTCTAATAAAGAGCTGAATGGCCAATAGCTAGGCAGGAGAGAGAAATAGGTGGGGCTGCCAGGCAGGGAGAATGAATAAGAGAAGAATGGGAGAACTGAGAAAAGAAGGAGAGGTAGATGCCAGGGCCAGCCACCCAGCCACACAGTGAGTCATGGGGTAAGAAGGAAAGAAATATATAGAGGAAAGAAAGTTAAATAGCCCTAAGGCAAAATGTAGTTAAACAAAAACAGGCTAAGTGAAGTTAGAAAAGCTGGCTAGAAATAAGCCAAGCAAAGGCAGTGCATTGATAAGCAATAATAAGTCTCTGTGTATTTATTTGGGAGCTGGAGGTGGGTCCCCAAAGAGTAAAAAAAGAGCCAGCAATATAACAGCATAATCCAATCATGCCTGTTTTTAAATTCTTCTCCTTAGAATTGGAAGTTACCTTGTGTTAATGTATCTTGGAAATCTGATAGATCAGTTTTTAATTTTACAGTGGTTCACTGTTGAGATCCTTGAGTCTCAGCTAAGACTTTGAAAATATACTATTGACTGATGATAGAAGTGTTAAGATTTTGGAATGTCTAATCAAGAGAGAGAAATCAGCCTTTGAGAACCAGGGGCAAAGTGTTATGGTTTGGAAGTGTCCTTCAAAGGTCAATTCTTAGATGCTTAATTCCAAACACTATTAGGAGTGGAACTATATATATATATTGGCAATTAAAAGAGGCCATGAATTTTATTTTTTTTTAAATGCCAAGGTTTTATTTATTTTTTTAATTTAATTTTTTTAATTTAATTTTATTTTACAATACTAATCAGTTCTACATAACAGCCACAGATTCCCTTGTTCTCCCCCTTCCTGCCCCCTCCCCTTCCCCCTAGCCCACCCCCCATTCCCACCTTCTCCAGATCAAGGCCTCCCCCGAGGACTGAGATCGAACTGGTAGACTCAGTCCAGGCAGGTCCAGTTCCCCTCCTCCCAGATTGAGCGAAGCGTCCCTGCATAAGTCCCAGGTTTCAAACAGCTAACTCACGCAACGAGCCCAGAACCTGGTACCACTGCCTAGATGCCTCCCAAACAGATCAAACCAATCGACTGTCTCACCTATTCAGAGGGCTGATCCAGTTGGGGGCCCCTCAGCCTTTGGTTCATAGTTCATGTGTTTCCATTCCTTTGGCTATTTGTCAGTCCTTGGATGGGGTTTCTGGCACAACTATTAGGGTGTTTGGCCATCCCATCATGAGAGTAGGTCAGTCCCGGCTGTCTCTCGACCACTTCCAGCAGTCTTTTGTGGGGGTATCTTTGTGGATTTCTGTGGGCCTCTTTAGCACTTTGTTTCTTCCTTTTCTCATGTGGTCTTCATTTACCATGGTCTCCTATTCCTTGTTCTCCCTCTCTGTTCTTGATCCAGCTGGGATCTCCCGCTCTCTTTCCCTCAACCCTTGCCCTTCATTGCTCCCACTCATGTCCAGGCTGTTCATGTAGATCCCATCCATGAGCCATCTCTCCAGCTCCAGACGCCATGAATTTTAAAAAGCACAAGGAGGATACATGGGAGGGTTTGGAGAAAGGACTGAGGAAGATACAATGATGAAATTATCTAATTATATTTTCCTCTCAAAAAAACTTTAGAAAACTGAAAATAAAAGATCCCATTGTATGAACATTAAATCATTGGAGAAAAGTTCTTGAAGTGCATAATGGGACCTCATGTTAACTTTTTATGCCTTCTTTTGTTTGTTCTTATGAAATATGGCTTCTTTGTCTACATTTTCAACATGTGTGCTGCTTTTTGTCAGAGTCCCGAAAAAAATCACTAAACCAGATAACCATGCATTAAATCATGCAAAAGTGTCAGCACAGAGATCCTGTGTAAGTCAGAATTTTCCAGAGGAACAGAACTTAAATGAATATACATACATATACATATATATGTATGTGAGTAAATGCACACATGCACATAAAAAACAATTTCATCATATATATATAATAAAATTTTTAGCTTTAGTTTACACACACACATGGTAAAATTATCATGTACCATTGCAAGAAAGTTTTGCACTGCTGGTGCAAATTCACCATCTCTACATGAGGAAATTTCTCATAATTTTTAATCAGCTGTCAATATTTCACCATCTGCTTGAAGTGGTATAATACCACACCAAAAATATATACATTGATCAATATAGGTAAAGCTAAGGCTCTTAACAAGTACTCTGAACAAATATTTAACTTGGAAATGCTACAAATAGCTTGTTTTCATAACAAAAAATATGACGTACATATTTGGAGATAATTTAAGTCATGAATGCTGCCGTAAGGTATAAAGATTAACCTTATAATACAGTAGTTGATATTAAGTACCTGTTTTACATTAACAACATGCTAGTGTTGCTGGACATATTGAAAACACATACCCACAGAACATTTGAAATTAAATGTCTCTTACAAAAATGAATTACCCAATGCTCACCATATCTGCTTTTAAAAAATACCATGCAAAAATGTAATAACACTTTATTCTTGTGTATATGCGTCATCCCTACTGCATCATCTGGTAAATTCAAGTTTACATCATTCAAAAATAAGTATACATGTTTAGTATCTTCCTCATACTTTTTATTAACTAACCAAAAACTCTTTAGCTTGGCTCATATCATCAAATCCATCTGCTAGTAGATTCTCCCACTCATTATGCATCTTCCAGCCATTGAGCAATACTCCCTCTGGTCAGGATGCCACATGGTGTGTGACATCTCCAAATATTCCCCACTGTCTTACATTTTTCAGAATTTAGACAAATGACTCAATTTGACATTTCAGATCTATCTGGTGGGGTAAAAAGAACTGGCAGTGTGAAGTATTCTAACTACTGAATGAGGTGTTTTCCCAAAATAGTAGTGATGAATTTCTTCACATTAGATTAAGATAGTCATGATTTTATTCTAAGGAATACCAAGTGAATTGGAAGCAAACATTCAATCATTCTCAATGATCTTTCTGAATTAACATGAGAGCCATTTTGAATGGGATCTATGAGTAAATGTATTAAATGAAAATAATAATTGAAAATTATTAAGTTATACATGGTGATATTTACCTGGAATTCCAACATTTGAAAAGTAGGGGTGGAAGGATCAACACAAGGTACAGGCTAAACCAGGTATACATAGTAAGATGCTGCTCAAAGAAACAAAAACAAACAGCAAAAAGCTCTTTCAAAATATAGTGTTAATATTACTGGAAGACAACACATATGAAAAATGAATGTTGAACATTGCAATAGATGGGATGTGAAAGAATCTCAGCCCTCTATTATCATTTCTTGGATTGTGGACAGTTTTTTCTCTGGGTCCCAACAAGCCCCGGTAGTCTGACAGTCCATTTATAAAATAAACACACAGACACTTATATTATTTAAACTGTTTGGCCTCATGGCTCAGGCTTCTTGCTAGCTGTTCTTTATATCTTAAATTAACCCATTTCTATGAGTCTATAAGTTGTCACTTGGTGCATGGCTTACTGGTACCTTACATCTCACTTGTCATGGTGGTGGCTGGCAGCATCTCTGACTCATTCTTCATGTTCCCAGAATTCTCTTCTCTGCTTGTCCAGCCTATACTTCCTACCTGGCTACTGGCCAATCAGCATTTTATTCATACAGAGTGATATCCACAGCACTTGCCCTTTTTTCTCATTCTTTTTGAATTTCTGTGTGCTTATTCATCTGAAAAAAAAAATAAAACTTATGCCATGGCATTGTGGCAAAAATCAACTTGACATGCTGTGCTACATTTAGTCTCTCAAATCTTCCTTTGTTTAAATTATTTTTCTACAAATTCAATGACAAATGTTTGAATGTAAGTGTCTATTATTAAGTAAATGTTTCCTACTATCCTGGAGACAGAGTTCTCATTAGTAAGCAAGGAAGTTTCAATTTCTTTTTAAACAAAATTTGATCATTTCAATGGAGTTTAGGATTAAAAATTGAACATTCTACCACTACCATAAAACCTTTATGTAGTGACAGTGTTCCAATTTGGAGACAATAATACTTATGATTCAAATTAATATTTGTTTCTAATTTCTGGTTGATGGAAGGGAAGAAATGGTAGATGGAAGTGAGGAAAGTGAGTGAGACATCATCCATAGTCAAAAAATATAGCACAGAGAGGTATAGATTTTAAAATCAGAATGATACTAGAGTTATTTGCAGTGGGAAATTTTTTAAATGGCATTCATTATTATAATACCATGTAAAGCAACTAATGTGTCTGTGACAAAGTAACTGTCATCTAATTGCAAACAATTATTACTGAATTAAATACTGAATAATTATAAATCATCTACTAATATTAAATAAGTCTCTTCTAATCAAATGGCTAAAGCAAAATAGCCTACAAAATTTGATTTTATATTATGCTAAGCTTCAGATTCCAGATATAGAGAAGGCTGAATGTGTTACTTTCATGAAATAATTTATCAAATAATACCTTGATAAATAATAATAATAAACATAAATCAGCATAATTAAAATGAATATAAAGAATGCCTACCTGTAGTCATATAAATATATTTATATGTATGCGGACAGAATACTGTACTATATTAATATTTATTATTTTCATTTATTTATTCACAGAAACTCTCTGGTATAACATATATAATCTACAAGTGAATTTTGACTTAAAATGCTAAGTAAACAAATATCATTTTTCACTTCCCTTGGTTTTATCTATCAAAGCTACAACATTGAAGTTGATTACTAGAAAAAGAAGACATTAGTTTGAGAATGAGAGATACAAAAGCAAGGAAGAAATGGTGAAAATATATACAAACTATTCCACTCAAGTCAAGCTTCTCTATGTGTACCATCAACACCTGCTCTGTAATTCTTTACATAGTACCTGAATGATTTACTTCATTGTGTGGAATGAGGAATATTTTTAAGGAAAGAGAGTACATATATAAACTTTTGGAGGCTTTAGATAGTACAACTATTAAGTATACATACTCTTAGTACTGAGGATTTGGAACAGTTCTCCTCCCTAGCACCCACTATCAGCTGTTAGCAATTTTCTGTTCACATCTTAATGGCAATCTTACTCCTCTGACCTTTATGAGCATCTGTAGTAATGCATAATAGGTATGCATATACCTATACACAGACCACACACATATGCATAATTTAAAATCATATAAATCTTTAAAAAAATCTTTTCAATAACTATTCTGTTTCAAATTCACTGTAATAGACAATTATGTACATAAACTTGCTTTTAAAATACCACCATACATACAAAACTGAATAAATTGATATAGCATAAAACTTCCTACAAAATACTTATACACAAATAATACTCTCAGCCTTGATCAGAGAAACATCCCATTTACAATGAATGATGAGGAAAGCAGAGACTCAAGGCTGATTAAACTCCTGCTAACAAGTGACAGTTGACTTCTCAGCCATATTTAAGACATTTGTGTCGTTCCTTTCTGAGACTCAGGAGCCATTGTAGAAGACAGGGAAGGAAGATATGGAAAAGAGCTGTGAAATGCCATCTACAGCTAACACGGACTTTTCCTACACTGGATCTATATAAGAATAAGTCAGTCAACAATCAGGCATAGATGGGGTCACATTGCACCATCAGACTCTAATGAATAACTCCAAAAAGTAGGTCACAAAAATGATCCTACTTAAACTCAGTGAATCAAAAAGACAAATAAATATATATGAATCTGGGAAATTCTTTCAGGGAGTGAGGTGATTGATTTTTAGGGGTGGGTGGTATTGTGGAATATTACTTTAACCAGGCAAATATGTGTTACATTTGTTTACATTTTGTAATATTACTTTAACTATGTAAAGAGATGTGTTACGTTTGTTTATGTTGCATTTGTTTAATGATGTAAAAGAGTGTTGCTTTTCTTTATGTTGTATTTGTTTAGAGTTATCTAAAGATGTGTTGCTGTTTCACCTTTTCTGCCTAAGGCACCTGTTTGATCTAATAAAATGCTGAACAGCCAATAACTAGGTAGTAGATGGATAGGCATGTTCGTCAGCAGAAAGAATAAGTAGGAGGAAGAATCTAGACTTGGGGAAGAAGAGAGAAGAGAATGAGGGAGAAAAAAAGGGGGGCCAGCCAGGCAGCCATCAGCCATCCAGACACAGAGCAAGCAGTGAAAATAGGATACACAGAATAAAAGGTGAAAAAAAAAATAAGTCAAAATGTAGATGAAGAGAAATGTGTTAATTTAAGTTATAAGAGCTAATGAGACAAGCATAAGAGAAGGCAGAGCATTCATAACTAATAATAAGTCTCCATGTCATGATATGGGAGCTGGTTGGTGGCCCAAAAGAAAGCCTGTTACAGGATGGAAATAAGAGAGGATGAAGAAAGAATATCAGAATGGATTATGTAATCTGTGAAATTATCAATATTAACTAATAAAATATTTGATTATTATGAGACATTTTATAAACAATATATATTTTTATTCAATAAGGATATATGTTGATGCCCTGTGAGATTTTCCCAATCCATATTAATATGTCAACTGATGTTGTCATGGTTCAGGTCTTATTTAGGCAGCCATACTGTTGAGATTTCTTGGGAGTCACTTTTGTGCTATATCTAGAACACATAATCTGATATCAGACTCTCTTGTCTGCTGGGTCTTACAATCTTTGAGAAGAGAAATAGTTTTCCCATGGCATACCCCTACTTGGTTGGATATAGTATAAAAAAGATGATGAATTTGAGAGGGAGTAGGGAGGAGAGCTTGGGAGTGGTTGGTAGGAAGAAAGGGAAGGGAAAATGTAATTGCATTTTAGTGAAAATTGCAACATATTCAGAATGCATGATGCTTACCTACTAAATGTCAAACAGGGCTGCTGCAATAGGAAGAAAGGAATGAAAAAGATTTCATAAACTCAGATCCCATGGAATTCGTAAAGTCATTTTATCTACATTGAAACCCACAGAAAAGACAAAGTTAAATTTAGTGTAATTTCAAGGCAATTCTGTTTTCTAATTTTCTAAATAATAAACCTCAGAATCTGGGGAAAATAGGTTTCCAGTTGACTACTTACATGGCTAGCAGTATTCTCTGAGTAATTTACTGTTCCTTTATATTCTGTCTCTTGTCACCAATAAATCTGCTGTGAATGTACAAGTATGACCATAAATAACATGCATGGCTTGTATTTGTATTCTGACATCCAAAATATTGAGAGGGAACTATTAAAACCATGTTAGAAGCTTACCTGATGACTCAGAGGGTAAAGGTACTTGCTGCCAAGTATTATAGCTTAACAACACAAACACACGCACATGCACACACACACACACACACACACACACATCGAAAAATAAGGTAAAAAGAGAAACATGTTCAGTGACTTCAGAACATATATATATATATATATATACATATATATATATATATGTATGTATATCAGTAGATCTCTTTTCACTTATCACTCACTATGAACAGGGATTTTTAAACCATTTTAATGTTTATTTTCCTAGTGTGGTGATTTGAAATAAAATGCCTCCCAAAGGAAGTGGTACTATTAGGAGGTGTGGCCTCGTTGGAGGAAATATGTCACTAAGGAAGCAAGCTTTGAGATCTCATACACGCTCAAGATACCGCCCAGTGTCTCAGACCACTCCCTGTTGCCTGCAAGATAAAAGACTCTCATGCCTACCTCCATGCTGTCATGTCACAACATGATGATAATGGACTGAACCTCTGAGCTGTAAGCAAGGCACTCCAATTAAATGTTTTTATTGTAAGCGTTGCTGTGGTCATAATGTCCCTTCACAGCATTAGAAACCCTAAGACAGAAGTTGGTACCAGAGACTGGGGTATTGTGATAGGCCTGACCATGTTTTTGTTTGAAGGAATGTAGACCTTGGAACTGGGGATTAGAAAAGCAGTGAAATACTTTAAATGCTGCTTAATGGGGCATAATGGAGCATGTAAGACAGTGGTGCTGAATGTGACTTGAACTGTGAGTACCTGGATCAAGAGGTTTCAGAAGAGAAGAATGTTAGTATGTGGTCTAGAAACCAGTTTTGTGACATTTTGATGAAGAATGTGGCTGCTTTTTGCCCTTGTCTAAAAAGTGCCTGCGGCTAAAGTAAAGAGTTTTTGATTAATTTCTCAGCAGAAGAAATCTCAAAACAGTCCAGGGTAGACTCTGTCACATGGTTATTAGTGGTAACTCTAATGAAGATATATAATGAAAAGGAGTAAGCTGTGTAAGGAAAAATATTTGAAGAGAAAAGGAGCACCAGGAAGTGGAACAGAGTTAAGTCCTGTGTTCAGGGAAATAAACCATAAAGAAAAAGAATAAATGGACTAGTGACCTCAGGGCAAGATCTCACTCAGCTAAATTTCCTACTCATGAAAAGGAATTAAAGAAAAGCTTAGAGCTAGGAGTGAAGGTGTGTACCTTTAATCCCAGCACTGGGAAGGCAGAGGCTGGTGAATCTCTGAGTTTAAGGCTAGCCTGGTCTAGAGATCTAGTTTCAGGACAGCCAAGCTGAGGCAGTGAAGAACAAAAATCTGGTGAAGATGTAATTGAATGAGGGGTCCATCCATATTCTAGCCCCAGTAAGCAGCAGAACATGGCAGCTTTAGCCACATGGCTCTGGCTTTAGTGGTAAGGATAGAAGTAACAGATTATAGAATTTGCCTCCATACCTAAAGAAAGCTGCTGAGGCCAGGTATGTGTCAGGGGTCTTCCTGAATGGAGGCCTGGTAGAGAGTCCATTAGGGGAAGCTATGATGTTTAAGGCTGGATTGCCTTGGAGAATCCAAGATGTTAGAGATGCAAGAGTGCTGGGATACCTGCCTAGGGAAGCTGCTAACAGAGAGTGGAACCAGCCCAAGAGAAAAAAAGTTTGTTGCAGTCAACAAAGCTGAAAGACTTGGAGATCCCTAGAATATTTTAACACTCTACATGGAGTTGCAGAATTTGGTGTTTTTGGTCTTGCTTTGGACCAGAATCTCTTCATTGTGCCTTTTTCCCCCTTCATTTTGGAATGGTAATGTATTTCCTGTGCCATTATTGTTGGGGATCTCCCCTGGAGCTGCCCTCTCCGGACCCTGCCTTCAGAAAGCCCTCCAAGGGTCAGCTCCTCCCCTGAGGTTGCTGAAGACCACACCTACAGGATATTTAAGACCTGGCCATCAGACCTGCCCTGTGCTCTTCTCTTGCCTTCCCAAGAATCACTCAGGAGTTGCTTCACTGTTTAATAAATCTAGACTTGTTAATTTGGCTTGATTGGTTTATTATATTAATGGAAGACACCCAATAGCTGGGGATTCATTACTTATCAACTATATGTTGAAACTATGTGATCTGTTTTTTAATTTTGATTTTATAGGGGATTACAGTTAAGAGATTACGTGAATCACAGAAGAGACTTTGAACTTTGGACTTTTAAACATAGTTGAGACTGGTAGAATATGGGGACTTTTGAAGTTGGATTAAATGCATTTTTTCCAATATGTATGTCTACAAGCTTTTGGGGGCCAGAGAGTATAATGTGGTGGTTTGAAAGTAAATGGCCTCCAAAGAGAGTGGCACTATGAAGAGGTGTGGCCTTATTGGAGAAGGTGTGATCTCCTTGGAGGAAGTGTGTCACGGTGGAGGTAGGCTTTGAGGTCTCTATGCTCAAGATACAGCCCAGTGTCTCAGAGTATTTTCTGTTACTTGCCAGGTGTGGGACTAACAGCTACTTCTCCGACATCATGTCTACCTGCATACAACCATTTACCAACATTGATGATAATGGACTGAACCTCTGAACTGTAAGCAAGCCACCCCAATTAAATGTTTTTATTTTATAAGAGTTTCTGTGGCCATGGTGTCCCTTCAGAGCAATAGTAACCCAAACTAAGATACCTTAGATTCTCCAGAACTGATGACATCTTGATCTGTTCTTATTCCATTATAGATATTTACTTGCTTTTTGATAAAGGCATGTGTCTTAGTTCTAGTTTCTTTTGCTGTGAAGAGATGTCATGACCATAGAAACTCTTATAATGGAAATCATTTAGTTAAGGCTGGCTTGCAGTTCCAGAGGTTTAGTCATTTGTGGTCATGGCTGGAAACATGGAGGCATACAGGCAGACATGGTGCTGGAGAAGGAGCTGAGAGTTCTACATCTGGATCATTAGGCAGCAGAAGTAACTGTGACACTAGACATAGCTTGAGCATAGAAGATCTCAAAGCCCATTCTAAGAGTAACACACTTCCTCCAACAAGGCCACATCTACTCTAAAAAGGCTATATCCCTTAAGAGTGACACACTTCCTCCAACAAGGCCTCAGCTACATCAACAAGGCTATATCTCCTAATAGTCCCATTCCCAATGGGGAACATTTTCTTTCAAACCACCACAACATGTTTATAGCTACATCATAATATACATCATCATGCATATATGTCTATATAGAAGCTCAAGTTTAATTTTTACTTCCCTAATGATGTGTTCGCATCTTATATTTTGGTGTGAGAAACACTAAAAATAAGAAGGCTGCATTTAAAGTTAAACCAATTAAGAATCTTTTAGGAGAATTGAGAGATGGATCAAAGTGTAGTACATAATGCTTTACTGAGGACCTGTCTTCCATTTCCAGTATCTAACTTGAGTGGTGCACAACTTCATCTAACTCTAGTTTCAGGGGTTCTGAAGCCCTCTCCTGGCTTCATCAGGCACTACACAAATGTGTATAAACTCACACTCAGACACATGCATTCATATTCATAATTTTAAAATAAAATTAACAAAATATAAAAACATATTTAGTTGATTTTTAATTTTTGAGAGTTTAAATTATGTGTATTGAATGCAGATTATTTCCATAACCCCTTTTACCCCTTCCATCACCTCCCTTTTCCCTCAAGTGCTTCTCAAGTATATGACCCCTTCTATAATTATTATTCTCTACATATACATATTATATATATAGACATACTGTATACATACATATATATACAGACATACATACATCCTAAACAGTCAATCATTTAGTTGCCTATATGCACATGTATTTAGGCATGATCTACATGCCTTCTGTATCTCTGACAAGGTATCTTACATTCTATAATACTAAGGCTTGTAAAAATATAGTTCAAAGGTTATTTAGTTTTGTTATGACACATATTTTCTTGACACAACACACTTTTGTTTACATTCAACATGAGTGACCTGAAACTTAAATTAGAAACTACAAAATAAAAATTTCCTCAGGTACCTTGAAAGACTACAGAGTCAAATACTCTCTGTATAGTAATATAATTTATTTATCTTTATTCTTGATATAGTTCATGTACACAATTAAGTTCATCTAATAAGAATTTTCAGCTTTTGAAGGTTAAGACCATGTTTAAGCAAAGTATAAATAATTCTAAATTAATTATGAAAATTTATCACAGAGTACAAAGCAAAGTCTTTAAAAATACAGCAAATTAATTAATTGTATAATACTGAATCATGTTATCTGTGAATATACATGAATATGTAATACATAATATAGATACACATAATATCCTCTATGTATTGGGACATTATAACTGTCCCCTTCTATTCCTTTCATGACTGTCCAATGGGTAGAGTCTTTATTAACTAAATGATCATCTGCTATTTACTTTCAAATTTTGTAATATTATATATAAATTTATGAGAATAGGTTGATATATTAGAAAAATTATAAACCAATGTAAATTAATTTAATAAATTTATATTATAACTAATTTGCAAATATCTTAAAAATTGAGAAGAATGCTAAATATAAGAGATTTAAGTATCTGGTATACTTAGACATTAAGAATATGAAAATTATGGCAGAATATCAATGATCAAGCTTTCTCCTGAAGCAAATAAGTGTAGGTTCAGAGAACCACAGCTGGACATTACTAGGAGAGAGAGTCTAAATTGAAGATCTCCACTGGGTCCCTCCACTTGGAGGTTGGGAAACCCTACAGAAGTGGGGGGAGGAAAGGTTGTAGAAATCAGAGAAGATGGAAGACACTAGGAGAACATGGCCCACTGAATCAAATAAGCTTGGTGTATATGGGCTCAAAGAGACTGACGCAGCAAGCATGGGACCCATATAGGCTTTCACCAGGCTCTCTGTGTATGTTATGACTCTTATCTTAGTGTTTGTGTGGGACTGTTTTGCCTCTCTTGGCACTCCTTTTATCTTATCATGTTGTATTGTCTAGCCTTGATATGAGGACTTTTGCCTTGTCTTACTGTATCTTGTTTTGCTGTGTTTGTTTTTTGTCCCTTGGAGGCCTGCCCTTTTCTGAAGACAAACAGAAGGGGAGTGGATCAGGGAGAGAAAGGAGGTGAGGAGGAGCTAGGAAGAATGGAGGGAGACGAAATTGTGGTCAAGATGTATTGAATGAAAGAATTTTTTTCAATAAGTAGAAATGAAAATTATAATTATTATAAAGAAATATGGTATATAAGAAAAAAGAGCAGTATGTAGTGTAACTATGTTTTCACAAAGGAATTTATTCGACAGTAATAATGATAAAACTATTCTGAAGTGATATTTTTAGAGTCTTGTAGCAGGAATATTAGAAGGTCTTATTAATAAAATCAAACCTGGAGCCAGGTATTGGGGCGAATGCTGGAAGATCAAAGAAGCAGAACAAGCCACAGCTACCTCACTTTGCCAGTTCCTCAGATGATTCTGTTTCCTCTGAGTCCTCATCCAAATGGATCTCAGCTAGACTGCTGCTCCAAAGCCTAAAAGCTTAACCAGCCTAGTTCCTTGTCCTCACACTTTATATACCTTTCTGCTTTCTGACATCACTTCCTGGGATTAAATGTGTGAGTCACCATGCCTGGCTGTTTCCAGTGTGGCCTTGAACTCACAGAGATCCGGATGGATCTCTGCCTCCCAAGTATTAGGATTAAAGGCGTGTGTGCCACCATTTCCTGGCCTCTATATCTAGTGGCTGTTCTTTTCTCTGACCTTAGATAAGTTAATTAGAGTACACAATATTTTGGGGAACACAATACCACAACAGAGTCTACTCTTTTATTTATTTTGTTTTAGTTGTAGCAATACATATTTATACATACATCATACATTTTCTCAATATGATATGGTTGTTTCTATCATATTTTATAAACATAAAACATATTGAATATAACCAGAAATTATATAATACAGTTTTACTGATTCATTTTAAGAGGCTTATAATTATGGTTTCTGGTACCTGGAACAGTAAGTTGTAACTCTCTGAAAAATACACATGGATTGAATTCTTCATTCTCCAAAACACCAAACAGAAAGAAACAGTATTTGTATATTCACAATTAATTCAAGACTTCCTTGTGTATCTGGAGTTATCTCCAATCTCACCCAGGCCCACAGCCATTCAGACCCAAATAAACACACAGAGACTTATATTATCTATAAACTGTATGGCCATGGCAGACTTCTTGCTATCTAGCCCTTATATCTTAAATTAACCCATTTCTATCAATCTATAAGTTGCCACATGGCTTATGGCTTGCTGGTACTTTACATCTTACTTCTTGTGGTGGCGGCGACTGACAGTGTCTCCTGACTCAGCCTTCCACTTCCCATCATTTTCCTCTTTGTCCTGTCTATACTTCCTGCCTGGCTACTGGCCAATCAGCACTTTATTTATTAACCAATCAGAGTAACACATTCACGGCATAAAGATATCCACAGCATCTCTGTCCATTTTGTCTTTTCTCATGAAAAGGGACTGTTGTACATTCTTATCAAAACAGTACATTAAATGTTCCTATCAAAATATAATAGGCTATCAAATGAGACAAAATTTATAAAAAAAAAAGTCTATATCAAATCAAAGAATAATTCAAATAATAGCTAAATAGTCAGTTAGATGTTTTAGTAAAGAAGCTATCCTAAATTGAACAAAACCACATCTGTTGAAAAAGATTTTTACACTGAGCAGTTTTCTGTCTTTATTTGGAAAGCCCATTAACTCAATTTTAAAAAGCTTCTTCATAAAGTTGGAAATTGTTTATTAGACAATGTAAAGAATATACAAAAGAAATTCCTCATTTTTCAATAAGTCAGACATTATAATTTTGTTTTTTCTATACCATGTCTTGGTTTATTTTAAAATATTAGCATATCGCATTATTTCCAGGGTACAAATATGTGTAATAGATAATTCATATATATTATATAGTCATGTTTGCATACACTAAGCCAGGCTTCCTCTGTCTTTTTCTTCATAATTTAAAGGCAGCCATGTAATTAAAGTAAATTAACAATCAGTTGAACTTTTATCCAATGACTCTTAAATACCTTTGTACTGGTTAGTTTTATGCCAAATTGCCACAAGTTAAAGTCACAAAATGCTAACTCTTATATGGCTACTCTGAGTTCTGATTATATAATTCTGTGATTTTTGTCTTAGAATGTCATATAATGTACAGCACACAACGCATATTGAGTCTGACTTCTGTTCAACATACTGTTTTTCATTTTGGCAGATGATATTATACATATCAGAATTTGATATTTTACATTCCTGTGTAATATCACACTTTGTGAATATTTTGGGATTATTTATTTGTTTTATCTTGATGAATACTTCTCTTGTCTTATTCTTGATGGTACAAGTATTTTAATTGACAAATAACTACTTTATATATTTATTGGATACAATGTGGAGGTTTAGATTTTGTAGTGTGAAATAATTCAAACTGGCTAATTAAAAAATCCATTATAAATTTTGTATTGAAAAGATTTAAAATTAATTATTTTATCCAGTTTGAAATGCATACTTTATTTTTAGCACAGTTCATCTTCAGTACAACAAATTATTAAAATTATTCCTCTCTTGCAGCTGAAAATTTGTAATCGTCTTCTGATATCTTCCTTCTTTACTTTATTAATGATCATTTATTATTTCCATTAATTCAAACACTTTAGAATCTGGCATTCTATTTCTCATAAAATTCTTTGGGTTAATCCTGATTGTTACAAATATTTCAGGATTATTAGCATAAACATATTCTGTAATCTAAAAATTAGCAGGCACCTTAATCACCTCTCTCTTACTATGACAAGATCATGACCAAAGCAACTCATCAAAAAAAAGAGTTTATTTGGAGCTTACATTTTCAGAAGGTTAAAGTTCATGGCCATCATGGTTAGGAATATGGTATGAAGTAGGCAGGCCTGGTGCTACAGCAGTAGTTGAAAGCTCACATCTTGAGACATAATCACAGAGGCAGAGAAAGACAAGACACTGGGAATAGCATGTGTTTTGAAAAGTAAAATCCCACCCCAACTCAAACATCTCCTCCAACAAAGGCACACTCTCAAATCATTTCCAAAAATGTCTTTTTTTTCTTGGTTTTTCAAGACAGGGTTTCTCTGTGTAGCTTTGTGCCTTTCCTGGAACTCACTTGGTAGCCCAGGCTGGCCTCGAACTCACAGAGATCCACCTGGCTCTGCCTCCTGAGTGCTGGGATTAAAGGCATGCACCACCACGGCCCAGCCCAAAAATGTCTCCTAGTTGAGATCATGTATATAAATATATGAGCCTTTAGGGACCATTCTCATTCAAACTACCACAGAAAACAAGTTAATCTGACACCTTGTCTTTTATGAGCATTACTGAATGAATGCAAAATAGCATATCTCTTTGACACATTGGTTTCAAAATATTGTATCAAATATTAACTATATTGTAACCTTCTACGGAAACAACCTATAGTTTACATAATGGGGATATTTATTTACATTTCCACCAAGAAGAGTTGCCTTTTCCACACTCTCACCAGCATTGATTATATTGTGCATTTTAATAATAGTATTTCTAGCAGGATTTAGAGAATGTCTCATGTGTTCATATTCTGTTTAAATATCTATTTATGTCCTTAGCCTATTATTTGATTGTGATTTATTTATGAGTGAATCATAACTTCTTAGATATCAAGTATTCATTATTCTAGTCTTTCCTATGAAGCTTCCTGTTGTGAATCAATGCCATTTGTTCATTTTATTCCTTTGGTAATATTGACAGTTTCCTTGCCCAGAACAACAGCCTAAAACTTTTTCTTTATGTTTTCTTGCCAATAGCTTTCTGGTGTTAAGTTTTATGTTTGTTTACATTTTATGATTATTTTTATATGTAGTAGAATGAAAATTTTCAAATTCTCCTTGTAGATAAAACACATTAATTCATTTCTTAGATAATATTTGTATTTATTCTTTGAGAATTTAATGCATATATGAAATGGATTTTGATTATTTCATCCCCATTGTCTAATTCTCTAAGTTCCTCCTAACATACCACTTCCAACTTCATGCCTTTTGGTTTTATGACCCATTGATTCAAATAAGAACTGCCTTTATATGTGGAGGCATCCACTGGAACAAACTCAACCTACCAAGGACCATACTCTTAAAGAAATCTGGTACTTCCTGTTATGGAATATTACTTTAACTATGTAAAAGTGTGTTACATTTGTTTATACTGCATTAGTTTAATTATGTAAAGGTATGTTGCTTTTGCTTATGCTGCATTTGTTTAATTATGTAAAGATGTGTTGCTGTTTTACCTTGCCTGCCTGATTGGTCTAATAAAAAATGGAACAGCCAATAGCTAGGCAGTAGAGGAGTAGATGGAGCTGGCAGGCAGAAAGAATAAGAGGAGGAGGAATCTAGGCTCAGGGAAGAGGAAAGGAGAGAATGAGGGAGACACCTGGGGGGGGGCAGAAGCCAGCCAGACACAGAGCATGCTGTGAAAATATGACATACAGAATGAAAGAGAGGTAAAAAGCCCCAAGGCAGATGAGGATAAACAGGTTAATTTAAGTTATACGAGCTAGTGGTACAAGCAGAAGACAAGGCTGAGCATTCCTAACTAATATTAAGACTATGTATCATCATTTGGGAGCTGGTTAGTGGCCCAAAAGAAAGCCTGCTACAAAACCCTCCAATAACAGGCATCTACTGTTCTTCAGTAGGGTTGGATACTCATATGCCCTTATCCCTTCTATTCTGGAAGATTTATTGGCTTAACCTTATGCAAATATTATATATGTAACTGAATCTAATGTGTGTTCATGAGTGCAATGGCCATTTCATTTCCAAAATGCAGTTTCATAGCAGTTCCCTTTAATCTGCGGCTCCTACATTTTTCCCCATGAGTTATGGGGAAGGGTATATACACATATCCAATTTTGGTCTTAGCACTCAATATTCACATATTATATGCACATACACTGCTCTTGGGTCTCTGTAATTTACCTCTGTCTATTCTAAAATAAGGAATCTCTGGTGAGGGGCGAGAGATACACTTATCTACATGAATAAGGATAAGTATCTAAAATTTAATCCATTTAACAAAACAATTGTAGTAGGTTCTCCAATAGTATTTGGAATCTTTCCAGCTATGGGTACTTGGCCTCATGTACAGCACTAGGAATGAGCTTCCAACTAAAGTGACACTGATTTTCATGTTGATTTTATTATTGGTTTCTATTGTCTCCTCTAACAGTGGAGACCTTATTGTTTTCTGTAGATTTATTTATCTATACAGTGTGTTTTCTACTTTCATTTTTTGTAAAACAAGACAGTAGTTCACTCTGGATAAATAATATTTCTTTTAGCATATTTTCTTTTATCATTTGCATTAATTCATAGCTAGCTATAATTAATTACATATCTTAATTATTTCAATAATTCTGCTACATGGGCATACAGACATTTTTGATAGGCTGATTTCATTTTCTTTGATGAGATACTCAGAAGTGGTATTGACTGAATGTACATTACATCTACTTTTAGTTTTTAGAGGAAATTCCTTATTGATCTCTATAATGATTCTAAAAATTTACATTTTCATGAAGTATGTGTGTCCCATTTTCTCCCCTTTACAAGTGTTATTTTATCTTTAATTATAGTCGTTTTATTTTATTTATTTTTATTCTTTTATTCTCACATATTTTACATCCTGACTGCAGTTTCCCCTCCCTCCCCTCCCCCCCAGTCTCTCCCTCCATACCCCCCCTCGCCCCCATATTCCCCCCTCTGTTTCCCCTCAGAAAAGAGCAGGCATCCCAGAGACATCAAACACACATAGCATAATGTGCTATAATAATACCAGGTAAATACCATCATATCAAGGCTGGACAAGGCAACCCTGTAGGAGGAAATGGTCCCACAAGCATACAAAACAGTCAGAGACAGCCTCTGATCCCACCTTTAGAATTTTCACATGAACACCAAGCTACACAACTGTAACATGTATGCAGAGGACATAGGTCAGACCCCTACAGGCTCCCTGATCTCTGCAAGCCTCCATAAATCCTGGTCAGTTGATTCTAGGGCCTGTGATCTCTTGGGGTCCCTTTCCACTCTGGTTCCTCCAATCTGTCCGTCCTCCCCTTCCTCTGGAGGACTCCCTGAGGTCTGCCTAATATATGACTGTGGCACTCTGCATCTACTCCCATCAGATTCTGGATGAAGTCTTTCTGGTCTGCTAGGCTTTGGTCCTAGAACACTCTGCAAGCAGGACAAACTGATTCAATCAAAGTTAAAAGGTTTTCCAACTGGGTTGGTGTCCAATTCCCACCAATTGAAGCTTTGCCTGGTTACAGAAGATGGTTGGTTCTTTGTTCTCCAGTACAAGGTGTCTTTGCTTGAATTACTCATATGGAATCCATGGAGTTTACATTGCACTAGGTTTCCACTTCACCCTGTAAAGGAAGTTGTTCCACTATTTTCTTCCAGGATTTTCTTCTCCCCCATTCTTTTCGCCAACCCCACAAGCCCCCAGTCCACTCTCAAAATATTTTCTATTATCCTTTCCCAGGGAGATCCTTGTGTTCTCCCTTAGTTCCTCCCTGTTACTTAGCCTCTCTGGGTCTGCAGAGTGTAACATGATTATTGTTTACTTTACAGCTAATATCCACTTATAAGTGAAACACAAACATGGTACATTTACACAGTGGAGTATTACTAAACTGTTAAAAACAAAGACATCCTGAAATTTGCAGGCAAATGAATGTAACTTGAAAAGATCATCTTGAGCAAGGTAACCCAGATCCAGAAATATAATAGTAATTTTAAAAGGAGTAAAATGTTATAATTTTGAGTTAATTTTCACAGATTATTAATCTTATTTTTATTTTTATGTGGTTGATACGTATTTGTAAATTTTATCTTCTGAACATTTGGGAAGATTTTGGATGCCTTTTAAGATGCTTCCTGACTCTCCCTTACATACTGGATACTTACATAATGTTTTTATGCCTGGTAGGTTTTAATGAACTAATTGGGTAATTCAAATGTGTTTTTAAATTAGCAAAGTAATTCTTCTTTAAGTTTGGGCTTATTATAAAATTTCTCTTGAATTTTTCCATTATGTCTTTAGATTCTTCATCTTCATTATTCTGATTTATTTCTTATGGATTCAGTTTTTAATAAAAGTTAATTTTGACTTTGTACTGTTTTTTTTTTCACTTACTTTACTTCTTTACCTGTAGTTTTATCACATATCTTTAAGCTTCTTTAATATTAGTACTATTTTGTGTTCTTTTTCAGGAAACTCATGAATCATAATATGTGGGCAGTAGTTGTATGATGCTGATTACATAGACTTGATTCTCTGATATACATGGGGCCTTCAATAGTTATGTGTGTTTTTGAAGAAGCAAATTCTTCATGAAGACTAAAATTTCTTTCAACATTTAAAAGAAATAGATAAGCAGACAGACAGACAGAATGTTTTTTTTTTTTGTCTTTGTCTTTGAGACTGAAATTGAGTAGAAGTGGATCCAGGTCATGTGACTGATTTTAAGTAAATAAGAGATCTATTGTTATGGGTGTTAAGCTATGCATCTTTTTTTCTGAATAAAATAGACTATTTCCACAACTGGGCATCTCTATGTGGATTGAGTATCTCAAAGCAATAACACAGAACTAGAGACAGAACAGAGCACTTCCAGTGTCATAGAATTGATAAAATTTTAGTGTGTATTTCAGGGTCAATTAATTTTCCTAAGTGATTGGATGACTACTTTACAACTATGAGCAATGCAAAATCTTCCTGCTTGTTTTCAACTGGATTCATAATTTTTTAGCTAAGATTAACAAGGACATCACTACTATTAATTATGCTTTCACAGATTTTGGTGACAGATGTCCTTTCACAAGTGAGGTAAAATATGAATAATGAGTTAGTAATTTATAAGAATGCAAAGTTTCTAGAAATTGGCATATTATAACAAATTTCCAGTTTCTGATCCTCTGCATCACATTTTTGGAACATTTCTTAATATAACCTCATCAATTTCTAGGACTCTGCAGAGGTTATAAAACCTAGACTTTCTGCCTGTGTCAGAGTACCATGATCAGTGTCAATGTCTATGTGAGTTAATATATAGCAAAATAGTAAACTGTGAAAAAGAAACATATACACATGCTGTTTAGTAATGATATTCTGTGAATTCAGTAGGCA
The DNA here is from genome assembly GCF_004664715.2 of Peromyscus leucopus. Classification (NCBI taxonomy): domain Eukaryota; kingdom Metazoa; phylum Chordata; class Mammalia; order Rodentia; family Cricetidae; genus Peromyscus; species Peromyscus leucopus. The sequence continues at coordinate 110,251,333 of NC_051083.1, forward strand.
TAGATGATATATCAGAGTTCTAACTTCATCATAATTCTTAAATAAAAACAAGTAAAAATTTAAAAGTTAACATTAAAAACAAGAATTAAAATTAAGAATTAAAAAACATGACATCATATTTGCCTCTTAAAATGGGTTTACCCTCAAACGTTGTAGTACAAATTTTTAATAGGTCTTTTAATAAAAACCCGAAGCCAGATATTGGGGTAAATCCTGAGAGATCAGAGAGACAAAGGAAGAAGCCACTGCCATGTCTCACCTTACCAATTCCATGAATTCTCTGACTGAACTCCTCTGAGTCTTCATCCAAAAGGTTTCAGCCTGGTTTCAACAATTCTCGCTCATATAAACCCTCCTCTTTCTCGCTAATTAGACTCCCGGAGCAACACCCGGGGCCTAGCCGTGGATGTCTGCATCCAGATCCATCAGTCGTTAACGAATGGAAACACATGAACTATGAACCAAAGGCTGAGGGGCCCCCACCTGGATCAGGCCCTCTGAATAGGTGAGACAATTGATTGGCTTGATCTGTTTGAGAGGCATCTAGGCAGTGGTACCAGGTTCTGTGCTCATTGCATGAGTTGGCTTTTTGAAACCTGGGGCTTATGCAGGGACGCTTGGTTCAGTCTGGGATGAGGGGACTGGACCTGCCTGGACTGAGTCTATCAGGTCGATCTCAGTCCTCAGGGGAGGCTTTGCCCTGGAGAAGGGGGGCATGGGGGATGGCGTGGGGGGAATAGAAAGGATGCAGGAGGGGGAAGAACAAGGCAATCCGTGGCTGATATGTAGAACTGAATGGTATTGTAAAATAAAATAAAAGGAAAAAAAAAAAAGGCTTTAGCCTGAAGAAAAAAAAAAAAAAAAAAAAAAAAAAACCTCTAGCTGAAAGGGATGTTTCTACCGAAAAGTCTTTAGTTCCTGTCTCCTCACGCCTTATATACTTTTCTTCACCCAGTCATCATATCCTGGAATTAAAGGTCTGTGTGCTTCCCAGTACTGGAATTAAAGGTGTATGCCACCACTGACTGGGGCTGTTTTCTCTCCTAGACTGAGTCAATCTCATATAGTCCAGGGTAGCTTTGAACTCAGAGATCCAGACAGATCTCTACTTCCCAAGTGCTAGGATTAAAGTTGTTTGCCACCACTACCTGACCTCTGTGTTTAATCTAGTGGCTTGTTCGGGTATCTGATCTTCATGCAAATTTTATTAGGGTACACAATATATCATCACAAACATAAGGTTGTTTTCAGGATTAGAAGAAAACTGTCACTGAAACAATCTAGCAATATAAGTCTTCAGTTGAGTTTGCTCACACACACACACACACACACACACACACACGCCAATGTTTGTGAACACACACAGGCTCATGTGTTCGCAAACACACATTTTGCACTAATTGTCAAAGAATTGCTACACTAAAATAATTTTTTTAAAGTGTATGAGATGATCAAATATAAATATGGGCCAGGAGTAAATATGTGGCTTCCTAGTAAATCTGTGATAACCTGTAGGTATAGAGATAAAAACAGCAAGGCTGATACATTAGAAATATTAAGTTAGATTTCTTGACTAAAAACCAAGACATATTGGGTTGCATGTAAAAATAAAATTGGTTAATTTAAACATTATAGGGGAAATTTAATTGAAAGTAGGATCTGAAACTGCAAGTGTTTGAAAAAAAGAAATGACCTGGCCAGGTTTTTTTTTTTTTTTTTTTTTTTTAAATAACATGAAACATTTAGAAAATGCAAAGAATAAGTAAACAAATAATATGGTTCTCATAAAAATAAGTATGCACTTTGAAAATGTTTAACTTCACATATTATTATGTTTCCTAATGCAGAATATTCCAAAATAATTAAATGAAACTCAGAGATTTTAAATGAGTAATTTTTGTTCCAAAGAGACAAAGGTTTAAGAGAATGAAACAAAATAGCCTCGTCATTCTATGCATTAAGAAAGCTGACTTTGAATGCAATTTTAAATTTCTTTTGGGTTTTAGTTATCTTATGAAACTACATTTACCTTTTAAAATAAATATGAATGGCTTCTAAAAAGGCCAGTTTGCAATAAGTGAATGATGCTGTTCTAAATAAAATATGATTGAAATAAGTAACTGATATTGTTGGAATGGAAATATAATCATTTTATTTCTGAAAAAGACATTAAAATTTATTATATTGGTTTATTTAATAGCTTTCTGTGTTTACACAGATGTCATTCATATTAAAGTAGCAAGACATTGTGTTTTAGTCTGCTACAATGATTTTTTTAAAGTAGTGCTTTTACTTGGCCACTGGTGGTTTACTTCAAAATACTCCCCCAAATTCATGGACAACTTTGTTTACAGGTAAAAATTCAGAGGGTTTGAAAGCATACAAGATAGTACCTGTAACATTTCATACAACAGATATATTTCAATTAATGTAGAAAGGGAAATAAATAAACAAAAGAAGATAAAGGACAAACTCAGAACATAGAAAATCTTTTATAGTGCACAATAATAATGAATTGAATGAAAAAAATTAAGAACACAAATATGCATGTATCTCAAGAATGGCTCTAAATTTAAGATGTGCATTTATGGTATGTAGAAATAAATTCATATTTGTTAGAAATAAATGGCAAAATAAGTGACAATCTGAAACCTTTATCACAAGACAGTAAAGCCAAGTTGATTGTGTTAATGCCATGGGGTGTGTACTTAAGGACAATAAGCACCACAAGTAATAAAAAGAAACAATTTATCAGTGTCATAGTTTCAATTCCTTTAAATGACTATAGTCCTGAATATGAATAATGTATTTAATAACAGATTTTCACAATATGTGACACAGAAAATGATAGAAAGGAAAAAAATCACATTCATTATATTTTAATACATCTTAGTAGCAAAAGAAATACAATTATTTTGAGAGATTTTGAAAAATATATTTTCAAATAAAACCTTGATTTACACATATAGAACTCTCTATTTATAAACAGACAACAAGACATAATTCTATTCAAATTTATGTTGCTAATTTCTAAGATCAGTCACACTGAGAGAAACACAGCAGCTCTGAATAAAGTTAAAAATGTTAGACTTAAAGTATCTTTCTTTCATTAGAAACTAATAGTAAAATATGTAATATATAACCAAATATGACAGAGAATAGAAAATATTTTACATAAAATAATAAAAATTTATACCAAACATGCACTATTCACTTAGTGTAGAATGTGAAAACTTATGCTGTATTTACATCAAAGGGGTAGAAAGCCTAAACAAATCAGTTAGAAATTAACCTTATCAGTGTAGAAAAAAACAAGCAAACTGAACCTAAAATGTAAGTAAAGAATTGTAATGGCTAGGCAGTGGTGGCACACGCCTTTAATCCCAGCACTCAGGAGGCAGAGCCAGGTGGATCTCTGTGAGTTCGAGGCCAGCCTGGTCTACAGAGAGACATCCAGGAAAGGCGCAAAACTACACAGAGAAACCCTGTCTCGAAAAACCAAAAAAAAAAAAAAAAAAAAAGAATTGTAATAAGAAAAGACATATGAAAAAAGTAGTTCTTAGAAAAAAAACCCACCTCAAATGCCAATAAAAATTTTCAAATTTGCAATTGTGTGAATCAGTACACAAATGAAAAAAAACAAATAATCTATAGTTGTCATGGAGAACCGAAAGCACTAGATAATCAATTAATATTGAAATGATAGTTATGGGAATATTATGAATAAATTAATTAGATTTCAGTGAAAAAGGACACATTGCTTGCAAAAAGAGAAATTACAAACCAAGCAATGTAATTCACCTTAGTAATAGAAAGAGGTAAAATATTACACAACCATTTCAATAAGTACAGAAAGAACATTTCATAAATTTTAGCCCTCATTCATCGTAAAGTCTCTCTCAAGACTAGGAATAGTAAAAAATTACAGGACTTAAGAAATGACATATAAAATAATCTGCATTTTGTTAAGAAGTACTACAGGGTTTTTCCTGAGAATTAGAAACCAAGAATATATTTAATCTGACTTAAATATTTAAAAATGTACATATTATAGAAACATCACAGAGTGTACCATTAATATATACATTTCTGTTTTCATGTATCACTATTTTTAATAGATTTTCTATTCATCATAGTACTGGAAGTTCAATAAAATGAAAAAAGGCAGAAAATAAGCCAAAATCATACAAATCGGAAAGAATGTTATACAACTATTTTATTAGAAAACAAATGATTATGCATATTGTAACAGGACATTTGATTCTTGTTCATTGTTAATACACAGCAATGTATTTCTCTGAGTTTTGGATGTTTGGAATTCTAGTACACACCAACACATAGCAAGAGCTTACTTGTGTCATTATGTGGTAGAAACTATTGGAAATGGAAATAAGAGATGAGTGGGAGAAAGAAGAAGATGAGAATGAGAAAGGAGAAGAGGATCAGAGAGGAACTTAAGGGAGGAGATGGAGGGGAAGTAGAAAGAGGGAGAGGAAGAACGGAGGAAGAGGGAACAAAAGGGAGGAGAAGCAGAGACAGATACAAATATAAAGAAGAGAAATTGAACATAAGAATGTGCATGCATTGAAACTAAAACATGGATGAAGTGGTTTTAAGAGAGGGAGAAGGATACAAAAAGAGAGAAAAGAGAGGCCATGAATTTGAAAAAGAGCAAGGAGGGGCATGTGGAAATGTATTGAGGGAGAACAGGGAAGAAAGAAGTAATGTAATTATATTATAATGTTAAAGAATAAAAGAAATAATACAAAGAAAGAATGTTTAAAAGGATGGGATAATTGAATACTGATGATTTGAAAGCATAAGTATGTATTATGCAAGAAGAGAGCAGAGGATATGGAGAGAGCAGTGAGGAACAGGGATAAATAAGAACATCATATAATTGCAGACACACACACACACACAGACACTCAAACACACAAATACTAAAATGAAAAACATTACTTGCATTACACCTTACTTAAAAATATTTATTTACAATTGTAGAAAATATTTCAGTGAAACATTTTTAACAACATCAATTGCAAATTAAGAATCCAAAAGAATAGCTGTCATAGAATGAGCATTAGTCCCATAAAATGGGATGGCATACTGATATTTAGTTTTCTTTAAAAAAATTGATCTTCCACATCTCAAAATATCTCTCATTTATTTGATGCCACAGTATGGAGCATTGCATAATGCAATCACTCATCTTTAAATATTTTTTTTTCCATTTTTCTACTTTTAAGATCCAAATACTATCACCATACCACATCCTTTCCCCCTCATATCCTTCCAAATCCAATCTTTCTGAAAAGTCTTTGAAATTCTCAGCAAGTTCTCTTAGATCACTGAATCGTGTGGCTATTATATTGTTAAAAATTAAATAAAGACCCATGAGATGTAAGCAAAATAGATTTATTTCATTTTTTCTCTTTGCATGTGAGAATGATTTATGAAATATGAATTCATTCATAAACTGATATACCCAAGGGAAAATAACTTAAAATTTATTCCTGTATTAGTAATGTGTATTGTGAAATGTTCTCTTTCAAATTTACATGGTAGATTTAAATCACATTTAACCAGATAATGTCATCCAAAATGAAGAATAATGATATTTAGCAAGCTCTGTTTGTCATCCAGATAAGAATGCTTGCAATAATAGGGAACTGTGTGTCTACTTTACATGGTTGAATCTAAAATGATATTACCACAACTGAGTTCAAGTCATTAAAATGTATTTATTTAGAAAAGTAGTATTCATTCTCTTGTACTTTAGATGTGTTATTTATTCAACTTACATCTTCACAAAAATGACAGAAAGTAACCTCAAAGAGTTGAAGTATTTATGTAATCTGTAATTATTATTTCAATTGAACACTTTAGAGAAGAAGCTCCATACCTTGAATGGGGAAGGAACTTGACTCCAGGTTAGATCCACAAGTGCTTGGAAAATTCTACATCTGCATCTATCTTCACCTCCAGCAGTTGCTATAGAAACATTGGTTGTACCATTCCTGAACCATATGCATCTCTCAATCTGATCAGTGAAATTCATTAGTGTAGTTGATGATGGTTAAGGCAGAAGCACGCAACGGGTCAAAGGGCAGAGAATAAAATTCAGTGGATTACTCATCTCTAAATGGGACATCTATGCTACCCTTTCTCAAGGCTCAGGGATCATAACAGAAATTGGCCAGAAAGATGGTGAAAAGCAGAGGTCAAGGAGCAGTAGTGCTAAATTTTGTCTTTGGAACATGATAGGACCATCCCACACATAAACACACAGCATCTGTGGCTGCCTATATATGATCAAGCCAGTCATTTCATAACCCCCATATGAGGAGCTATTGGCAATTGTTGGCATTTGCGAATACCTACTTGTTAGAGGTTGGGTAAGAAACAAATGGAGACTGAAGAATACATGTTTCAAATGTCACAAGTGTTTTTCTGCTCCCATCTAGGCCCAAGAGAAGGATGTCAAATGAACACCTCATCCTTGCTAATATGTGCATACACGACAGGAGTGGCCTGTGGCCTAATTCTTATAAGGCCCAAAGATACTGACAGTTTGCCTAGTCCCACTGATTAAAACACCATTTTTATAGCAATTGACTTATCAGAGCTGACAAAATATATGATGACTAAATAGAGTAGGAATAAATACCAATGTAGCATGAAAAATCACTTCCAAAGTACATCCTTGGGAGAAAATATTTAATAAAATTACCTACTTCATAAAATTGGTACACTCAGGTATTTTGGTAGATTTGCAAATATTAACAAAGGAATGCTTGCTTGATGTCTCTAATGGATTATAGCAATTTTATATTAATTCTGAGATTATAATATAATTACATAATTTTCCCCTTTCCTCCTTCCTCCAAACACTGTAATTTATCTCTCTCTGTTCTCTTTCAAATTAATGGCCTCTTTTCACAATATACCAAAAGAAAATAAGGCTAAGGAACTGCATGAAAAATACTTCAAAATATTACTTCCAAAAGGAATCAGTGAGATAGAATAAAATACAGACAATTCAACTAAATTAAAAAAAAATCATAGTCTTAATAAGTAATTCAACACAGACATTGAGATTGATAAATACGAGCAAACAGGAATTGGAAAGCATAAGAAATTAAGTCAAAGGAAAACAGAGAAATTCAGGAACAGATGACATTAAAAAGAAAAATACAGTTTCTTAATTTGAAAAAGATGCTTTTGAAAGAAATCTGAAATGAATGATAAAGAGCTCTGAGAACTATAATACATTATGATTTTGAAATACTTTTAAATTCTGGGTCCCTGTAAAGGAGAAGAGGAAAGAAAACATGGGGAATGTATTTAATGAAATAATAGTTGAACATTTGCCCCTCCCCCAAACAGTTTTATCTTTAGCAGGTCCATTGTGAGATACATTTAACTCAAACTGTCAAAAACGAGAAAAAAGAAATTTCTAAAAACAGGCAGAGAAAAGTACTAGGCACTTTTAAGGGAACATTCCATTAAACTAATGACAAGTTTTTAGGCAGAGACATTATTGCCCAGGAGAAAATGGGTGACATTTTCAAATTCCTGAAGTTAAAAATAAACTCCAAGCTGCCAACCAAAAATGCTAAATCCAGCATGACATATTTTAGACATGAATGATAAATAACATCTTCCTAAGAGAAGCAAAAACTGAGGGAATTAATCATCATTTGAATGGTCTTACAAAGGATATTTAAGCATTTGTACAAAGAGCAGAAGGAAAGATAATTTTCAGCTTTAAAATACATGAAAGTATGAACTCTGTCAGTAGCATAGCTCTAAAAGTAAGAAAGTCCAAATTAAAACTTATGTGTAAAGTAAAATTATATAAATGCAGGAAAGGGGGAGGGAAAATTAATGAAGGACACAAGACATGTAGAAAACCCTAGCATATGCTAGGAATAAGTATTATAAGTCATAATGTAAATAGATAAAACTTACCTATCATACTATTCAAATACAATTAGAGAAAGAAAAGTTAGAATTGATGAGACAAAAAACAAGCAAAAATATGTAGATTTTTAAAGATAAGTTAGGCAGTGATTCAGTAACTGTAAAAAAACAAATAGCAACAAAGATCATTGTAATTGTCCTGTCAATGCAAAGGAAGATACTAGAATTGTAGATACATATGCACCAAATGGAGTAAAACACAAATATATAAATTACACATTATTAAATATAAACTTTAAAGTCCAATACAGTTGAGGATGTAAACATCCTACTAGCATCCAATGAATAGGTCAGCTCAGAAAAAAAAAATAATGAACCATCAGAGTTTATTTAAAGTGTACATTAAGTTGATTTAAATTGTATTTATAATAAACTTCATCTAATACTTATAGAATTTTCAAAAGCATTCTTGTTTTTGTTTGTTTGTTTGTTTTGTTTTTGAGACAGCCTTTCTCTGTGTACCTTAGAGCCTTTCCTGGAATTCACTCTGTAGCCCAGGTTGGCCTTGAACGCACAGAGATCTGCCTGCCTCTGTCCCTGAGTGCTGGGATTAAAGGCGTGCACCACCACCATCCAGTCAGAATATTCTTCTTGAAGGCATATGGAACATTAACCCAGACAGAGTACATGTTTGGATATAAAACATATCTCAACAAATGAAAAAAAATCATCAAAATAATATCATGGATCTTCTGTACACATATTAAAACTAGAAACCAACAAGAATAAAGTTTTGAAGTATAATAATAGATAGCTATAAATGTATAGTTATAGAGTTATAAATATATACTTATAAGTAGTGAATGACAACTCAATGAAAATCAAGAGAATTTTAAAAACAAATATTGAAAAAATGTAAAATAGTACTTCACATTAGAAGGTTATGAAGAGGGAAGTATATAGCAATAAGCAACATCAAAATCTTAGAAATATTTCAAATAAAAAAATATAATGATCAGATGCTGTGGGATGTTCTGTATGTCCTGTGGGAGCCCTTCTTGGGTTCTTTGTGGCATTACCCAGCAGGTCCGTATAGAGGATGATTAGGACCATGGGCCTGAGTGCAGGTGTTTGAGATGGTCTGCACTTGGCTGTGCTGGGGGATGGTCTGTATGTCAAGTTGTTCTGATTGGTCAATAAATAAAACCTGATCGGCCATGGCTAGGCAGGAAAGATAGGCGGGACTAACAGAGAGGAGAAATAAAAGGACAGAAAGGCAGAAGGAGACGCTGCAGCCGCCGCCATGACCAGCAGCATGTGAAGATGCCGGTATGCCACCAGCCATGTGGCGAGGTATAGATTTATGGAAATGGATTAATTTAAGATATAAGAATAGTTAATAAGAAGCCTGCCACGGCCATACAGTTTGTAAGCTATATAAGTCTCTGTGTTTACTTGGTTGGGTCTGAGCGGCTGTGGGACTGGCGTGTGACAAGGATTTGTCCTGACTGTGGGCAAGGCAGGAAAACCCCGGCTACAATCAGACTCAATGGTATAGAAAATAAAGGAAAAAGTATTGCTAATATACTATAAGAATACTAGGAGAAAAGTTGTGAACAACAAACTACAAAGTATAGTCTAAATATATAAAGATCAATGAAACAAAAATATGCTTTTCAAAAGGTAAACAGAATCTCAATAAAATTTATAAAATAAGCAAAAGGAGAAGAAAGTAGTTCCAAATAATAAAATCAGAGATGATGAAGGATGTTTTATAACTGATGTGACAGAAAAACAAAGAATTATCAGAGGCTATGAAGACCATATACCAGTACTGAAGAAAATAAAGTTGTGATCATCATAGTACTCAATTCCAAAACATACCACCTATTCAGTATGCTTGATAACAGAACAATAGTATAAAAACAACTCAAGCAATAAAACATAAGGATTAGAGATCAATACTTGAATGTACATCCTACCTGATTTTGTCTGACGATACCAAAGATAGTGATGGCACAAGCTGTTAGTCCCAGCACTGGGGAGGCAGAGGCAGGTGGATTTCTGATTTTGAGACCAGACTGGTCTACAAAGTGCATTCCACGGCAGCCAGGGCTACATAGGGAAACCTTGTTTCAAAAAACTATATATTTCCAAAGGTACTAAAGGCATACAATAAAAAAGGATAACGCATTCAATAAATGGTGCTAGGAATATATATTAGACTATCATCTCTCACAGTGCATGATCATCAATTTAAAATGGATTAAAATTTGAGAACTTAAGACATAGTAATAATAATATTGTAAGAAAATATAGGAGCAAAATTAAAGGTATCAATAGAGGCAAGGATATTTTTATATGACCTCAAAAGCAAAACCAATAGAAGCAGGAATTGGCACACATGCCTATATTAACATAGGGCCTTTTACAAAGTAAAGGAAATAGCATGTACAATACAGAGACCAACAGTAGAAGAATAGGAGAAAGTATACAAATCTATTTGTTAGACAAAGGATTAATATCCAGACTAATAAAGGAACTCAAATAATTAAATGACAGCCCAAAGTCCAAATAATCCCAAACTACAAATTAGTCTTAAGTATACAAAAAAGTGTTCGACTTCGATGTGATTTTTTTCGTTTTATCTTATTAGATTTTATTTTATTATTGCCTCTTAGAAACCTGTTCTTTTCATTTTTGTGGCACTGGCAACATGTTTTCTTTTTTTGGAAATAAAATATACAATATATCCCAACAACAGTTTCCCCTACCTCCACTTCTACTAGCTACCCCCACCACCCCTCTTTCCCAGATTCTTTTCTTTCTTTTTTTTTTTTGTTTTGTTTTTTTTGTTTTTTGTTTTTTGTTTTTTTGAGACAGGGTTTCTCTGTGTAGCTTTGCGCCTTTCCTGGGACTCACTTGGTAGTCCAGGCTGGCCTCGAACTCACAAAGATCCGCCTGGCTCTGCCTCCGGAGTGCTGGGATTAAAGGCGTGCGCCACCACCGCCCGGCGCCTTTTTTAATCTTAGAAGGAAAGCAGTCCATTTTTTACCCTTTAGTGTCAAGGTAAGTATAGGCCACTCAGGATTTTTAAATGTTCTAATTTCCTTTTCTTTCTTAGAAGATATTTACAATGAGTATATGATTGTAGGTTGACAACTCTTCCTTTTGTTTTGATCATGTAATGAATAATGTGGTCTTCACACTTTCTATGAAATCCACTCTCAAATTACTTTCCATTGTAGAAAAAGAAAGATCATTTTATTTCTCTCTTCTTTCAAGATGTTTCCATTGTTTTAAATTTCACAGTTTAATTATGATATATCTTCTTGTTCATGTCTTTGGATTTATCCTAAATGGGATTGACTCAGATTCTTACTAGTTTTGACACATTTTTTTTATGTATTCTTCCATCATGTGAATTTTAGTATTACTCTTAAATGAGATTTGGCTAATATAAACATTAGATTTTTTGTTTTACACTTACAGGTTTATGAAAGATAATCTATATCTATTTTCTCAGATTTTTTCAAATATGTAAATTCTCACTTAAAATCTATCACTCCTCTTTCCTTGCCTATTTTGCCATTAAACTCATCTCTTGAGCTATTTGTTTCCGTTTTGTATTTCTCACACACAAAACTCCCATTGGTTCCTTCATATGCTCCTATTTTGTTGTGATTTTTCTCTTTGTTATTCACTAGTGTTACTACTTTCATCATCTGTTTTATGAACACTACAGTGTTTCAGTGAAACATGATGAATGGTTTCTTTAGAATCTTCATTAGAAAATTCTAATACCATTGTCATCTAGTGGTTTTAGCGTTGCATTAAATTTGAAATAATCTCACTTATTGATATGATAGGTGATTTATTTTAATTTTTTTAATATTTGAAAATTTCATATGTGTATATAATGTATCTTGATTACATCTACTCTTCATTCCCCCCACCAAGTCTCCCCAGAATCTCTCAATTTCATCTTCCTTACAAGATTATTTCCTCTTTTTATATACTTAAAATATATAAAATAAATTTATTATAGAAATATCAATTAAAATGTTTGTATTTTATATTTATTAACCCACTGAGTCCAATTAGTGCAGCAGCACATATACACTTGGGATCAGAATCATCCACTAGATTACAAGGAATCTACCAATGGCTGCACCCCTGAAGAAAAGTAACACTGTCTCCTCTAGAAGCAATCAACTGCTAATAGCAACTCAGATAAGGCTGGTGACTTGGGGACACTTCTTCTCCCCATAATGGAATTTTCAACTGTCTTGAACTTGTGTAGTTCTGTAGCTAACTACAGCTTGTGTTAGTTCATGTGTGTAGTAGCCTCATTACTGGAAAGAATTTGATAGCTGGACAATGAGGGAGAATGAAGGGATATGCTGTCTTCCAGACTTAGCATGGCTATTGTACTCATGATAAACTATTTTTTGAGTAACATGTGGGTCCTTTTGTGTGTGAGAGAGAGATACAAGGTTTCCCTATATATTTCTGGTTAGACTGGAACTCCCTGTGTAGATCACACTGGCCTCTAATTCACAGATATCCACCTGCCTCCACTTCCTAAATGTTGCGACTAAAGGTGTATGCCACCATCTCTGTTTTACATATTGACAGTTTAATAGTTTGACATGAAATCTTAGAACTTTAACATTTTATTTTTATTTAATGAAACTATATTACATAATTTCTTCCCTCCCTTTCTTCTCTCTTACCATTTCTATACCCCATACCCAATTCCCAAATATGTGGTCTCCTCTTGATCAATCCTAGTAACATCACTCAAAAAGGTATTACTGACAGGAAGAGGTGGAAGTCCCTGGTTGGCCTCAGTTGACTCAACTTTCTTTAATTCTCCTTAATAAGAAGACTCATAATAAAATAGGAAGATCTAAAATATAGTCTCCTCCTTTGTATTTTTACTGGCAGTGATGGATGTGAATCTTAACGGTAACACACCATTTGAAACAATCTTTATGATGTTAGTGATAGTCTGCTTATAAATAATTTGTTCTGTCATTATTTAGAAATTAATTATTTTAATTAAAATATAATTATATTATTTACCCTCCATTTCCCTCATCCTTCCCCTTCCATGTACCACTCACCAAAGTTATAGTTTTCTCTTTTACTATTATTGTTACACATACATATAAATTTATAAACTTGTAAGTACAACTTATGGAGTCTGTTCAGTATTGCCCTTTACCAAAGAAGCTTCATTTTGCAGTATAGGAGACCATCAAAGAAAGCCCAAACTAGTAAAAATGCAGAGGATGAACTGACCATGGAATCTCAGTCCCAACTGATGCTTCTGTAGCCCAACACTTGCACCCAATTTAGGGAATATTGTAGAAGAGGGTAGAAAAATTAAGAGCCAGAGGACCCAGAAGTCTGCTGTGAGATTGTGCCTGCTAGATATGGGAGGGAAGCTATACCTATGAAATTGCAACAACATGGTAGTTTAAATAAGATTTGGTCAATTCTATAAACAGTTGGCATCCCAATGTATATGGGGGAAATCTCAAGGGTCTATACATTTTGAAGAGCTACAGGTAATTATTAACTACTGAGTGAGGGAGAATTAGTTTTCACCTGCATGAGCCCCCTGATTGATTATTTCAGGTATTCCTTAGTTTTATTTATCTCTACTCCATCCCTCTCCTTCTTTATTGTTTTTCCTCCCTGTTTTTCCAACTCTGTTTTGTGGGAGCCCATTCTCAGGTTCCTCGTGGCTTTACCCAGCAGGTCCGAATAGAGGATGATCAGGACCACGGGCCTGAGTGCAGGTGTCTGAGATGGTCTGCACTTGGCTGTGCTGGGGGAGGAGGTCTTTTGCTCCACCCCTTGGCGTCTCTATAAAAACCCTAGGCCAGAGACAGTCTGGGCCCGTTGGAATAGGTTCCAGGCTCTCTCGAGGTTATCCTTTATTTTCTATCTGTTTATCTCTGTAGATTCTCCGCTATAAATCCTTCTATCTAATATTTCCTGCTGACTGCACTCAAGAAAACTCTGGGGAACTGTGGGGGTGGTGGGTAAACACCCCACACTGTTTCATATTTCCTGTGTCCTGATATTCCATTCTTTAGAGCACGCCCCTCTACCATGGTCCTTTTTATTTACCTAGCTTCTGCTTATTCTGAGTAATTTTTAAATTTTTTATTATTGTTTTTATTATTTACTTTCAAAGGAAAATAAAATTTTATCTTGTTATTTTTCTAAAGAACATCTTTGGGGGCTTCATTGTAATTTATCCATTTTGCAAAGCATATGGGGGATAAAACAGACATATTTGTGACTTGGAGAATGGTTGTTTAGAAACACGATGGGAATTCATGTTTCTTTGTTTAGTTTTCTGCGTCTTGCTTGTGAAATTATTTTATAAATTTATTCTACACCACAAAGCTTATTATACTCCTCCACTTATCCATCCATATACTCACTGAAAATATCTAGACTGGGTACCTGTAATATTCTAAGTTTTACACATGGAACTCATTTCAACACTTCCCTCCCAATCTAGTTATTAGAAGATATATTGGGTAGTGCATTAATAAGAGTATTATTGAAATAACCATCAGGATGTAACAAACATAAGAGACAAAATAAAGGAAAATACAAATAAATAGTAAATAAAGAGTACTGGGGGCTGTGGAAATTACTCAGTGGTTAAAGTATTTGTCATGTAAAAATGATGACAGCAGGTCTGATCCCAAAATACATGTAAATATCAAGTCAGCCTAGTGGCTCTTAATACTATTTTATTGGCAACACCGAGTTTCACAGGTCTTTAAAGAATGATTAAGTTAATACATGTACCACTTTTCATGAGTGAACCTTAAATAAATAATTGTATTTAACAGTAAATTACAGAATGAACTCAGCAAAAATTATGTAAATATTTAAAATATTCCAAAGCAACTCATATGACATATATACATATTAGAGATATTTGCATGGATAAACTAACTGATGATAGCTCTGCATCCTACTAGTTTTATAACTTGGGTAAAAAAACTTGTGTTCCTTTACAAAATACTTATTTGTAATGTATGGGCGACTTTAAAGATTTTGAGAAATGTTAATAGATTTATCAGGCCAAAGGTTAACTACCACAAATGTGTTGGTTAAGTAAACATAAATAAAAAGAAATATAAAGCTTTAGCTAGTCTTATACTCAGGAAAGCGTGATAGTTTTAGTGTCTGTTTTCCTCTGAGGATGTGAGGAGGGTGTATACAAAAGTCAGTGAATGCTCTCATCTCATCAATACTCTCACTTTCGCTTATAAATGTTTAAAGAAGTTTGCATAACTGTCATTTGTCATTTCTACCTGGAATAATAGTGAGTATTGTGATATTATGTGCATATTTTGTTACTTTAAATAGTTAAATCCCAGGGAACCATATTTTAAAATTACTACTATGAAACATCTTCATACTTTAAAATTAGCATTAGGCTAGATGATCTTTATTAGTCTTTATAGATCAATACAATTTCATCAGTCATTAATTGTATTTTTGGTTCATGTGATTTATAGACTAACACTAACAACAAAACATGAATCAACTGTCCTGTTGAATTATTATTTTTTCTCTATAGGAAGTAACTTCAGGAAAAATTTCATTACCAACGCAGATACCTGATTTCTATAAACATTGTGTAAAGTAAAATATACTCTTTGAACTTGGTGCTTGACATTTAACATTTTTTATCTAAGCAAAATACCAAAGTGTAGAAGTAAAATATCTGTGTTGGTTATTATGGAGGTTTGAATATAATTGACCCCTATATGCTCATAAGAAGGAGGCTTTTTCTGTCCTACCCTGTAGCTTGAGTTTTCCTGCCTAGCCCACAATCAGGACAAATCTTTGTCACCTGCCAGTCCCACAGCCGCTCAGACCCAACCAAGTAAACACAGAGACTTATTTTGTTTACAAACTGTATGGCTGTGGCAGGCTTCTTGCTAACTGTTCTTATATCTTAAATTAGTCCATTTCTATTAATCTAACCTTGCCACTTGGCTCGTGGCTTACCGGTACTTTACATACTCGTCCTGGCGACTGCAGCAGGCAGTGATTCCTGCCTTTCTGTTCTTTTATTTCTCCTCTCTGTTAGTCCCGCCTATACTTCCTGCCTAGCCACGGCCAATCAAGTTTTATTTATTGACCAATCAGAGCAACTTGACATACAGACCGTCCCACAGCACAGCCAAGTACAGACCATCTCAGACACCTGCACTCAGGCCCGTGGTCCTAATGATCCTCTATGCGGACCTGCTGGGTAAAGCCATGAGGAACCCAAGAACGGGCTCCCACAGGACATACAGAACATCCCACAGCACCACCCTGTCCCTCAATCACTTGTAAATAATCATTCAGAGGCTTGATATTATTTACAAACCATTTGGCCTATTGCTCAGATTTATTACTAATTAGCTCTTACACCTTAAATTAAGTCATTTCTGTCAATTTATATTTTATCATGTGGACATGGTGTTACCAGTCTGCTGACATCTTGTTCCTTGGGTGGCTGAGCCTGACTCTGACCTTCTGCTCCCTGTATCTCTGCTTGAATTTCCCATCTGGCTCTTATCCTGCCTTACTATAGGTCAAAGCATCTTTGAATTAACCAATGGGAGCATCACATACTCACAGTATACAGAAAGACATACCACATCAGGTGTTGGAGTAGGTGTGGCCTTGTTGGAGGAAGTGTGGCATTGTGGGGACAGGCTTTGAGGTCTCCACTGTGCTCCAGCTATGCCTAGTGACACAGACCATTTTCTGTTGCCTGTGGATCAAGATGTCGGATTCTCAGCTCCGTCTCTAGTACCATGTCTGTCTGCATGCTGCGATGTCCCACAATGATAATAATAGACTAAATCTTTGAAAATATAAGCCATCATAATTAAATGTTTTTCCTTTATAAGAGTTGCCATGGTCATGGTGTCTCTTCACAGCAATAGAAATCCTAACAAAGACAGTTATACAGGTTTAACATTTTGAATTTTTTGATGTTTTAGTATCTCAAAGATTGGAGGTGCCAAGTAATCATTCATTACTCAGTACAAAGCCAAGAAAATTGGAAAAATACAACAACAATAACAGATGCTGAGGGTGACTGCAGTGTTCTGCCATTAGTTTGACTTGTGTTTTTCATTTTAAGACTGGATGAGTCATCCACAGAGAGTTATAAAGTAATACAAAGAAGATTCAAGATTTTAATAAGACATTACCTTGAGTTCTTTACACCGAAGATAGTTTATCTCTGTCTGGATGCATATATAAATATATGAGAACACTCACATAAAGATAGAGGACTCAATAAACAGGAATAATTAAATTGCTATGTGACTGAAGATAGAACTCTGAGTGCTTCACCCACTGTAGTGTGTGTGTGTGTGTGTGTGTGTGTGTGTGTGTGTGCGTGTGTGTGTATACACATCTATGACAAATGTCCCATTGTTCTTTATAGTCTTGGAGGCCAAATATATGTTTCTGTCTAATATTATTTTTCAGCAGAAGGTCCTGATCCTATTACAATGCCCCTGAATCTTTGCTTGAAGAATATTTCTTTAACTAAAGGGGAGTATAGGAATTAGCTACATATTATCTAAGAGAATGCAACTTTTATTTTTTCATAATGTACTGGCTGATTTTGTGTGTCAACTTGACACAAGTTAGAGTCATCAGAGAGGAAGGAGCCCCAGTTGTGGAAATGCTTCCATGAGATCCAGCTCTAAAGCATTTTCTCATTTAGTGGTCAGTGGGAGATGGGTGCCCATCTCATTGTGGATGGTGCCATCCCTGGGTTGGTGTTCCTGCGTTCTATAAAAAACACAGGCTGCAAGCCATGGAGAGCAAGCCAATAATCAGTATCCCTCCATGATCTCTGCATCAGCTCCTGCCTCCAGGTTCCTGCGCTGTTTGAGTTCCTGTCAGGATTTCCTTCAATGATGGACTATTATCTGAAAATGTAAGCCAAATAAACCCTTTCCACCTCACCTTGTTCTTTGGTCATGGTGTTTCATCACAGCAATAGAAACCCTAACTAGGGCACATAATAATACTAAGTTCTGAGGTGGTTAAAATCAAACCACTTAGAAGAATTGGATGAAAAAGATAAGAAGGGGACTGTTAAAGGTACTTAATTGATAATTTTGCTTATGTTATTTGAAATCACTGATTTAATTGATCCTTTATTAATGCAGTGAATTCATCTACTTAGAGAAGCAACAAATGGACATTATGAAGTGTGTCAATATAGCAATTACTAGACAAAATCTAGTGAAATGTAACACAAATGTTCAATTTTAGTTATCATGCCTCTATTCAGTTTTATTCTCCTAGTGCTAAGTACTTGGAATAGTTATTTGATTGTTTGCATTTGGCTTATAACACTCTTGTAGGTGATAATGTAGGTGAGAATGTTTCTTAAAAAAGAAACCCGATTTTTAATCTGTAAGACATACTCAGTAAATATGTTTCTATGTATGGAAGAAATTATATGCTACCACAAGGATATGTTCATAGCAACATTATTCAAAATAGCCAAAACCTGGAGACAACCTAAATGATGCCCCTCAATTGAAAAATGGGTAAAGAAAATGTGGTAAATTTACACAGTGGAGAACTACTCAGCTATCAAAAATGATGACATGAAATTTGCTGGCAAATGTATAGAACTAGAAAAAAAAATCCTCAGTGAGGTAACCCAGCCCCAGAAAGACAAACATGGTATGTACTCACTCATAAGTGGATATTAGCTATAAAAATAAAGATAACTGTTGTGGGCTATTACGTTAACAAGGGAAAGATGTTTTAATTTGTTTATGTTGCAGAATATTACTTTAAATATGTAAAGGTGTGTTGCATTTGTTGATGCTGCATTTGTTTACTTATGTAAAGGTGTGATGCTTTTGTTTACACTGCATTTGTTTAATTGTATAAAGATATGTTGCTGTTTCACCTTGCCTGCCTAAGGCACCTGATTTGTCAAAAGAAAGGCTGAACAGCCAATAGCTAGGTAGGAGAAGGGACAGACAAGCTGGCGGGAAGAGGGAATAAGTAGGAGGATAAATCTAGGCTCGAGAGAACGGAGAATCAGGGGGAAAGAAAGGGAGATGCCAGGGGCCAGCCAGCAAGGCAGTCACCAGTCAAACAGACACACAGTAGAGCATACAAAATGAAAGGTAAAAAGATCCAAGGCAAAACAGATGAAGAGAAACAGGTTAATTTAAGTTATAAGAGCTAGTGGGACAAACAAAAACTAAGGCTGAGCATTCATAACCAGTAATAAATCTCCGTGTCATGATTTGGGAGCTGTTTGGTGGCCCAGAAGAAAGCCTGGTATGGATAACTATGCTACAATCCACAGATCCAGAGAGATTAAGTAACAAAGATGTCTCAAAGGGGGACACATGGATTTCTCTGGGAAGGGGAAATAGAAGAGATCTCGTGGGTAGACCAGGGGTGAATGGGGATTGGGAGCTTGAGGGATCAGGTTGAAGGATGGATGGAGGGGGAGAGAATGAAAAGAGATGTCTTGATAGGGGGCACATTTTGGAGTCAGTTAGAAAACTGATGCAAAGGAAACTCCGTGAATCTTCAAGGATGACCCCAGCTAAGACATGTAGCAATAGTGAAGAGGTAGCTTGAACTGACTATCTCTTGTAATCAGATTGGTAACTACGTCAAATGTCATTGGAGAACCTTCATACAGTAACTGATGGAAACACATGCAGAGATCCACAGCCAAGCACTGGGCCAAGCCCAGGGAATACTGTTGAGAGAGGGAGGGAGGATTGTACAAACTGGGGGTGGGGTGTAATCACAAGAGAACCCATGGAAGCAACTGGACCTTTAATGGGAGCACACAGACTATGGACTGACAGCTAGGGAGCCCACATTAGAATGGCCTAGGCCCTCTGCATATGTATGATGGCTTTGTGGCTTGGTCTAATTGTGGGACTCCTAGTGGTAGGAGCAGGGCCTGTCCCTAAAGCTTTGGCTGGCATTTGGGAACCTGTTCCTAATGCTTGGTTGCCTTGCCCTGTATTAATACAAGAAGAGTGTGGTGATATATTGTGTACCCTAATAAACTTATATGGGGATCAGAGGACAGAGCCAGCCACTAGATTAGACATAGAGGTCAGGCAGTGGTGGCACACACCCTTAATCCTATCATTCAGGAGGCAGAGATCCTCTGGATCTCTATGAGTTCAAGACCACACTGGTAACAACCAGGCAGTGGTGGCACACACCTTTAATCCCAGTAATGGGAAGCACACATGGCTTTAATCCTAGGAAGTGTTGTCTAGGCAGAGAAAGGTATATAAGGCTTGAGGAAACAGGAACTCGCTCTCTTTAGACTGAGGGTTTCATAGAGGTAAGCCAGTGGCTAAAGCAGTTCATCTGAGATCCATTCAGGTGAGGACCCAGAGGCTTTCAGTCTGAGGAAGCAAGAGCAGCTGAGGAGTTGGCGAGGTGAGGTTGGCTGTGGCTTGTTCTTCTCTGCTCTTTCAGCTTTTACTACAATATCTGGTTCTGTTTTTTTTTTTTTAATTAATAAAACTGTTTAGCAAGTCGTGTTACAGGAGAGGAACTTAGACTACCTCAACTTGATATGCCATGCTTTGTTGGCACCCATGAAAGGCCTGCCCCTTTCTGAACAGAAGTAGAATAGGGGTGGATTGGGGAGGGGGGCAAGCAGGGAGTGGGGAAAGGGATGGGAAGGGGGAAGCTGAAGTCTCCATGTGAAATAAATGGATAAATCTAATTAAAAATGATTTATGACTGATTAAAAAAAGGAAGTTATATGCAATTATAATCTCAGAGTAAAAGCCATAATTGAAAAATGTTATGTTCTAACCTAAGGAATGGAAGAATTTGTAAAGCACCTATCTTCTCTTTCAGTGATTATTTACTATCCTCTTTTTATCTCTTTATCCTCTCTATATAATACTTTTCTCCTTGTCAACTCCACATACTAAAACTGATAATTTCATGTTTGTCAGAGGTGAGATTAAAATAGTGTAGGACTGGCATTATTAGATTATGACCTCAGCTATATGGATGTAAGTATTAAAGCAGTGAGTGCGAGTTTTTGTTGGTATATTTCACAGCTAGACCCCCCCCCATCTTCAGAATTAAAGCTGAATACATGAGACTAGGTAAGATCATTGGATGCCATGGTGTTTTAAAGATGAACTAAAATTTTGGTCATAGACTAGAAATATATCAGAAAACATTTCAAAGATCTGTTTGTGACTAAGAAGAAAAGTTCAGGGAAGATTTCAAAAATCACAAATTCTTCCAACTGATAGGTATGAAGTCAGATCTTCTTCACCTATATCCAGGTCAGAAATACTTATGTCACTATTCTGCAACCACTTTGATGCTGTGCTTATACAAATCTTACCATGTTTTTCTGAAATTGACTTGATTGAGGAGTTGAGAAGAGAAACAGAAAATCATTAACCTACCAGATATTTGTGAGAATAAAAATAATTTCATGCTCATTTTTTTTTAAACACTGAATTCTTAACCTACCTTTAGAGAAACAATGTGGCTGGTTATTCACTGTTCCAATTGTTCTTATAAAAAGTCTCCGTGAACTTCCATACTGTGTTGAGATAGATTCTTTCATCTTTAGCCTGTTTCACAACCTTGCTGTGATCACTTTCCTTCATCCTCTTTCCTGCCCCATCTAATTCAGGATTGGAAAACTGTCTTCTAAAGTAATGCATATCACGATGTGAACTTTTACAATATTCTCTAAATACATGATATATGTAACAAACTTATTACATAGCCTTCTATAGAGAAACATGCTGTTAATACTATTGCATATATTCTTATATTCATTGTATGATTTTTCTTTCTTCCATTTTCTTTTTTTTTTTTTTTTTTTTTTTTTTGGTTTTTCCGAGACAGGGTTTCTCTGTGTAGCTTTGCACCTTTCCTGGAACTCACTTGGTAGCCCAGGCTGGCCTCGAACTCACAGAGATCCGCCTGGCTCTGCCTCCCCAGTGCTGGGATTAAAGGCGTGCGCCACCACCGCCCGGCTTCTTTCTTCCATTTTCAAAGAAAAAATGGGATTATAAGATGCAGCTGATTTTCATGTTATTAATTTAACCTAACAACAACATTAAGGACAATTTAAACTTCCAAGTATACCAGAAATATCTCTAATATCTTATCAACAGCATTATATTTGTTTCATGGGAGAGGGACTAAGTAGACAAGTGCATATGTACAGCTTACTAATGATGTTTGCTACCTCAAAATTCAGTCCTGTGTACAATGTGGAAATAAGAATTACCAGTGAAAATTGGCTCCAATCCAAAGGTCTTATAACTGTATCTTAGGTTTGTGTTGACAATTCTCAGTTTTATCTATCAGACACTGTCTAGTTTCTGGTTTCTAGTACACTGTCAAAATTCTGGTATAATTGTCTTCTTCCTTACTATAGCAATAACATGGAGTTTTCCAATCTAAACATTTTTAATTTCAGTTCTTAAAAGATTCTAAGAAAGTAGGCATCAGCCATTTTGAGACAAAAGATCCAATGGATTTTTAAAATTGTTAACAAAAAAAAAAAAATAACCCCCATCATGTTCAATCTAGATAATTATAGTAGCTTTCTAGTAGACTCCACTCTGTCTTTTACTTATTCCTTTTGTCGTTAGCATTTTATTCCCATGACCTTAAAAATATATCATCTGTAAATGATAATCAGGCTTTGTAGCATATACCTTACCTGACCCATCTTATTGGTTCCCAGGGAATGAATATGCTTTCATTTAAAACCAACTTTACCCTCCAGTGGTATGATTTACTTTTAAGGTACCAATGATTATATTTAATGTTTTTCATTATAAATAAAATTATAATTTTAATTCATGAGTAAAAAATAATCCTGAGGAAATAACCATGTTTCCTATAATATCTCATTTATTCCAATGGCTAGGAAAAGTTTCCAAAGACCTACTCTTATGGCACTGAGGTTTGAACTGAAATACAGATTACTCACTGAATGTGTGTGAAAGAGGACTAGGTAGGGTAGGCACAGCATGTGGATGTCAGAGCAGATGATGAGGTGATGTTCTACCTTTGAAGATGTCATTGTTTTTATGATGTTTCTAGGGATGCTGGTCTTATGAGTACTAAGTATAATACTAATTGTTAGAGTTAGTGGTCCAGAAATACTGAAGCTAAAGTCCTGCTTTGTGGTCTAAGTCTGACTTTTCATTCTTCAAGAAGGTATCAGCTGTGGACCAATCTAAGCAGTCCAACGGGATCTGCAATATTGTCTAGAGAGTTTAACAATGAGGCTAGCTGGCATGTATGACAGTGATCAAGACTCAAAACCATTAATTTAATATCAAAACATTATCTTTTTGTTTAGAGGTCATGATGAATGTCATAGCATTTTTGTAAAAAGCCACTTACCTTTTCTCATGTATCTTTTGTCCCAATAACTTCCTAGTATACTTCCTAGACATTTCTTCTGTTCTCCTCTAAAAGTAATAGATTACCAGCATTTCACAGTACTATGTTCCTAACACTGAGATATCACATCATATCCTTATAGTCACTTCTTTACTGGGTGCATTATCCCAATATGTGGCTCAAATCCAACATGCTAAACTGAATTGATCACCACTTGTATCTTCTATGCTAATGTATCTACAGTTATTTGTTGCCACAAATTTTGTGTCCAAGACAGAGTTACAGAGTTCTATTTTTTTTAGTTTTTTTCACCTACATATAAAGTGGCAAATATGAGTTTTTCATTTTATCTCTCTCTTTTTTTTATTAACTTTATATCTTTCTTGGAGTTCCTTCAATATCATCTGATTCATTTAGCACAACTGAAACCATGGTATCATAGACCACAAAACCAAAATAATTACAGGTACTCTTCTTCAACTCAATTCCATGTACGCAAGCTCAAACCTTTATTTACTTGTCTGATAGCATTTATATTGCTTGTTCTTATTTCCTCATGTTCTTAATCATTGTTTTTGAATGGTACTTTTATGATGACCACAAATGTGATTAATTCAGCCACATTGGCTTGGAAAGTATTAAGAACTAGTAGATGTGAGAATTTGATGGTACACTGTGGAAAAGGTCATGCCAGGACTCTACCCCCCATTTACTCAAAAATTTAATTTTTAGGAGTTCACTTGTACCTATACTTTGACAAGTACAAGTATATATGCATCTAAATACTTACTGCATCAATAATGTCTATCAAAAATACAACATTCCAACCATGTAGTGGGGTGACATATAATAAAAACAATTTAGTTATATCTATATGAATTTTTTAACAGAAGTGTATACATATCTAGAGTATGGGTAAATCACATAGTCACAGGTATCCTTAGGGATGCATTGAATTTCTCTAAGTGGTTACATATACAAAAAAATATTATTGTAGTAAACGATGGCCAGAGAACAGGAATTCAGGAGTGGGAGACATTTCACTATATACATTTCAAAAACATTATTCATGTGTATGTGTGTGTGTCTATGTGAATGTAGGCCATATGTGTTCAAAGTTCCACAGGGGTCAGAAAAGAGTGTCAAATCCCCTGCAGCTGGAGTTAAAGGCAGTTATGAACTTTCACACATGGGTCTGGGAACGAAACTCAGGAAGAGAGAAAGAGATCTTAACTGCTGAGCCATTATCTCCAGGTCCAGTATTATTTACCTTTTAAACTATAGAAGTTTCTTTTACAAAAGCAAATGTGCATAATTATGTGTGCATAGCTGAAGCCAAACCTCCTCTCCCAGAAAAAAAAAAATGTTTATTTTGATAATACATTCCTATCAGTACAATTAATAACAAAATGCATATTTAATCATTTTAAAACTTAGTTTAATTACTATGATGTTGAATACATTTGTATTTTATTTTTCTATGATACATGACATAATAGTTAGCTACATAAAATGATTATCTATGTATTCAATACAAAATTCAACTACACCCACTCTGACCATAACTACTGGCCTTTCATTGCAAATGGCTACCTGGACTGTTTCTTGAAAGTTAAGGAAATGTTAATCCCCCAAATACATTCCTAATTATCCTGAAAATTTAGGTCAGATTTGATTAGCTATGTAAATCTTTAACATAAATGGTACTAAGGAAAGTAGGTCATAATACAGTACTTTTAAAATAGAAGGTTTTAGTACTAAGCATGGTAGTGATCAGGTTTTTCTGAAGTAAAAAAAATGATTAATAGCTTGAACAATATTATATAATTCTTTAAGAATTATATACATGTTAAAGAATTTTATATATCCATAATGTACAATCAACCAGTACTGAGTTTTCCTACATTCAAATGGAAGACACTCCAAATGGTAATAATCTAAATCTTGAAATACATTTTATAATTTGATTGGAGTTTTAAATGATGGATATTTTCTTAGATCAGCCCAACAGACATTTTATAAACATGTTTTCTCAAAATGCCATATACACGCAATGTTTAAACAACTTGAACATATTATTGAAATGCTGGTAAAATCAAACTGCTGAATTGCAGTGAACACAATGACTGCATTAGCCTAAGGAAAGAAAATACATAAATCACTCAGGAAGGATAAGATTAAGACTTACTCGACATTTTTGTATGATACAGCAAAAATGTAGTGCTCTGAGAAAAAGTGCCAAAGTCACACCAAGTTTTGATTGCCAAAAGGTCTCTCTCTCCTCTCTCTCTCTCTCTCTCTCTCTCTCTCTCTCTCTCTCTCTCTCTCTCTCTCTCTCTCTCTCTCCCTCCCTCCCTCCCTCCCTCTCTCTCTCTCTCTCTCTCTCTCTCTCTTTCTCTCTTCCTCCTCCTCCTCCTTCTCCTCCTCCTCCTCCTCCTCTCTCCTTCTTTCTTTCTGTTTTCCCTTTCTCTGTGGCTGAGCACAAAAAAGTTGGGCCAAGTCCACCTTGAAGATAAATCACACATATTAGAATTGTGCATGCGCACATCACACACAAGCACATAAGTGAAGAACCTTAGCCTGAACTGAAAGATAGATAGCCTCACAAGGGCGTAGAGGCTTTAGCTCCAGAGGCCTGCATAGTTGCCATGGAGGCCTGAAGGGAGTGGACCTCCACCCACAAAGAGCTTCATCTCGGGCCAGTTGTAGCAGTGAGTGTAGAGTGCGTTGGGGAATTCCTCAGTGCCACCAAAGTAATTCACCCAGAGTTCGTCTTGGTTGAGCCAGCCTCTGCCACAGGTTAGTTTGAGCTTCCTCCCTGTGCGCACAAGAAAAGAGTCTGGACTGGCTGAGGCCCTCTCCTCCAGGAACTTCTGGGCACGGATGTCATAGAAGAGCAGAGAACCATGTCCAGTGCCCACGGTAATGATGTGCTGGTAGAAGCTCAGGGAACGTACACCAGTGCCTCCCTCTCGGGAACACAAAGGCCTGATGTTCTGCTGGCGTTGTCGTGGATCCAGGAATGAAACATGAGACTGGGAACCCACAGCATAAAGGGCCAACTCATCACAGTAGGTGAGACACACGTTCTCCCGGCAGTAGGGCAGCCTTAGGGACAGCAGCCTGGACAGGGAGCTCCGGGCTTTCCATAGGTGGAAGTAGCCGTCCAGAGACACGGCTCCCAGCTCCTGGTTTTTGCCACTGAAAGCAAGGGCTCGTACTTTGCGGTTACCCGGGTTAGTGGTGGCCCTGGGAATGGCCTCCATGTCCCTTGGACGAATGTGTGAATACCGTGGAATCCCTGAATTATTGTGCCAGGGAATGTTGCCACTGAACATGTCAGGATCCACCCGCCAGAGTGCCACTGTGCCGTCGCGGGATCCACTCACAGCCACCGTGTCGCTCATCCATGCAATGGCGAAGATCCAGTCCCTGTGGCCATTGCGGTCCCCTAAGCACACAGGGTCTAGGGTGGGCAGCTGGTATACTGCTAGACTGTTGGGGTTTTCACCCCCTGTGGCCAGGAGGGTCTTGGAGGGATTCAGCTGGATAGCGTGGATGCCACAGGTGGGTTGGGCACGGGTTTGCCCAGGCCCTCTGTCCCGCATCAGGGGAATGCGGGTAATCTGGCCGGTCTGGACATCAACCACGAAGAGCGTGTTGCACTTGGTGCCACACACCACCTGCCTGGCATTGAGCCACTGCGACGCGAACACCTTGTTGAGGGGCCCAAGCGTCAGCTGGCGCTCCCTCAGCAGCTCGGGCAGCCTGACGACCCCGTAGCCGCGCAGGTCGCCCTCGAAGCCCGCCAGCCCCGGGTGGCCCTCGGCGCCCAGCGCGCGGCCCTTCAGGTAGTGTACCAGCGAGCGGCGAGCCACGGGCCGCCGCGGCCTCTTGGCCAGCAGCAATGGCCCCTCGCCGCGGCCAGTCCCTGCCGCCGCCGCGGCCGCCCGGCCAGGCGACGAAGAACTCCCGGCGCCCCCCTCGACCTCGGCGGCTTTCCGCTTCCTGCTACCTGTTTGCTGAGGGGCCATGGTGGGCGGCGGGCGGGCTGCAGAGGCGGCGGCGGCGCGGCGGCGGCGGCGGCGGCGCGTGGCACCCGTGTTGGCCGTGGTGGCGGTGGAGATGGTTGTGTCTCCGAATCGGCGTTGGGGTTGGTGGGGTGGCACGGGATCCCAGGGGCCAGAAGGCTGGGCGATCCCCGGGACTCCGAGTGTCCTGGGTTCCGGGGTGCTCTGGTGGCAAAAGAGGCGAAGGTGGCAGCGTGGCTCTGCAAGGACTGTGAGCTTGGAAGGAGCTGGGCGCCTGCGGCGGTGGAGAGAGGCGTTGAGGGTGGTGGCTGTGCTGGGGACCTGGGCGAGGGCGGGAAGTGCTGCCGTCCGGGAGATGGTGAAGTCAGTGTGGGGCTCAAGAGTGTGCTAGCGACCTGAGGGTGAGAGGCGGAGGCAGTGGGAGGGGCGGTTAGCCGTGGGGTGCTGGGTAGCACGAGCCAGTCTGGGTGGGGGTTGGGGAGTAGCGGAGGGGATGGGCGCGCGGGAAGGCGGTGTGGAAACTCTGGGGAGATTCCTAGAGGGCTGAGCTCCAGGACGCTCAGTAGCTAAAACAAGTTTTTTCACCAACCTCACAACAGCTCCCAACCAGCCTTAAAACCCAAACCTAAAATATAGCCAAGCAGGAAATCAAAAGGAGCACTGATCATGACATGTGGGAAGAAATAAATGCGCACTTGGTGTAATCCGAGGACACTTTTGACAGAGGTTGTTCTTTGAACTGGACCAGGGATGGAGGCATTTCAAAGTGGCCTCTTTAGTTTCTTTCTGCTGTCTCATTGTAAGGCCCTTTGCTGGTTGAGTTTTCAACTATTATAACCTTATTTTGCTCTTGTTCCTTTTTTTAATCTTCTAAACTTGAGGCTCTGGAGCTACTAAACTTGAATCCCACAAGGATATCTTGCTAATTCCCACAACTTGACCCTGTTTCCAGCCAGGGTATGGTAGGGAAATAGTCCAAAGGGACCTTGGGAGTTAAGGAGGGTTACTGTGACATACAGGCTCGAGGTGAAGGAAATGATGCTTCATTACCTACTCACTTCCCAGGAACCTCAGAAGCCTGATGTGATGGGGTCCAGAGTAAGGGCAAGGAAGAGGTCCTAGAGAGAAAGACATCCCCTGTTCTCCAGTTAGGGAAAATCCAATCCACATAGTCAGGACCAGGATTCCTGCCAAGCTCCATCTTGTATGAGAGGCTATTTCAAGCCCAGGAAGGGACTTGTGGAACACACCAGATATCCCTAATCACAGATGGCAAAGAAGAACCTCTCAATGGAACACATACACAATGTAAGAATGTAGGTATTCAGAGTAAGGGCTTGACAGTGTCAGGAGTAATGAGGATTGTACCTCTTGTGCAGCTTCAGTGTCTCCAGTTCATTTATAGTCACATACTAGGCTTGACCAGTTTTCAATGCATGTGCTTGAGTGGGAGATCGGTTGCTCTTACCAAAGCACATGAACCTGACCCTCTTTAAAATTAGATGTGTTAAGATGGATGCATGTGGTGTGTGTGTGTGTGTGTGTGTGTGTGTGTGTGTGTGTAATATAATGTATCTGACCAGTTATATGAAATAATGGAGCTGTTTTGTTGTTGTTCTTCCTTGTACACAGCTTTACATTTTTTTCTAAAGTTATCTCAAGTCTACAAATTCCAGGTGCAAAATCCCATGGGCCAGTTTTACCACTCCAAATGAACTGCTGTGTACTAGTGCATTCACCTCATTCATTTTCTCTGTGCACACTGCATTATTAAGGAAGAGAAGAGATGGTGCATTGGGAGTAAGGAAAGGTAATGTTACTGAAGAATAAGTGAACAGAAATTCCTTTATCTACTAAAGATTTTTTTCTGTTTCTAAAATATAAATTAGAAAACATGTAATACTTTCTAGAATATATTTTACTACAGCATATAATAAAACAGACTCAAATTTGGGGCCTGTATCAGTCTATTTATATGTATGCCTATTGGATATGTAAAAATGAAATGTATGGTTATTTCTGCTATCATTTCTTGAAAGTCTGGGTAGGACATCCACTAAACCTTTGAAAGGCTCAATGTTCTATTTTCATTCAGTCTTTTAAAATCAAGCTCTGTCTTTATCACTATGTTTTAAAATGAGTAAATTAAAACTTAAAAAGATGGTTACTTATGGTCTCACAGTCAATGCTACACTAGATATAAATCTTCATCTGATTATATTACATTTTCAAATGAATTGTACCCTATATTATTCAATCAATATTTTTTGT
Source organism: Peromyscus leucopus (assembly GCF_004664715.2). Taxonomy (NCBI): domain Eukaryota; kingdom Metazoa; phylum Chordata; class Mammalia; order Rodentia; family Cricetidae; genus Peromyscus; species Peromyscus leucopus. The sequence continues at coordinate 110,281,035 of NC_051083.1, forward strand.
TTCTTTTCTTCAAAGTGATATGGTCTATGTTGTGGAAATTTTGTCATGTTTGCTTCTGAAAGTTAAGTGTAATTCCCAAAATCAAGAAATGAATAAATACTAAATATGAATTATATACAGAAACGTCCATACCATATTTGAAGGCAATATACAATCTTAAATGTATGTATATTTTGTTTACTGATTTTCTTTTGTTAATAATTATGAAACAATATGGTCACATGTTTTTGCTAAAGAAAATACAAATACAAAAATTCTGGTATTATGTCTCTCTATTTTTTGTTAATATAAATATAATAGTATGTATTTAGTGTTCAGAATCTATGTTTTACATATTCAAAACACCATTCATGTACACTTTTCAGTTTCTCTGTGACCTTAAAGATATTAAACAATTTCTGAACAGATACAAGAGATTTTGAGAGATGTATAGATTGGTTTCAGCTTTCAATTAAGAGTATTTATTTGTATTTAATTGCTTATATTTCTAGAATATAATGTTTAGAAATATTTAAAGCTGCAAACTGTTGTTGAAGTTGTAGATGTAATGGCATGCTGGTAAACCTTTCAGAGTTCTATATAGTTTTCTGAGTCTCCACTAGTTATGTCTCTTGCCTTTGAGGAATATTGTGTCTATGAAAACAATATCTTCTCTGTCCTTACAAATCTTCCTGTCCATTACTGATTTTTCCTTCTAATTACCCTGCTTCCTTCCTGTATTAAACTTTTCTCCTCCATTGGATTAGATCTCATATTGAATAAATGTAAGAAAGTTTCATGCTGTTGTGTAATTAATTAATTCATTTATAATCTTTGTCTCAATCACACTATAAACACTTCAAGAGACACTATGGTAACATTTTTTAATAAATTCACATTATCACACAGTTCAAGGTATGCAGTTCATGCCTAATAAAATGTTATGGTCATTTGATAAAAAAGAATAAACAAATAATTTATCCAAAATGTTGGAGACATTTTGAAATGAAATTACTTGATTTGACAAAAACGAAGTATTTTATTCGAGTTGTAATAATGCTGTGGAATAATCTTTTGTACACTGTGAATTTATATTACTCTCATTGGTTTGATAAAGGGCTAACTGGCCAGTAGTTAGGCAGGAAGAGTTCAGGTAGGAGAGCCAGACAGAGAGAATGCAGGAAGAAAGGCAGGGTCACCAGTCAGACACACAGGCAGCAGGATATGAACATACCGTACTTTCTGTATGCTGTGAGTGTGTTGCTCCAATTGATTGATAAATAAAATGCTGATTGGCCAGTAGCCAGGCAGGAAGTATGCTATAGATATAGGAGAGAGGAAAATTCTGGGAATTGGAAGGCTGAGTCAAGAGATGCTGCCAGCTGCCGCCATGAGATACAAGGTGTAAAGTACCAGTAAGCCACAAGCCACATGGCAACGTATAGATTAATAGACATGGGTTAATTTAAGATATAAGAACTAGATAGCAAGAAGCCTGCCATGGCCATATAGTTTATAAGTAATATAAGCCTCTGTGTATTTACTTGGGTCCAAGCAGCTACAGGACTCTTGGGTGAAAGTGATTTGTCCTGACTCTGGGCCAGGTGGGACACAGGAAATCTTCAGTACAGAGCATAGATAAGAATTATGGGTTAATTTAAGTTGTAAGAGCTAGTTAGTAAGAAGCCAAAGCTTTCATCTGAGAATTTATAATTAATAATAAGTCTCTGTGTCAATTATTGGGGAGCCTGTGGTATCAATGAAAAACCCCACCTACATAATAATGCCACATAGTGTTTTATGCTGATATATAATAATCTGTGGATGTATACTTCCAGTATATTACATTATCACTAATTATTATCCATATATAATTATTTATAAGTCTGCTTATGCATACAATTTTTGACATATTTATGCATTTAAAATTTTTTAAGCATTTTAAATATTCCAGTGTGCAAACACAGAACATCCACTGCCTTGCTGATACTTTATTTAGCTTATCAGTTTAGAATGAATTTAGAGGATTTGTTATTTTGATTTGACACCATAAATATAATCTTTCTACTTTTTTTGTTTTTTTGAGACAGAGTTTCTCTGTGTAGTTTTGGTGCCTGTCCTGGATCTCACTCTGTAGACCAGGCTGGCCTCAAATTCACAGAGATCTGCCTGCCTCTGCCTCCCGAGTGCTGGGATTAAAGGTGTGTGCAACCACTGCCTGGGTGAATATAATCTTATATATGTATTCTTCCAAATATATTGAAAGTGTTACTATTATTTTTAGCTTTCAAGCTAAAGTAGTCTCAAGAGAAAGGCACTGACAATTGAAAAAAATGCAAGGCAAGAATGGGAGCAACTAAGGAGTCTGAGGAAGTAATCATGGATATTACTTTGACATAAGATTACTTAAGAAAATATATTAATATAGGATTCATGCCAGGTATGTGTATGTGCTCAGAAATTGGATTGAATAATCATTTTCAGTATGTTAAGTATAGATATAAACTAAAGTTTTGTTTGAAGATGTTTGTGACATCTTGTGTGCATTTGTAAAAATTGCTCTTGAAATATTCTTATCAGCAATTATGAATTAAATACACTAAAATGAAGCACAACCAGACTTGTGCAAACCAAAATTTAGTAGTGATACAGGAAAATTATCCTTGGGTCAGTGAATAAATTTTCACTTAATCTCTATTATAAGTAATACTATTTTAATTTGTGACTTTATGGGGTCTCCTAAGAAAAACAATTGTAATTCTGGATTGTAATCTTTTGGGAGGCTTCTTCTAAACTTCTTGTGGCAAAAATTGGTAAAGATTTTTACTCATGCTGAGTTTCCCAATATGATAGTTCTACCAAAGTAATATTCTGTTGGATGAAAGAAGGAAGCAAAGATTAGAGGAAAATTTGATTCTATGACCTCCACTTGGTGCCATTTCTTTCAATCTCCCTAAGCAAAAGATGTGTCACAGTGTCAGTATGGCCTTTGTCTTGGGAAAGGAAGTTTAGTGATAGTTATATGCTTTATAAGAGGCACAACAGGGTAGTGGCTAAAGAGAGTGGGCTAGGGAGCCTGATAACAAGGTTTTCATTTTGGTTTTATAACTCGCTCACCTTAGAATTAAGTTATTATATTTGTTTTGTATGTATTACCTTATGCATAAAATGTTCTCTCTCTGTCTCTGTCTCCCTCCGTTCCTCCCTCCCTCCCTCCCTCCCTCCCTCCCTCCCTCCCTCCCTCCCTCCCTCCTTCCTCCTCCTCCCTCTCTCTCTGTGTGTGTGTGTGTGTGTGTGTATTGTGTGAATGTGTATATGAGTGTTTTTGTGTCAGAGAGAGAATGGAGGGGTCAGCAGGAGGATAGAAACAGCAATTTACATATTATAGGCATTTAATAAGATTCTCTTAAAACATGATTGACTTTCTTTCTTTCCACTATTTACCATTACAAAGGTTGTTTGGTTCCCAGAATAATGGAATTTTTAAGACCCACCATAATGCAAAACAAACATATTCATCATTACTAAAAGCTAGTATATTCTGGAACAAAATATTTGTAGAATTGGCTTCTCTTCTACTTGCATAATCTCAATTATGTTGTGAAACTATAGATGAATATTCATAGGAGAAGAATGTGTTCTAGAAATAACTTTACAATGTGCTAGTAAATCTTAAAGGGGAAATTCTGAGGGGTTCTTTTATGAAACATTCAGATTTGGGCTTTTCTCTTAACAGTTGCTAATATAAATATACATTCCAAAAATAATTGATACTTGCTTACACATAGAAAATTCCATATCTGTTTATACAAATCATGCATTGATATCAGCTAGTTATATAAAGACATGGGTGAAATTAAGCTAGTGAAGCAGATTGAGAAAGCATTGTATTCTGCACACTGCAGTATTTTAACTGAAAGTATATTTAAATTATTATTGTATTTATCCTTAGTACCTTATTATCACTCAAAGTATCATATAAGCCAATACTTCCTAATTATATATTTCTATCACAAACCTTTGTTCAACTTTCTACATGACATTTTAGATATCAAAACAGAACTTCAAACTCAGCATATATAACCCCCAAATCTTGATTTCAGTGCTCATGTTTCTGAACTTTTTTTATTCCCTGTCTTCATGAATTGTACTACCATGCATTCACCTGTTTCACACAAACTTCTAACAATTATCCTTGACACAAATATCTCCCCTGAGTGTAGTTCTAATATTCAGTCTTCTATCCATTTTAATTCTATTTAGTTCTCAATATTTCACTGCTACCCCTAAATCTCCAACCTGTTTAATCTTGATTGTATAACTGTAGTAGCACACTAAGTCATTTTTGAGAGACTCCCTCCTTTTCCTCCCCAGTAAGTTTTCCACACTAGAGTCAATGCAATATCTTATTGCAGATCCTGTCTTTCTACTACATGGATTTAGACAAATCTATACTTACCTGTAGTCCTAGAATTATAGATCAAAGTCCACAAAACACTCTACCAGACCCAGCATGATATAATTTATGTTGCCTTGCCAGAGTTCTTTTTCTCATTATTTTTATTCTCTAACCACAATGGACCTTTTTAATGTGCTCAACACTGTCTCATAAGGTCATGCCTCAGATCTTTTTTGCATCATGTTCTCTCTGCCTGAAATGCTTTCTGCCTGTGGGTCATCTACTTTTTACCTCCCACGGATACCTGAATTTATTAAGTGCTTATTTTTTAGATCATAGATAAAGTGTCATATTTTGGGAGAAAAAAAAATTCCTTGGTGCCCCAGAATAGGCTAGAACATGGTACCCTGTTATAAAACATTGTCAAAGTAAAGTTTCATGATTTTTGTCACAGTAGGATTTCATGTGAATATTTATGCCTCTTTTTATAATGATTGGTGATAAGGACCCCGTTCTGCATGCTGTGAATATGTGTTGCTCTGATTGGTTGATAAATAAAGCTCTTAGGCAGGAGAGAGAGAGAGAGAGAGAGAGAGAGAGAGAGAGAGAGAGACAGAGACAGAGACAGAGACAGAGACAGAGACAGAGAGAGAGACAGAGAGAGAGACAGAGAGAGAGAGAGAGAGAGAGAGAGAGAGAGAGAGAGAGAGAGAGAGAGACAGAGAGAGAGAAAGAGAGAGAGGAAGGAAAAGACAGTGCAGGGAGACACTGCTAGCTGCCACCAGGAGAAGCAAGATGTGAAGATACAGGTAAGCCACAAGCCACATGGCAAAATATAGATTTATAGAAATGGGTTAATTTAAGATATAAGAGCTGGCTAGCAAGAAGCCTGCCATGGCCATAGTTTAAAAATAATATAAGCCTGAGTATGTGTATTTGGGTCTTAGTGGCTGCGGGACCATGGGGCTGCAGGACCGGGCAGGACACAGGAAAACTTTCAGTTACAGATTGGCAACTAGAACACTGCCTGAGGATAGGAGAGGTGGTATCCATTTGGCTCATTTCAGTTCCCAGTGTTTAGCCTGTCTTAGAAGTAAAAAAATCAGTATTTGCTGAGTGAACATTTAGAGACCCTGGAACTTTTATTGGTTTATCTAAATCTTTCATGCTTTGTGATCAACCATGTCCTTATTTAGCAGAAGTTGAAGGTACAGTCTTACTCAAGTCACAATTCTTTTTGAATGTATTAAAAATGCAATCCAAAATAGTCTATTTCTGTGAATCTCAAAACTTACTGGTGTGATAGACAGCTCCAGAAAACATCACACAAATAGATCAGAAACACAAAACAATGCTGTCAACCATTCCTGTATCCTCTTTCAGCTATGGAGGTATCAAAAACAAAAGATAAAAGTCCATTTCCAGCTTTGTGCTGTTATCACAACTTCAGTGACAAGCAACAAGAATGACAGGGTGCTATGGTTTTTAAATGGAAATTCAGTCATTCAATGCCTATCTAAATTGGACATAATAATTATAAGATTTAACAACAATTCTGTGAAATGCTTTTCTAAAACAATTGATATGTAATGCTTATAATTATTTAAAGGGTACAGTACTGCAATTACCTTTCTGTGTGTGTGTGTGTGTGTGTGTGTGTGTGTGTGTGTGTGTGTGTTTAAAATACAATCTACAGATATATGTTCAATATAAATCAGAGTAATTTCATTTCTGACTATTATAATTTCCAAATTTTGTGAACTTTGAAAATCTTGCCTAGTTACTTTGAAATGTATAATTAATTGCACATTTTATTATGTTAATAGCATTGATATTGAAAATAGTCTTCCAAAACTCACATGTTAAATTCAAAATTATTTCTTGAAGAATAAATACTTTATAGAATGTGGGGTATTTGGTAGCTGATACATCATAAGATGAAGTATGGTAATGAATTCCTGGTGTACAAAGTTTTTCTACATTCAAAGAACATGTTTTGATAATTTTCTCAGCCAAAGTCATATACATAATTCTAGAACTTAGGACTAGAATGGGAACATTTGCTTAAATATAATAATATAGTTCTTAATATGTTTTGTAAGTGGTACCTGTTTTGTTTTTATTTATTTTTTTAAAGCTCTTGCCACCAACTTTCTTAATGAAAAAATAGGAAGTGGTTTCATCAGAATGGCAATACACCTCAAGCTTGCAATCATCAAAAATATGGAGTTAGCCATTATTATGTTATTGTAGATTATAGCATGAGCCTTTTGAAATAAAGGACTGTGAATCCTTACAAAACTTACTGAACCTCTTTTCTGTCTCATTTCAACACAGAACATGTTAACTTTTCAGCCAATAGAATGGTATATAAGTGTTTGATAAGTCATAGATGTTTTAATGTACTAACACAGAACTCCAATATCTCATGTTTCTTCCAACAATTTAACTAAGTGATAGTATCTGTATCTGTGCATCCTTTTCTCCAGATAGCTTACCATCTCCCTGTGCACTTGTTCAAGTTACCCACCTCTTTCAGGCCCTATCCCAAGCTGTGACAACTTATTGACTATAGCTTTAAGTGCATCTTCTTTTGTATAATATACATAATTTCATTATAGTAATTAATTTGCTTGCTTCAGAAATTGGTTTGCCTTATTTATTAACTAGAAATAAATTTTAACATGCATATAAACACCAAACATACATACATATATTTGGATCCCAATATCTAGCACTGTGCTGGCATATTAGTTAGACAAATGCATTTGCTGATTGAATGTACAAATGAATTCATCTTCTATCAAGACCATTGTTAATTCAATATAATAGCATTCAGAAGGTTGGTTCAAATACTCTCACTTTTATTCTTGAATCACCTTAGGCTACTGTTCCATAGGATCACATTACCTTATGATATGCTTAATCAGTTTCACTCACTTGCACTTTAATGTTATCCTTTAAACGGTTCTCAGAGGTCATTATAAACAGTTCTATGAATATCCTCTCTGCATTTATTGTAAATGTGTTATGAAGGACACTTTTCATCATATTGCTAAATGACTCCTTTGTACAAAGTCACACAGTAAATTAACTTTTATAATTTGATGTCAGAAGCCCTTATCTCTTTGAAATTATTATATTTCCTCATTTCTGATGATGTGAACTATGTGAGAGTAGGAGCTGTGAAGTGGGAGAGACCTTGTGGTACCGCCTAGAAATTCAGTTAGTTTTCTAAACTCATTGACCTCACCTATAAAATGAGTATTAGACTTTCTGAATGAATACATATGCATATATATGGACATATAAAATATCAAAATATCTATATTGTTTTTGAAATGTAATGTGTTCAATATGTAGTAAAATATTTTTTAACTTAGTTGATAGGAAGCAAAACGACAATTGCAACGCTGAATCATCATTACAACTATATCAAAATTTCCTTATCCTGAAGTTTGATTTTGGAGTTTCAGTAGCTCCACCAGAGGACTAGTTTCCATTTGCAGCCCCTACACAGTGGCTCACAGTCATCTGCATTTCCAGTCTCAGGGGATCTAACTTCTTTTTCTGGCCTCCATGGGCATTAGACATACATGATGTGTGTTGTGTGTATATATATATATATGAATGTACACAAAACACACATAGAAAAATTAAAAATAATGTGAAAAAATTCATTTCCATTCATTTGCTTCAGACTCTGTAATTGAATTTTTTTATTTACTTATCTATTCATCAACTGGTGAACATTCAGTCTTTTCCTGTGTCTTAGCAGTTGAGAATATAGCAGAAGTGAACATGGATGAGCATGTGTCTCTGTAGTATGATGTAGAGTCCTTAAGTGTCTGTGGAGTGCTCAGAAACAAATGGGATATTTATATTATATACATTCCCCAACAAATCGCAGAGACCTTTTCAGAATTTGGGGCAGAGATGTTGTGAGAGTCAGAAGTCAAGGAGGTCCAGAGAAAATCAGTGTATTCTATACTTTACAGGACCAATGCACTAATAAATAACAAGCAAGTGTTGGTGCATATGTAACACCTGAAAAAAATAAAATAAAATCAGTCAACATTGCACCATGGAGAGGGAAAGGCTCAAGACCCTACTCCTAGCTGAGGAGCTATTGACAGTTGATGGCTTCTCAGGGAGAAGGCTTCAGTCTTTATTAATGATATTACCTCTAGTGGGTCAACCACAATCTAGACTCAGACCATAGCCCCACACTCATGAATATATGAGTATCAAGAATCTGACTAAGTAGATCATTTTCAAGAGTTATAGAGGGGAGAAGTGGGGGAGTGAATCTGGGAAGGCTTAGAGAAATAGGGGATAAATATGATGAAAACACATTGTATTCATTATGAGTTTTCAAAAAATAATGTTTTAAAACAAATGCAACAAATTAGAAGTTTATTGAATATATAAACATGTTATTCACACTCTTTAAAATCGCCCTAACTACATAAGCCAATATAAACAGAGTAGGAAATGTTGAAACATAAGTAACAGAGGGAGAAATTCCATTGTTTTTGTAACTCTTCTGGATATCCCATGATATCATACATGTCATATTTAGAGACTATTCTAGTGAATCCACATCTGATAAGAATTTTGAAATATAAATATTTCGGCATGTATTGAATTAGCCTTGATTTGCTATAATTAAGAATGAGGAGATTAAAGATGGGGTTGTCCACAGACTACAGATATGAAGAAATGAATGAGCAATAGAAAGAAAAAAATGTTAAAAAATTTTGGAATAAAATGAAAAGAAATGTAGAATATTCAGTTTTTCTGTAATCTCACTGAACTGCAGGGCAAGCTAATCATGTAAGTTTCTGAAACATGACTTAAAGAAGAAACAGTGAGAGGCAACAAGAGGGTTCAAGAGGTAAAGATGCTTGCCACTAACCCTGACAACCTGAGTCAATACTCAGAATTTATTTCCCTCCCACAATTTGTCTTCTGATCTCCAAAAGTGCAAGTATAGGTATGTGCATACAAATATGTACTCACACATATATGTACCTGAACAAAAAATATTTTGTTAAAAAAGAAGAAACAATGATTCCCCAACATTTTCTGTAGTTAAAAAGAGCAACTACAGAACATGCATTTGAAATGCTCTGTGCTGTGTCTATGAACAAAATGGAGAAAAAAAGGCACAATATGATGGTAATTAAGTAGATTACAATGAAAATAATTAATAAATAATTGCAATTACTCAAAGAAGTGACTAATGAAATTCTTATGATATGCTATGAACACATTTAATAGTAGGAAATACAAAGATTAATGAGATTTGAAGCCTTTGCTTTAAGTGGATTGACATTTGCTTATGACAAAAGTGAAAAATGGATAGACAATGAAAATGCAACAAATACATTTGCTAAATAATTATTGGATAAGTTCTGCATGTTAGGAACTTGTCTGAGATTTGTAGGAACAGTATATATTTATGTATTTCCTGTTCCATGTATAATCACATATGCAGTGCATGTACCTATAATGGTTATATAAGCAACTGTCATAGTTACCATATTGTTTTATACTGTTCATAAGACATGCCTTCAGATTTAAAAATTATCTTATATGCTCCACCCACAAGGAAAAGGCAAATCTTTTTAACTATGTTGGCACAATGTAGATGATCTTATCTTTGCAGTTTATTTGCTGCATCATTTACTTGAGAAGGTAGTGAGGATGGATCAGGAATTCAAGGCCATTTGACCTCTATAATGAAACCTTGTCTCAACAACCAATCCAAACAGGCAAAATATAGCCTGTGTTTATTTTTGACATACACTGTACTATAACCGGTACATATATAATCTCTACTCTATATAACAACCTACATAATATAGGTCACTTTCTTTTAGTTTTATAGATTAAGATGTTCAGGTTTTAAACAGCAAAATAAGTAACTAGCACTAGTCAAAAGTGACCATCTAGAGATCTTCCCCTTTATATTTCACATTACTTCCACTATAATTTTATTTTTTATAACTTTGCCAGTGGTTAAAGAGTAAATAAAAGTGAGGCTAAAGACAGAACTACGTAAGCTGATATGCTGTAGTCTTAGTGCCTATTTATTGATTGCTTTGGAGATCTCTCTTAAACCTGAATTGCTGGATTAGACACTTAAATATGGAGAAAATGCATAGCCTTCCTACCTTGCCTAGCCTTGCATTGCCTCTACCAGGGTTCCCAGGAATCTATGCCTCTGTCTGTCCATATTCTATTGTAATTACTTTCCTGGTCTGGTCTAACAAATTAATTTATTCTAAACAATATGACATAGAAAAAGGGATGAAATAATACTTGCATGAATAGTATAAGAAAAACTATATCCATTTCATTTTCTTATCTGATATTGCAGTGGCTCATTCTGAGCAGATGAAGCTGCTGTATTGTGAACATTCCTTTGAAGAGATACTCAAGATGAGAAACCAGTGTGAGCCCACAGCTAGGAAAGGCCTAATGCTGTTCTTATGTCCATATGAACGATCTTCAGAGCTTATTTTCACGCTTAACTCCAGGGGAGCTATGATATTATGTCATTATCATAATTGACATTTTCCTTAATGTATTTCTTTTTTATTTTTATATTAAGAAATGTTTTATTCATTCTACATACCAACCACAGATTCCCCTCTCATCCCTCCTCCTGCTCCCCATTGAGCCTCCCTGACCCCCGCCACCCCTCATCCTCTCCTCTGAAAAGGTAAGGCCTTCCATGGCGAGTCAGCAAAGCCCAATACATTCAGCTGAGGCAGGTCCAAGCCCTCCTGCTGCATCAAGGCTGAGTAAGGTGTCTCAGCATAGGCAATGGGCTCCAAAAAGCCACTCCATGCACCAGGGATAGATCCTATTCCCATGGTCAGGGGCCCATCAAACAGACCAAGCTACACAACTATCTCACCCATGCAGAGGACCTAGTCCAGTCCCATGCTGTTGGTCCAAAGTTCCTGAGTTCCCACTAGCTTGGTTGGGTTATATCTGTAAGTTTCCCCATCATTGTGTTGATGCCCCTTGCTCATAGAATCCCTCTTCCCTCTCTTTGACTGGACTTCCAGAGCTCGGCCTGGTGCTTGGTCATGGCTCTCTGCATCTGTTTTTATCAGTTAGTTGATGAAGAGTCTATGATGACAGAGTATTCACCAATCTGATTAATGGGTTAAGTCAGCTCAGGTACCCCCTCCACCATGGCTAGTAGTCTAAGCTGGGGTCATCCCTGTGGATTTTTGGAAACTTTCCCCATACCAGGTTTCTCCCTATCCCCATGGTGTCTTCCTCTGTCAAGATACCTTGACATTTTGAATGTAGTTTATTTTTAAGAATTTTCTTTTTATATAATTTAATTATTTTTATTTCATATGCACCAGTTGTGAGTTGCCATGCGGTTTGTGGGAAATGAACCCAGGTCCTCTGGAAAAGCAGCTGGTCCTCTTAACCACTGATGCATCTCTTCAGCCCCTGAATATAGTTTATTGAAAGATTTTATAAGTCAGAAATGTTGTACTAGATTCTCTTGGTTCAACATAAGGTTGATGGAAAAACTTTTTTTTTATGGTGAAGACACTGAGACCTCTGCTGTGGGATGGTCTTTCTGTATGCTGTGAATATGTGTTGCTACCATTGGTTAATAAAGAAGCTGCTCTGGCCTATGGCATGACAGGTTATAGCCAGGTAGGAAATCCAAGAAAGAGACAGGGAGAAAAAGGGTGCAGTCAGGATAGATGCTATCCAGAAGCCAAGGAACAAGATTTCAGCAGACCGGTAACACCATGACCACGTGGCAAAATATTAGATTAATAGAAATGGGTTAATTTGCCGGGCGGTGGTGGCGCACGCCTTTAATCCCAGCACTCGGGAGGCAGAGGCAGGCGGATCTCTGTGAGTTCGAGGCCAGCCTGGGCTACCAAGTGAGTTCCAGGAAAGGCGCAAAGTTACACAGAGAAACCCTGTCTTGAAAAACCAAAAAAAAAAAAAAAAAGAAAAAAAGAAAAAGAAATAGGTTAATTTAAGATGTCAAAGCTAGCTAGCAATAAGCCTGAGCCATAGACCAAACAGTTTGTAATTAATAATAAACATCTGTGCGTTTATTTGGGATTGAGCACCTGTGGGACATAGGAAAACTTCTGACTACAAGTCTCACATATGATAGTAAACAGTCCACACGGGAACTATACCTCCACTTAAAATAATTTTGAGAATCTGTGTTTTAAACTAAGTTTTTTTCCCACAAAACTAATAATTACATAAAAGGAAAAAATATTTCCAGATTGATGAAGTTGATTTGAGCTGGATTGCTCATTTAACAAAAGGCAAATAATCACATTGCTTTAGCCCTTGCACAAACATTTGTTCAGCCTAAGATTGGGAGCTTTTAGAGTGCCTCCCCAACCTATGCTATAGTTTTTTTTTTTTTAGAGGCACATGACATTTTGATTTATTCCTTAAATTATAGAAGTCTCTGTCTTCATTTTATTTTTCTTTGTTTTTATATTTATTTATTTACTTATTTATTTACACCCAAGTCACAGTTTCCCTCTTCTCCTCCCAGTTCCTCCCCATCCCCCTCTCTATTCCCACTAACTTCAATCCATTCCCTCTCTATTTCTGTTAAGGAAAGAGAAGATTTCTTATGAATATCAACAAAACATGGCATGTTAAATTATGCTGCAATTTTTAGGTATCTTAATATTGCACAGATATTATGGAGGTCCTCATATATAGGGAGAGCTCTTGTTGAGAACAACCATATTAATATCCAGAGAAAAGCATTTGAAAACACTCCTCTCCATCCTTAGCTTGTTACATTCTCTTCATCCACATGTCTACACTGTTGTCTGAGCTTTTAAGGGTACTGGATTGACATGGATGTCCCATCTACTTCTGTGGTTAAGAGCTCACATTTACTTATTTTTAACTCTGATTAATAATGAGTCTCTACATTAGCCCACTCTCTGATACAGTAAGAATCTTCTCTGGCCTAGTGGTGGTGGTCCACGCCTTTAATCCCAGCACTCGGGGAGGCAGAGACAGGCAGATTTCTGTGAGTTCAAGGCCAGCCTGGACTATAGAGTGAGTTCCAGGAAAGGCGCAAAGCTACACAGAGAAACCCTGTCATGAAAAACAAACAGAAGGAGGAGGAGGAGGAGGAGGAGGAGGAGGAGGAGGAGGAGGAGGAGGAGCTTCTCTGACCAAGGATGGAGGCAATTTAAATCTATGAATATAAAAATAAATATCTGCAATAGTTTGACAGCATGACAATTTGGAAAAAATATCAATTGATTTCCCTGTAGCATCTATGACTGCCCTACCCATGGTTTTCATCATGTTCATAGTTTCATGGGAGATAACCCATGCCTAGCATTGAGATTTTCATTTAACAACCCTTATCTTCTGGGAGAAACACTGTGAACTAATGTGATGTGCTTTCTGTTCAAACTATTAAAATGTTAATTAGACTATAAACTCATGGAATTTCATAAGGCTTCTTAAACATCTTATTTTTTTGTTAACTCACTCAATCCTTCCCCTACTAGATTTCTCCCATATTTTCTGTCTCATCCTAGGTTTAGCCTTTAGATGGCATTTTTCTCCCCTTATAACACATTTGATCTACTTTCCAATTGTACTATATTTTTAGTTGAATTGCAAAGTCATAGGTTGTCATCTGGCTTCTTCGTATACACTTCAGTGTAGTTAATCCTTATGTCCCCTTCTTTCCTGTCTTCCTCACTCTACCACCTGCTTGAATGCTTCTGCTCCCAATATTATCTCTAAACTTCCATTTTCCCTTTATTCTATAATGTCCCATCCCTAAGTGCATCTCTCCAACCAATGTCCCAATTCTAGTTTCATGGCTACTATATATATATTCCATTTTGAATACTAGGTCACTCACATGAGTGAGATTACATGCAGTTTCTCTTTAAGTCTTGGAGATCTTGCTCAGTATAATTTTTTCCAGTACCATCTATGGACCTGTGTATTATATCATTTGGTTTTTCTTTACATCTATGTTGTATTGTTATGTAACATGTTTATGTATACCACATTTTCATTATTCATTGATCAATTGATGGGCATCTTGGTTAATTTCATTGTATAGCTACTGTAGATAAAGCAGCAATGAACATGGATGTGCATGTACCTCTGTAGTAAAATACAAAGTCCTATGCTGTGACCTCAAGTGGTATAGTTAAATCTTAAAGTGCATATATTTATATAATCATGAGACTAATTTCCACAGTGTCTGTAATAGTTTATAGTCTCAGCAATATTAAATGAATCTCCCTTTCCTTATATCCACGGCTGCATTTGTAATCATTTATATTCAAGAGTATGGTGATTCTGACTGCAGTGAGATGGAATTGTAACTGATTTTTAATATTTTATTTTAATTTCCACAAAGACTAAGGTTGTTGAACACTAAAGTGTTTACTAGTGTAACACAAATCTTAAAACGGCCTTATTAATAAAAAAGAAAAAAAAAAAAACACTTGGAGCCAGATATTGGGGTGAATGCTGAAAGATCAGAGAAGCAGATCAAACCACAGCCAACCTTACCTCACCAATTCCTCAGCCAATCCTGTTTCCACAGACTGAAAGCCTCTGAGTCCTCACCCAGAAGGGATCTCAGCTGAACAGCCTAAAAGACTCTAGTCCCTGGTCCTTGTCCCTTTCTGCTTCATGCCATCACTTCCTGGGATTAAAGGCATGACATGAGATCTCAAGTGCTGGGATTAAAGGTGTGTGCCACCACACCTGGCACTGTTCCCAGTGTGGCCTTGAACTCACAGATCTCTGCCTCCCAAGTGTTAGTTTTAAAGTTGTGTGCCACCATTTTCTGACCTCTATGTCTAATCTAGTGGCTGTTCTGTTCTCTAACCACAGATAAGTTTTATTAGGGTATACAATATATTGGGGGACAGAAAATATCAACACATACTAGTTCTTTGTCTTTCTTATTCAGTTCTATAGCCCATTTTGAGCTGTTTTCTCAGCATTGAGATGTTTGAGTTATTTGTGTATTCTAGACACTAATGTTCTATCAGATTTATAGCTGGCATTTATTTCACCCACTCTCTTATCTGCCTCATTACTCCATTGACCATTTTCTTTGCTGTATAGAACCCTTTTGCTTTTGTGAGATCCCGTTTGTCAGCTGTTTGTCTTTTATTCAGAGGTAGCAGAATTTTATTTAGAAAGTCCTTACCTGTGCCTACAAGTTGAAGTGTACTTCCTATTTTTTACTCTAGAAGCTTCAGGCTATCAGGTCTCATGATGAGGTCCTCGATCCATTTGGAGTTGAGTCAAGTGCAAGATGAAAGTAAGGATACAGTTTGATTTTCCTAAGTGTTAAAATGAAGGTTTTACAGTAACATTTGCTCAACACGTTTTTTTTTTTTTTTCCAATCTATATTTTTGGCATTGTTATAAAAAATCAGGTCACTGTAGGTAGAGAAATTATGAGAGTCTTTCCTACTTAAGAACTGTGTGAATAACACTGTAACCAAACAGTGCAGCTCTATTGTATATCATTGCAAAAACAATGCACTTCAGAATGTAGAAGTTATACAACATATACGCAAATGTATACCAGATTTATATCAATGAATATAAGCAATATAATGAATGCTAAACAGATGATTGATTGCAGATACATAGTATACAGAATCACAAAATGATGAAACCATTTTAATAAACCATAAATTATTTTCTTAGTTTAGTAAAGTTCTGTAAATGGAAAACTAAATAATATGTGGATATACATATTATTATTATATTATTATTTAGGTATAAGAGAATACTTTTATTCTCTTGTGAATTGGTGATAAAAAGAAATGTAATTTAACTTATATAATGCACTATATCAATAAACAGAAATTATATATATGTATGTAGATAGATAGATTAGATTAGAAATAGATATACACCAGAAATCTACAAGTATACCTAGGTGACATTAGAAAGAGAGCTTTATAAGCATTAGAAAACCACACTACAAAAACTGGGTGTACTTGACAATAAATATCACAAAATTTTCATATTGTAATATCCTAGGTAATAATTGGTGGCATAACAAAATTTGTAAAATAAAAAAGAAAATTTTCAAGAAGTTTCAACTTCTAAAACTTGAAGTTACATGTGTATTATGGCAAAAAAAACTGGTTAAAAATTTATGATAATCACTGAGATTTGTTTGATATATTTTAATTCAAGATCAGTTTTATCTATTTTAACAGAGTGTTTTGCTGTAAATTTCAACTTTTATAGACTGGTTCATAAGAAACTAAAGCCTTGCTCTGTACTTGTAAAAACATTTCCTAGGTATCAAGACCGACAATGGAACTTATGATACTGATCCTTTTAAAATTATAATTTAGCACTCCCCATTTGGAGTGTATATAGTTCTTGTTGATACAAAGTGGGTTGGACAAGAACATAGACACTTTTGAAATTTTACTTTGGCCTCCATCCTTTGAACACATTGGCATACCCAAGAATAGAAAGATTGACAAGGTAATACATGGAAATATGCCATTGGTAACAAGAGAAAAATCTTATGATTTACCTTAAAGCTCTTTAAACTTTGAAACTGAAAAGAGTTTAATTTATATCCATGTACTATTATGAACTTAAAGGAGCTATTTTTGTTCTTCTGCATGCAGTCTTCATCTTCTGTTCCTGTTGTATTCCAGAGAGAAATCAAAATAAATTTACAGTAATAAAATTAAGGGCTTAAGCATGCTGTTCTTGTGTCTGTTCAGAAGTTTCTTTTCTCCCTCCTACTGCTCTTTAATACAAAGTTTCAAACACTGTTCACTTAGTAACAAAGTTGTTTTATACAAATATATGAAAATGTGATTTTGAAATCATAATAATTTAACAAATTTATATTACAGGCCCCACAAAATGCAACAATTTGCAGCTGCAAATATCAAGTGAACATAAATGAAAACAGCAACAATCCTTTCTACCTTAACTTTCCTCTCAAAAAAAATTTTTTTTGCAATTTTCGATGAAATAGTGTGCTAAAATTTAAGTCATCTGCTTTCCTTGGCAGGACCAAAACTGCTGACCTTCCTTAAGTACATGAAGCAAAATGTCTCATGTTGTTTGAAGATATTTCAAGTTTTCTTTTTAATGTGAGCTCTATGTGAACAAGGAGTCTTGCTTGACTGTGTTTTGAAAGTGGAGAGGGATGCCAGATCCCAATTCTCCAGTGGAGATCTGGCAAGTTGCCCAACTCAATATTAATCCACTGAACAGAAAAATATTACTGCTTAGAGAAATGAATAAAATATGCATTTAAAATGTATAAGTACAGTGTGTCACTTTTTATAAACATTTAATGAATGGGAGGAATGAGACATTCCAACTAAACAGATTCATAGATACAGCAATGTTCAAAAAGAAAATATGTCATAGAGTTTATGCAATGTACAGTTTCTTAAAATTCTTATACCGATATGATTACAAGCATATAAAGATGAATATTATCAAATTTCTCAAGCTCTGCCAACAAAAGAATAATCTAAGTTTAACACATTATGTACAGAATGATATTGAAGACATTTACTGATCCCTTTTAGACTTGTGTTTATCTTATGGATTAATTTAATTATACTGAGCTATTGACTCATTGATTTGCATAACACAGCAGTTGAAGGCAGATGTTTCAAATAATATTTTATATGTCTGACAAGATATACAACAGTTAAGACTGCTTGAACAAGTTAAAACATATACATACAGAAATAAATTAGTAAACATAATTACATTTCCTGAAATGTATAAATTGATGCAAAATATCATATTGAAATTCAACTATACCCAAACCCATTTCTTTCTGTAATTAACAGCATTGACAACACTATGGCACTAGAGAAAACCAGGGCATATGCTGATTCTCAACATACATTCATTATGTAACATGAATGAGAGAAAATAATATTGCTTTTTGGCAGCATTTAGGAAAGATTCTGCTAACAAATATTTTTTGTGTAAACAAATATATTTTTTATGTAAACGTGAAACTTTAAAAGTGAAAATGCCAAGCAATTACAACTTTACAGACTACATTTTTTTTATTTTGTGAATGATTGAGCTATGTTGGTAAATACATGCCTTTTTCTTAATGCCCATCTTTCTATTGCATGTCCATTGCAAACGTCTTGAATAAGTAATGGGTTTTCTCTTTAAGATATTGGCCTCTCTCCATCCTCTGACCCCAATGAAATGTTTATGACAAAAGAAACATTCAACTTATTTTTGTGTATTCTAGAATGCAGGAGGTACATGGATTAACATCAAGTATTAGTTACAAACCTCAATCTTGAGCTAAGAATATGAGAATTCAGCTTAGAGTTTTATTACACATTTACCAAAAGTATTTATGTGTGGAATGTTCAAATAGCATCTAGCCAAGGAAACTTTTAATAACCAAAACTGCAATTTCTTTGACTTGTTTAAGTGGCATAGGAAAAACTAAACCCTCAGAGAAAAACATTCATCTCTTTAAATCCTGTCTCCAGCAAGTTGATCTGTACAATCAGAGGTGAAGCATTAACTTCTTTAACTGTTTTTGTTTACACATAAAATATGGAGTCTTAGGGTTTTATTCCTGTGAAGAGACACTACAACCATGGCAACTCTTCTAAAGAAAAAATATTTAATTAAGGCTGGCTTACAGTTTCAGAGATTTAGTTCATTATTATCATGGCAGGAATCATGGTGGCATGCAGGCAGACGTAGGGCTGGGGAAGGAGCTGAGAGTTCTACATCTTGATCTGTAGGCATCAGGGTGGGACTGAAGCACACTGGCCAGGACTGAGCACCCTGTGACACACTTCCTCCAACAGGGCTACACCTCCTAATAGTTTCACTCCCTGTGAGTCTACAGGGCCATTTTCTTTCAAACCACAATACATGGCTTAAAATATTTATTTAAGGTAATTAAATTAAGGTGGGTGAGGTCAATGTGATTTAAAAAAATAGGCAGAATAGACAGATAATATTGAATTTATGCAAGCTATTTTGTGTTATACTATTTATAACTTTGAAAAGGTGTGATAAACTAAAATGAAATTATTTGAGAAATCAGGTTTGAGTTTTCAGATAATGTCTAGAGTAAGTTATGGGATGACACTGCTTTAGTTTAATGAGCAACATACATGGTAGCAAAATATCTAGATTAAGCTTTTGGCTGTTCAACTTTGTAGCTCACGCCTTTAGGGATATAAGTAAACCTGTATTAGTTAGATTTATTACTGTGATAAAACACCACCACAACAGCAACTTATAAAAGAAAGAGTTTAACTGAGTTTACAGTTCCAGAGAGTTATAATCTATGATGGTAGAGCCAAGGCATGAAGGCTGGAACAGCTGAGAGCTCACATCTTCAGCAAGCAGAAGGCTAAGAATGGTAGGCCTCATTTGACACCCAAACTCTTCCTAGGTGACACACTTCTTTCAGCAAGCTACATTCATCTAATCCTTCCCAAATAGCCATCAACTGAGGACCAAGTATTCAAGTGGTGAAACTTATAGGCAACATTTCATTCAAGCCACTACATATGCTCTTTCAAAGTTATTTGTCCCTAATTATAAAATAAAAATAACATTTTTCTCCTCCCTGCTACTAAGATTATTCTGAGAAACAAAAAACATGAATGCAAAAATATTTTATATAGTTCAAACATTGTATTCTTGCTAAGTATTTATTATTTTTTCATTATTTAAGACTCAGCCTGATTGTTGTGTTCATTGATTTATCAAAAGCTATTATTTAATTTTAAGAGACCTGCCTGAGAAAGATGACAGAAGTTGCTTTGGAAACACAGCACACATCACTGACAATGATAAATGTTTATTTCCATCTCTCCTACAGATATGATTTGTGACTTTGAAAAATTAATAAAATCATTCATTCCTTAGATCTTAAAATGGGGAAAAAAGCCATTTCAGTCATAGAAGTTTAATATATGTATTACAAACATGTTCTCAGATAGTGTAATACTGAATTAAGGACACAGTAATTGCAAATATATAAGGGTGTTTCCCATTAACAATAAAGACTTTTATCATTATCAAATATGTCTCTTTGGCTAAAAAAAGCACTGACTCAGATTTTCCCATTATACCACTGCTTGGTATTTTATTAAATGGAGTTTGAGTAGTTCTCAAATGTCAGTATAAGCAGCTTGTTCACAGAGAGTATACTATCCACTGGGACAAGAGCCTTTCATAGATAAACCTCTAATGTTTGCTGTATGTTTCTTAACTGTAATGTTTCTTAAAATGTATAATTATTGAGAAATTTCAATTTCAATATCTTTAGTCTTCAGTGACTTTAAAAAATGAAAGTGATTTAATATAGTTTTGAAGTGAAAAAAGGACCATTGATTTGCACATTATCTGATATTAATTACTGGCAGCATCTCAACCAATATCACCACCTTAAATATTATTTTTCAATAAATATTTTTTTCTGATTATAGTTATAAATGGTGGCTTTGGTAAAAAGCAAAGAAGTTTGTGAAGGAATACAACAGTGTTGGAAATAGACACATTTAATCAGGAAATAATTGCAACTAATAAATGAAAATAAATCTTGATCTATTGTAATCAGATTCTTTATGTAGATAAGAGAATTGTACAGGTGATAGAAAGATTGAAATCACTAAATGCTTTCAGCCATGAAGGAATTGTACATTTTAAGCACTTAAATAAAGATCTTTCATCCATGAGAGAATGGCTTGTTACTTTGCACAAAGGACAATAAACTTGCTTATTAGCAAAGTGAATAATTTTTAAAACATGCTGGG
This sequence comes from Peromyscus leucopus, assembly GCF_004664715.2. Taxonomy (NCBI): domain Eukaryota; kingdom Metazoa; phylum Chordata; class Mammalia; order Rodentia; family Cricetidae; genus Peromyscus; species Peromyscus leucopus. Next base: position 110,302,260 of record NC_051083.1, read on the forward strand.
ATAAATCTATGGCAGAGCTTGAATAGACATTTCCTTGTATTTAGAAAGCTAAATGGGCCCATGAAACAGTTAATCCCAAAATCTGACAGATTACCTTCCTGCTTGTGAACATCAAGAATGGAAAATATTACTAAAAGATTTCTACCTTTATTTACTGAGAGATAGAAGAACTCTACAGCAAAGTTTTATTTCTCTGTCATTTACTATCTTTTGATGAATATTTTCCCTTAGTCAATGTAAGACTGACTTATATTTTTAGTTTCTATAGATCCAAATAATACACCTTTAATACTACAAACAAGAACATAATGATAATTATAAACTTATTTATAATAACACAAATGCAACTTTTTAGTGCTAAGGAGTGTATTAGGTTTTCAATAAAACTTAATCTACTTTTACCTTTTATAAGATGCTGAAGAATAATAGCCAGGTGATGATGGTGGTGGTGCTGGTAATAAATAAGTAATGCCTACAACAAATACTTTCCAATTAAGCAGTTATATGGTGACTCTGTTCAGCATAAGGACAAGATATAAATTAATGAGTCTGTTAAATTATTATTTGTGGTTAACATATTTCTCAGAACTGTTATAAATTGAGGTTTTAATGTGTAAAATTTGCAAAAATAGTGTTAAATATTTTAAATGTGAATTTTCATATTAGATAACCAAGACAGATTATTAATAACTTGTTTGCTGTGTATCATGTATTTGTTTAGTGAGTATTCTATAGAATTACTCAGAAAAAGATTGTTGATGAATGTCATAAAAAGAGAGTGAAAGAGAATAGTTGTACATTTAATGTACAACAAAGTAATGTTATGATCTGTTTTGAGATAATCTTTCTATACAATCCAATACAGGTAGGCCTGAACCAGAAGATCCTCCTGCCTTAAATTTTTAGTTTCTGTATGTATATCGTATCTTTAAATTCTACCTTTGATTATATCATTCTTCAAGTATAGGCATGTTACTTGGTGTGACATAACCACCCAAAGAACTGTCACATTACGTGTTTAAAAAATGATGAATTAGCAATATTAGAGTTCAAAGATATCATGATCGACTTGGAAGAACACTGATAAGTATGACCCCATTATAGATACAAAGATGTACATGATTTGTTATGAGAGTAACTGGAGCATTGTCTACATTGTGAAAATAATAGAATTTTAGAACATTAATTGTATTCATTGTTTCATCACCAGAGCATGACAGGTCTAGTAGATGATTCATTTTTTGGATTATCACTATTATTTGAGGTATATCATTCACAACTGTAATTATTTCCCAGAGCCACTGCAACAGCAAAAAAGAAAAAGGATGAAAAATAAGCCTGTTTGACAGTGTGGTTCATTTCATAATGTGAGACAGAGAATTTGGAGTATAGATGACACTCTTGAACACAAATAGTGTTCAGCAAATCGTTTCTGAATGTCACCATCTTAGGCCATTTTTAAAACCTACTTTGCTTTATGTTGAAAGATGTGTTACACTGTTTTTCATTACTTTTCTCCTTACCTTTTTTTTTTTTAGAATAAATGATGAGGCTTTCACTGGAGATTAAGCACTAGCAGGCAGTAGCTCAATGGCCCAAACACTATTTTAATTGGAACCTCAAATCCTGTGGAAAAATGAGAAATTAAATCATTAATAAAATGCATTTTTGAGAAAACACTGTGTTGATATATGCTAAGTTATGATAATAATATAAAATTTTTATTATTTTTTTCTGTAAGGTTCCTATGAATATAACTGTAAAAGTCAAATTATCAAGCAATGCAATTTAAGGTTATATACTGGAATTTGGTCCTTTAATGAGTTTAAAGTATCAAGAAATTAACATAAATCCATATCTATTTTGCTTTACAAATATTAAGCATTGCTGTAACAACATTAATCTTCACATTTCCTTACAGTACTATAATCTGGTACTTCATAAGGCAATTACAGAATTACTACAAAGGCAATTCAATATAAAAAATATCAAAACCACAGAATAATGGTAAAGAACCAAATTGGTACATGACAGAAATGAAATTTTCCAGATATTTTCAAAAAAATTAATTCTACGTTCTGTGAGTTATAGGTTACAATGAGCAAAATACTGTAGTACCCTTTAAAAAAGTACCAATAGAAGACATGTAGAGAAGCAATTGTATAAAAAGGCAGATACATTAGGATTTTTTCCAACTAACAATCACTAATCAATTCTGGGCCAAGTTTTGCTTAAGAGTAATGCAAGCATAGTATGTTGAAAGCTTATATTTGGTTGTAATATCAACTGCAAATATAACTATAAGTCTATCTATGTATAATCTGAAAGAGATTTTAATATCATTCTTAACTGGTCAGGTGGCATAACACTAGAATATTATACCTTTTTATTTGTTTCAGTGATTAGATTTAAAGAGATATTAATTTATTTCATAAAGGTCATGTTTTTATATTAAATATTAAGGTATATATGGTATATATTAGATTAGATACTATTTAATGTGTTCAATAAAATATATACATGTCATTTTTATTTTATAATTTTAACAAATAAAACAACAAAAATTGTACGTGTTATAAACACTGTGGCAAGTTGTCTCTTGGGCCACCCACCAGCTCCCAAATAAAGACATGGAGACTTATTATTAATTATGAGTGCATAGTCTTATTTTATGCTTGTCCCATTAGCTCTTATAACTTGTTTTAACCTGTTTCTCTTCATCTATATTTTGCCTCAGGGCTTTTTACCTTTCTTTCATTCTGTATATTCAACATTCTAGCTTCCTCCATATCTGGCTCACTGGCGGCCCAAAGAAAATGCCAACTACATATGTCTCCCCACGTTGGGCACCAAAATGCTCTTTTACCTTCATCACAATGACTGTACTTTCTTTTTTTTATTTTTTATTTTATTTTATTTTACAATACCATTCAGTTCTACATATCAGCCACAGATTCCCTTGTTCTCCCCCTTCCTGCCCCCTCCCCTTCCCCCCAGTCCAACCCCCATTCCCACGTCCTCCAGATCAAGGTCTCCCCCGAGGACTGAAATCGACCTGATAGACTCAGTCCAGGCAGGTCCAGTCCCCTCCTCCCAGATTGAGCCAAGTGTCCCTGCATAATCCCAGGTTTCAAACAGCTAACTCATGCAATGAGCCCAGGACCCGGTACCACTGCCTAGATGCCTCTCAAACAGATCAAGTCAATCAACTGTCTCACCTATTCAGAGGGCCTGATCCAGTTGGGGGCCCCTCAGCCTTTCGTTCATAGTTCATGTGTTTCCCTTCGTTTGGCTATTTGTCCCTGTGCTTTATCCAACCTTGGTTTCAACAATTCTCAGTCATATAAACCCTCCTCTTTCTCGCTAATTAGACTCCCGGAGCTCCACCCAGGGCCTAACCGTGGATCTCTGCATCCAGATTCCTCAGTCCTTGGATGGGGTTTCTGGCACAACTATTAGGATGTTTGGCCATCCCATCACCAGAGTAGGTCAGACCTGGCTGTCTCTCGACCATTGCCAGCAGTCTTTTGTGGGGGTATCTTTGTGGATTCCTGTGGGCCTCTTTAGCTCTTTGTTTCTTCCTTTTCTCATGTGGTCTTCATTTACCATGGTCTCCTATTCCTTGTTCTCCCATTCTGTTCTTGATCCAGGTGGGATCTCCCACTCTCTTTCCCTCGACCCTCGCCCTTCATTGCTTCCACTCATGTCCAGGCTGTTCATGTAGATCTCAGCCATTTCTCCATCATTGGGTGATCCTTGTGTCTTTCTTGGGGTCCTGTTTTCCAGGTAGCCTCACTGGTGATGTGAGTAGCAGTCCAGTCATACCCAAACTTATGGTACACTATGAAAGCAGTGCTAAGAGGGAAATTCATAGCACTAAATGCCCACATAAAGAAGTTGGAGAAATCTCACACTAGTGACTTAACAGCACAACTGAAAGCTCTAGAACAAGAAGAAGCAAAGTCACCCAGGAGAAATAGACGCCAGGAAATTATCAAAGTGAGAGGTGAAATCAATAAAATAGAAACAAAGAGAACAATACAAAAAAATAATGAAACAAAGAGTTGGTTCTTTGAGAAAATCAACAAGATAGACAAGCCCTTATCCAAACTAACCAAAAGACACACAGAGAGAATCCAAATCAACAAAATCAGAAATGAAAAGGGGGGCATAACAACAGACATTGAGGAAATCCAGAGAATTATCAGGTCATATTTCAAAAACCTCTACTCCCCAAAACTGGAAAACCTAAAAGAAATGGACAATTTTCTGGATAGGTACCACATACCTAAGTTAAATCAAGACCAGATAAACTATTTAAATAGTCCAATAACCCCTAAGGAAATAGAAACAGTCATTAAACGTCTCCCAACCAAAAAAAGCTCAAGACCAGATGGTTTCAGCACAGAATTCTACCAGATCTTCAAAGAAGAGTTAATACCAATACTCTCTAAATTGTTCCACATAATAGAAACAGAAGGAACATTACCAAACTCCTTCTATGAGGCTACAATTACCCTGATTCCTAAACCAAACAAGGATACAACAGAGAAAGAGAACTACAGACCGATCTCCCTCATGAACATTGATGCAAAAATACTCAATAAAATGACTGTACTTTAAACTACTAGTGGCCGGGCACTTAGGCTGTAGCCTAAGGGGAATTCTGTTCCCCCAGGTAATGGCTTTATTGCTGCTGTTAAAGGTAACTTTAACTAAACCTGTCAGCTAGTGAAAGCCTGCAAGCTCAGAGAGTTAGAGTAGCAACTGTCTAACTTACTTTCTTTGTTAACACTCCAGAAGCCCCTCTCCTCCTAGTACTTCCTGTCAACTAGTTGCCTCCCTGAGCCCAGGTTAATTTTATTTAATTAATGCAAATGTAAAACATCTTTACATAGTTAAACAAATATTGAATTCCACAACAAAACACCTACACTTTATTTCTTATTTTAGTTTCATTTCTGTTACTGTGGTAAAATACCCTAACAACAAGCAAAATAGGAGAAGAAGCATTTGTTTGGCTTACAATACCATGTTATAATCCATCATTGCAGAGAAATCATGGCAGTAACTTGAAGCATATGGTCACATCATATCCACAGACAAAAGAATATAAAGAATAAACACATGAAACCATGCTTGTTTATGTTCATCTTTCTCTACTTTTACATATTTCAGAGCTCTTCTCATGAGGTATTTCTTTCCATATTCAGGGTGGGTCATCCTATTTCAATCAACAAGCAAGACAATCTCCCAAAGCCCATTGTGATCTAGACCATTTGAAAATGCTCTCTTCCCAGATGGTTCTAGGTTGTGTCAAGATTATAGTTAAAATTAACCAGTATATTTGCCTTGCATCATTTATTTCAAATGGCTATTTATATGGCAAACATGAAAATAGTGCAACCTAGACTAAATAAACAGAGTACATCTATACTAATTAATAACTTTTAAAGGACTACACTATTTCTAAGTATTCAGTCATTACTTAAAGTGTTTTACTTTCAGAGCATTTGTAATTTTATGACATATTTTGAGGTCATCAAAATGTTTGTGGATCTTCACTACTTCTCTTTGCTACGTGTAACATATCATATTTTTTTAACTATTAAATTTTTTATTGTCTGACCAGTTTCATACACTGAAGCTATGAATTTTTTTATTATTTAATATAGCGAATTTTACTTGTTTCAAACAAGAATCTTGAATTTCACAGGGAGAGATAAATGTCTTTCAGGGAGAATTATATGCTATGGGATTGCTCTTGATTAAGCCAAATTTTCTTTGGTTCTATGAATCGTAGTTTTCTCATGAGTGGGTTGATATATATATATATATTAACTAAGAGATTTTCTATTCCCTTGTCCTCCTTATCCCATTACTACATTGTACTTTCATAAACACAATAATACTTTTAACAAATAATTTTTTTTCTCAAAATGCTACATGAAGTGTTGTGTAAAATAAAATAGAAAAGAGTCATAACAAATGAATTCTGCCTTCCAGGCATTGTTTAACAAAAGAGATAATTCTTTACTAAAGAAGAAGGTAGATTTTGACAATTTTCAATGAAACATAAAGAATATGATACAGTAGATTATAGAAATAAATTATGCTTATGACTAAGGATCAAGGAATATTCCATGAAAGCTGATATTTTAGAAAAATCTCAAGATTTTGAAGGGGTAATTTTGGGTAGGAGGAGAGCAAAAAGTACAGAATAAAGGGGAAAGTTCAGCAAAGTTGGGGAACTTAGTGAGAGTTTTTTTTTTTTTTTAGATGAATTTTGTGGTACTTGGAATGAAATCGTATAGCAGAGGTGGGGAAAGAGAGACAGATAATTGTAATCGGATGTTTCCTGTCCCACAGCTACTCTCAAATTACCACACTAAGACTTATATTAATTGTAAATACTCAGCCAATTGCTCAGGCTTATTACTAACAGCTCTTACAACTTTAATACATTTCTGCCAATCTATGTGTTGCCTTGGAGCTCTTGGCTTTTACATCTATCCCATTTTTGTGTGTCGGACTTGTTCTCTGTCTGGCTGGTGGCTCCTCTGATTCCTCCCTTCTTTCCCCCAATCATTCTCAGTTTGGCTTTCCCGCCTAACTTTATCTTTTTTATTGTCCAGTCATTTTGTTCATTAAACCAATCACAGAGAGAAATCTTCACAGTATACAAGAGGATTTTCCACAGCAGATAATTATCAGGCAATGCAGAACCTAAACAAAAGACTACGTAATAGAAGAGCTTATTTCCTTATATGATAAAATACACTACAGGTTTTCTATCAGGGGATTGCTAGACTAGAAATTTGGGAAAATTAATCTTTCACAAGTGTGAAAAGGGAATTTGAGACTTTGAAAGTGAAAAGAAGATGATTATGTAAGTAGTTTGGTAGCTATTGAAATGATCCACATAGAGTAGTTACAGCATGGGTTGGGACAAAATCATAAGAAAGGAAACATATGAAACAGCTATGAAAAAAATCTGTGGCTATATTACCTGACTACATGCTTTCAAAACAGTGACCATGATGAAATGAGTATATTGCCATGCCATTAACAGTGATGAGAGAATGAAATGGATCGTCTGTTAACAACAAAAAAAGGAGGGGACTTTCTATGTTTTTAATTTGTAGTACTGTACTACTAGAAAGTGCTAGATGGAGATTTCCCAGTCAAAAAATTAGAAGGTATAAAAACTGTCCATAAAAATTGAAGACTTCACAAATTATTGGTAGAAGCATCTGCATTCATTCACTTAATTAGTATATAACAGGTAAATAACCAGACATTAAATTATAAGGATAACTACAATGCTCTCCCCTGCCTTTGAAGCTAATTCTCTAATAGAATGGAGATAAAGTAATTGAAACTTTTAATTAAATTTGGAGAGTTCATTCTAATGTAATTGTTCATATTGGATACTTGATATGTGTTGAAAGAGTCACAAAACAAGTGTGAGAATAAGTGACACTTGATCTCAGTTTTAAAGATTAGGGAAATATTTGCCAAGCGAACAACCAATATTTGTAGTAAAAAGAATAAGAGCCAAGATGTGAAGGTAAAAACCAGGTGTAGGTGTGTGAGTGTGTGAGTGAAAAATTTCCATTTACCAGTTGTCTTAGCAAAGAAAACATGACAATTTAGAACATGGAAGAGTTGGAGGGAGGAAAGAGATAAGGAGGGGTAGAAATTATATAATTTTTAATTAAAAGTAAAAGTGAACAAAAGAAATGTAGTTGAGAAAGCCTATGACTCCTTCCTCCGCAATTGTTTGGTTTTCTTTTTTTAATTTATAATTTAATTTAATTTTACATATCAGCCACGGATTCCCTTGTCCTCCCCCCTCCCACCCCCTCCTACCTTCCCTCCAGCTCACCCCCCATTCCCATCTCCTCCAGGGCAAAGACTCCCCTGGGGACTGAGTTCAACCTGGTAGACTCAGTCCAGGCAGGCCCAGTCCCTTCCTCCCAGGCTGAGCCAAGTGTCCCTGCATAAGCCCCAGGTTCCAAACAGCCAGCTCATACACTGAGGACAGGTCCTGGTCCCACTGCCTGGATGCTTCCCAAACAGTTCAAGCTAATCAACTGTCTCACTTATCCAGAGGGCCTGATCCAGTTGGGGGCTCATCAGCTATTGGTTCATAGTTCATGTGTTTCCATTCGTTTGGCTATTTGTCGCTGTGGTTTTTCCAATCTTGGTCTCAACAATTCTCTCTCATACAAACCCTCCTGTTTTTGCCAATTGGACTCCTGGAGCTCCACCTGGGGCCTGGCCATGGATCTCTGCATCCGGTTCCCTCAGTCATTGGATGAGATTTCTAGCATGACAATTGGAGTGTTTGGCCATCCTATCACCAGAGTAGGTCAGTTCGGGCATTCGCTCACCCACTGCTAATAGTCTACTGTGGAGGTATGTGGTGGTATTATGTTCCCCAAAATATTGTGTACCTTAATAAACTTATCTGGGGTCAGAGAACAGAAAAGCCACTAGATACTTAAGATAGGCAGTGATAGCACACACCTTTAATCCTAGCATTCCAGAGGCAGAAATCAATGTGTTCAAGAATACAGCCAAGCATGGTGACTCACGCCTTTAATCTCAAAAAGCGAGCCTTTAATCCCAGGGAGTGATGGTAGAAAGCAGAAAGGTCTATAAGGCATGAAGATCAGAAACTAGAAGCATTTGGCTGGTTAAGCATTTGGCTGGTTAAGCATTTGACTGGTTAAGCATTTGGCTGGTTAGCTTTCAGGCTTTCAAGCAGCAGTTCAGCTGAGATTCATTCTGGATGAGGACTCAGAGGCATCCAGTCTGAGGAAACAAGACCAGCTGAGGATCCGGCGAGGTGAGGTAGCTGTGGCTTGTTCTGTCTCTCACTGACCCCAATAACTTGCTCCATGTTTGATTTTATTAATAAGACTCTTTAAGATTCCTGCTACAAAGGTATCTTTGTGGATTTCTGTGGACCTCTCTAACACTTTTCTTCTTCCTATTCTCATGTGGTCTTCATTTATCAATGTCTCTTAAATCTTGTTCTCCCTCTCTGTTCTTGATCCAGCTGGGATCTCCCACTTCCCTAAGCTCTCTTTCCCTCAACCCTTGCCCTTCATTATCCCCACTCATGTCCAGGTTGTTGATCTCATCCATTTCTCTGACATTGGGCAATCCCTGTAACTTTCTTAGGGTCCTGTTTTCTAGGTAGCCTCCATGGAATTGTGAGTAGCAGTCACGTCATCTTTGTTTTACATCTAGTATCCTCCTATGAGTGAGAACATACCATGTTTGTCTTTCTGACTCTGGGTTACCTCACTCAGGATGATTTTTTCTAGATCATTTTCTTGAGCATTCTTTGGGTATATGCCCAAGAGTGGTATAGCTGGGTCTTGGGGGAGATTGATTCCCAGTTTTCTGATATAGCGCCATATTGATTTCCAAAGTGGTTGTACTAGCTTGCATTCCCACCAGCAGTGGAGGAGAGTTCCCCTAACTCCACATCCTCTCCAGCATAAGCTGTCTTGAGTGTTTTTGATCATAGCCATTCTGACAGGTGTAAGATGGTATCTCAGAGTCATTTTGATTTGCATCTCCCTGATGATTAGAGATGTTGAGCAATTCCTTAAATGTCTTTCAGCCATTTGAGATTCCTCTGTTGAGAATTCTCTGTTTAGTTCTATAGCCCATTTCTTATCGTTTTGATGTCTAATTTCTTGAGTTCTTTATATATTCTGGATATCAGCCATCTGTCAGATGTGGGGTTGGTGAAGACCTTTTCCCATTCTGTAGGCTGTTGCTTTGTGTGGTTGACCATATCCTTTGCTCTACAAAAGCTTCTCAGTTTCAAGAGGTCCCATTGATTGATTGTTTCTCTCAGTGTCTGTGCTACTGGTATTATATTTAGGAAGTGATCTCCTATGCCAATGCATTCAAGACTACTTCCTACTTTCTCTTCTATTGAGTTCAGAGTAACTGGATTTATGTTGAGGTCTTTGATCCACTTGGACTTAAGTTTTGTGCATGGTGACAGATATGGATCTATTAGCAGCCTTCTACACTTTGATATCCAGTTATGCCACCACCATTTGTTGAAGATGCTTTCTTTTTTCCAATGTACAGTTTTGGTTTCTTTGTCAAAAATTATATGTCCATAGGTGTGCAGATTAATGTCAGGGTCTTCAATTCGATTCCATTGGTCCACATGTCAGTTTTTATGCCAGTACCAAGCTGTTTTTATTACTGTAGATCTATAGTAGAGCTTGAGGTCTGGGATCGTGATGGCTCCAGAGGTTGTTTTATTGTACAGGATTCTTTTGGCTATCCTGGGTGTTTTGTTTTTCCATATGAAGTTGAGTATTATTCTTTCCAGGTCTATGAAGAATTGTGTTGGTATTTTGATGGGGATTGCATTGAATCTGTAGATTGCTTTTGGTAAGATTGCCATTTTTACTATGTTAATCCTGCATATCCATGAGCATGGGAGATCTTTCCATTTTCTGACATCTTCAATTTCCTTTTTCAGGGACTTAAAGTTCATGCCATCTAGGTTGTTCACTTGCTTGGTTAGTGTTACACCAAGGCATATTTTATATCATTTGTGGCTATTGTAAAGGGTGATGTATCTCTGGTTTCTTTCTCAGCCTGTTTGTCAATTGTATCTAGGAGGGCTACTGATTTCTTTGAGTTGATCTTGTATCCTGCTATGTTGCTGAAGGTGTTTATAAGCTGTATCAGTTCCTTGGTTGAATCTTTGGGGTCACTCAAGTATAGTATCATGTCATTGGCAAATAGGGAAAGCTTGACTTCTTTTTTCCTATTTGTATCCCCTTGATTTCCTTATGTTGTCTTATTGCTCTGGCTAGAACTTCAAGTACTATATTGAATAAGTATGGGGAGAGCAGACAGCCCTGCGTGTTCCTGATTTTAGTGGAATTGCTTTAGAGCAGAGGGAAAAGTTTGTGGTTAAAATTGAAAATTATAGAGGCAGAAGTTGTGACAATTAATTGTTGGAGTATGCTAGGAAACAACCACAATTGATAAGCTCATTTTCAAACTATGTCTAAGTTATTCATCTATGTTGTAGGTTGTACAATGTTTCATGCTAGAAGTTGACATGACTCTTTCTTTCAAAAAGCAAGTGCTATATCATATCTAAAATCATTCTCCACTATAGTTCTTATTTGTGTATGCATACATGATAAAATCACAATTCACTTATAATGTAATGAAGATGTATTTATAGGAACAAATATTTTGTAACTGTTTGTTCCTTCTGCTTATGTTTGCTTATAGAACTTATATTTATTTATTTGTTTGTTTGTTTATTAATTTATTTACTTTTCATTGGTTTGGTTCTAATAATGCATACTTTTGAATTTTACTATTTTTAATTGTTATAATTAGTTGATCTATAAATAAGTCAATCTGGCTATGAAACAAAACCCATGTTTTTATTTTTTACATTCTGTTTATATGTATTATTTTTGAATGACCAATAAAAATACTAAGCAGTGCTCAAATAGTTTAAATAATTTCTCCAAATGCTAGTTTCATAACAATTTATCCACATTATCAAAATTAATTGAAAATTAAAACCAGATACAGCCAAAAATTTGAGAACGTATAAAGTAATTATGAAGACAGCACACTTAGACATATGCATAGACTTCCTTCCTTCTTATTATATGGATTATTGAGGAGTAATAAAATGAATTAACTCTTAAAATATATATTTTTATCTAGATCCTGATAATGCCTATTGTGTTTGACAATCTTGGAAGGCAAAAATTCCAAGGTCAAATAATTTATAAGTGGTAAGGCAATATTAATACTCCTTGGTGTTTTGTTCCAAAAACTCAAGACGTTTTGTGTTTTACTCTACGTTAAGATATCTAGAAAAAATAAACTTTACTTCTGTGTTTGCAATATTTATTCCTTGTTTAAACAAATTAACATAAAAACATGATTAAAAAGAAAAATATTTACTTAAAGTTAAAGCAGAAGTTAATTGATTTGACCTGTATTCCCAACTTAACAGTTAGGTAAATAATTTGAGTCTTACCTGTTTCTTGAAATGAGATTTTTATATCAGTCATACAAGAAAGTTTCAGACCATGGATTTTGTATTAAATTTATTTAGTATATGTACTAGAATGTTCTGTGTTGTAGTTTCTCTCAAGTATCTATCCATTCTTTTATATATTTTATTTCAGATTGCTACATTTCAGTCTGTCTTTCTACTTTAAATTGGTTTTAGTTTGAATTACTCAATATAGACAGATTTCTATGACTAAAAGTAGTTCTGTTAATGTTTAATTTCAATATATTTTTAACTTTATTGAAGCAAAACATTATTAAACTTCTATTTAAAAAGGCATGAGTCCACTTTAAATATAAAATTGTAGTTTTGACAACTTTGATTAATGTGGTAGTGTTTCAACCTAAAAGCTAAATACAGTAAAGATTTCAAGTATATTTTAAAATGACAATTGAGATTATTACTGAGTTCTATGAACCTGAATATTATATGTCATGTAGCTGTTTTTCTACAAGTAGTTTTTAGATGAAGCCATGGAACAAGATGCTGCAAAAAGTAAGTAGGTCTGCAGGTTAACATAGAGATTATTTGAGAATGAAACCCAATGACTAGAGAGTGATGATAGACTTCCACTAAGAGCCCCTAATAGACGCATACAAACTAAAAGGGCAGGAGGAATTGATCACATTATAAATATTATGACCTTATGTGTAGAAAATTCTAAATAGTTCATAATTAAAATGTTATAATGAAAAATATTAAGTTAACGAAGTGGCAAGATACAAAACCAGTATTCAATAATGAACACACCAAACACAAAGAAGCAATTGCACTGCTAATAATACAGAAACAGTGGAATATTTAGGAATAAAAATAATCAAATTATTTCTCAATTCAAGAAGAAAATGTTGCCCAGAAAAATTTAAAAGGACAGAAATAAACAAATTTTAATGCTTTGTAAAATAGTACTGCTAATGTAGAGTCTGTTTCTTTTAAATTGGTACCATGAGATAACTAACACAGGCTAGTTACAGAGGTAAAAGGTTTATTTAGTTCATTGATTTGGAGGTTCAAAGTCAAGAATTGATCGACCACATGGGTTTTAGACTTTATTGAATTTTACACAACATGTGAAGATCTTATGTCATAATAAGCTATTTTATTGTCTCACCAAATAAGGGAAAGAGAACGAGTCAATATCACAAATTACCTTTGAGGGCATGCCACTAATGATCTGGAGTTCTGTCAACTGACTCCACCTCCCCAAATTCCCAAAGTTTACAGTACTTTCAAATAGTGTCAAAACACAAATAAGTTTTTTTCAAATTTATTTTTATGTGCATCAGTATTTTCTTGCATGTATGTTTGTGTTAGGGTGTCAGATCCCCTGGAACTGGAGTTACAGACAACTGTCAGCTGCAATGTGGGTGCTGGAAATTGAACCTAGGTCCTCTGGAAGAGCAGTCAGTGCTCTCAACCACTGAGCTGTCTATCCAGCCCCAACATAAATAACTTTTAATATGTAGATAATTAGGAGCAGTCTGTATTTAAGACATAGTAGGTACAGGTACTGTGAAAACTAGAGTTTTATTTAAATAGTTACTAAAATGGCATGACATTTATACATTAATGAAAAAATTAAAATAATTCAAATGGAATCTCAAGAGAGAATAAATAAGCAAACAATCTGAAAAAATAAAGAATCAACATTGCATATCTTACTCTTACTAATTTTGTAATTTGTTACAGAACTGCAATAATGATGGCTATGTAATAGCACTATGAAACATGAGAAAGTACCCCCCCAAAAAAAAAAAACAGAACTGGGTGCTTAGAATTTGCATATATGGTCAAATAATTTTCAACAAAATTATCAAAAACATTCTCTTGAGAAATCCAGTCTCTTCAACAATTGATGCTAAAAATGTATACATACAAATGGGTGAAATTAAATTCCTATTCTATGCATGATATAAAAAAAGCTAAACTGTACCTCAGGCATAAATATGAGACCTAAAACTATGAAACTTCAAGAAAAAAAAAAAACAGTAGGAAACTTTCATGATTTGGGGTTTAATATTTCTTGAATATGACTCCAACATGACAGACTAAACTAAATGGAAATTGGACTTGAGTGAGGCAAAAATTTCTTATACACAAAAGGACATTGTCAACAGAACTGTAAATTAATTCATGAAAAGGAATAAAAACTGGAAATCCACATATCTGAAAAGACATTTCTATTCAGATGAATTAGTTATTTTTCTACTGCTGTGATAAAACACTGTGGGCAAGGCACCTTACAGAAGGAAGGCTTATTTGGAGATTATGGTTCTTGAGATATAATTGTCCATCATCATCATAGTGGTGTAGCATGACGGCAGGTGGCTATTGGAGGCTGAGCAGTAGGCTGAAAGCTCACATCTTAAGTCCAAAGCACAAAGTAGAGAGAATTAACTAAAAGTGGTGCAAATTATACACACTTAATGCCTGTCCCTCATACCATACTTTCTCCAAAGTGTCCCCAATTCTTAAACCTGACCAATCAATGCCACCAGCTGGGGGCTGATTATTAAAACATCTGAGCCTGTGGTGGATATTATCATTCAAATAACCACATCAGAGTATATAATATTCTTTTTAAAAAAAAAAAAAAAAAAGATTTATTTATTCATTATGTATACAGTGCTCTGTCTGCATGGCCAGAAGAGGGCACCAGATCTCATTACAGATGGTTATGAACCATCATGTAGTTGCTGGGAATTGAACTCAGAACCTCTGGAAGAATAGCCAGTGCTCTTAACCTCTGAGCCATCTTTCTAGCCCCACATAATATTCTTTTAACAGCATTAAGAAAGTACAGAATTTTATGGAAATGGGAAAAAGTCCAGTGGTTTGTTTTAAACTTAACACAGTTTATAATCACCTGAGCTAGAAGCTTCAGTTGAGGAATTGTTTCCATTGCCTTAATTCATGTGGGAAGACTCACTCTTCATGTAGAAGGCACCTTCTGGTACCAGCCTGGATATGAAGGAGGGACTAAGAATCTTACTCTTTTGCCTATTTGCCTGATTCCATTGCTGAGTTTGGAGCCACTGTTTCCAAGATTTCCAATACAGACTGACGACTATTGCCTTTCCAGAAATCCCCCAGGTCCTTGTTGCCAACTTGGAACTACTGAGGTACCCAGTCTCTTGGACTGAGCATCTATCATGTTCTCAGTAGTTCAAATGATTAAGACAAATAAAGTGCTCAAGATAAGGAAAGAAAGGGCTGGAGAAAATGTTTAAGTGGTTAGAACACATCACCTACTGGGTAGCTTAATGTAACATCAGTTCCAGAGGACCCAACTCACTTTCAGGTCTCCTTGGACACTACTACATTCATGAGGTACCCATGAAAACAAACACATAATTCACAATCACATAAACAAAATTCAAGTAAATAAAAGAAAAGAAACAAAGATACTAATTTTGGAAAGAAGAAAATAATACCTATATTTATAGGTAAAAGCATATATTATATTAAAAGATATTAAAACATCCATCAAAGAGCTGGTAGATTTAATTTAAAAATTCAGTATAGTTACAGAATAACACACTCAGGAGGTGAAAATTATAATAGTCTTTGATTTCAGGTTAAGAATACTTTATATAAAGAAAAGAATCATACTAGTTAGATATAAGAGATACAGAACATGAAATAACTGCAAATAGCAACACTTGGAATCTGAGTAATTGACAAATTGGTTAACTTTCTGTAGACAAGGACGGGTTGTTCAGGAGTACTACTGAAAGTATAGTTAACAGGTGATACATTTGAACACTCCATTTAGGCAAAACAGTGAGCTATTAAGAAAACAGGTGAGATATATAATAATAGTCTTTTCATTATATAAGAATTGGAACATTTTGAATAGATAACAACAGTATAGCACAGGAAGAGCAATATCATGCAATATATGATGATGTAGGATCACACATGGTAAAGCCTGTTACACTTCTTGCAATATATTTTATGCTTCCTTCCCTTGTTTACACTGTATTTTCAACTTTTTTCTTCCTTTATAGCTGGACATTCTTTAGTGCTTAACTCAGTGACTAAAATACATAGATGATCCGTAGAAGCTTTTGCCAAGGACACACTAAAGAATGGGTAACAGGAGAGTAAGGTGATATTTTACTGTTCCTCAAGACTATTAAGCAATCAATCAATGTTAGTATATTTGGCAGGTCTCCTGATGTGCTACCTGATTCTGTACTTGGCATATCTTGGAAATTGTTTCTCATACTCTTAAAAGTTTTTTAAGATTTTTGCATAACATATTGTGATCATAGTTGTTCCTTTCTCCTATTTCTCCCAGATTCATCCCTTGTACTTTATACATCTAACTCTGTGTTCTTTAAAACAATTTCAGTCTGTTTCCCATATTCTCTTGGATATGTGGCCTTACACTGCAGCATGGTTAATCTATATATGTGGCCACATCCAGCTTGGTACATTCACCTGTGGATGTAAGAATCTTCTTTTTCTTAATGTTTGAATATTCCACTCTGTAAATGTACCAGTTTTAACTTTCCATTCACCAGATTATGGACAACCAGGTGATCCTTATTTCCTCGGTCTTATCAATAAAGCAGCACTACACATGGATAAGGAGGTATCTTTATACTCAATGTTTATATGAAAAATTTCAAACAGAATCCTGGTCATATAATCTGTCAACAATATGTTAGAATCATAATGACATATCAGATAAAAGAGAAGATTCACAAAGCTTTTAAGAATATCTAATCGAATTTGGTTATGAAAACATCTAATTTTATTTATATAATATTCATATGTAACTGTAGTGGCTGAAAAGATGGGGTGAAATTTGAAGACCTGAGGTGATAATAAGAGGTAATTCAACAAGTTAAAATGTGAAAATTTACATTTATGTAAAATATCAACATCATGTATTTTGGTTGGGAGAACCTTAAATCGGTAGTAATCTCATTTTAGAATATCAGGAGTTTGGGACCATCACACATTAAAGAGAACTCACAATGTCTTTTAAAACTGAAAAAAAGTCTTTTACCTAGAATAAAAGGAAGGAGAACACAAGTGTGTTGCCTATGAGTAGGATGGATGAAATTTCATGTTAGGTGATTATTCATGGACACCAAGATATTAGGAATTGTTATTTGACAATGAAAGTCTGGATAGTGAAAAGAGCATGTTCATACTACTTGTAGTACCTCTGGTACTTTATTGGACATGAGCCCTTTAGAGAGGTAATTAAGCAAAAATGAGGACAGTTAAGTAGGCTCATACACTTATAAAAAGGCAATTCAGATATAAATATGTCTTGATGGAAAATAATGTGAAGAAACACAGGACAATGTCATTTGAGAATGTCAGGAGACCCTTGAATTTATGCTTCTGCAGCCAAGAAATGCTGGGAGCTAACAGGACTTGGAAGAAGAGAGGAAGAATTCTTGGCTCTAAGGATTCTAAAAGAGCATGACTCTATTGACACCTTGTTTCAGAACAGCAGCCTCTAGAGTTGTATGACATCCTCCAGTTGGTCCTGCATTTTTATAATAGATGTGACAAACTAATGATATACAGAAAAGAATTTTGGAACTGAGAGCAGAGATTAGTAGAAAGAGTGGCTATGATGGCTGCTGTTCAGAGTTGTTACTTAGGAATTCTTACTATTAGTTCTGGTCCAGAAAAATAAAGTTACTGAGTTAAAAAATAAAGAAAAAAAAGTGAAATCTTTAACTTCTTTCACGGAGAGTTATTTTTGGCTTAAGAGCATAAGATGAGTAGAATTTTAAAAACTGATTTTGCCAGTTGGCACAGGGAATTATTGATTTATTTTGTTTGGTTTGGTTTTTAAACTTCAACTGTTTTGCCATATACTCTTTCATTTATGATATGGCTTGTGTTTGCAGCATTGGTATGTTTACATTTGTGTTTGTTTATGCATCTGTAAGAGAAATACTATTTTTCTTTTCCTACACACACACACACACACAGGTATAATTTTCACTTCTCTAATAAAATGTTTAAAAATAAAATACAGTCACACAGTCCTGGTTTTCATGGACAAGGAATAAACAAAGAATGCTCTGTATGTAGCTGAAAACCTGGGATAGCATTAAACATGCTCTGGACTTCCACACATCTGAGCTCTTACAATTTACGTCTGTTTAGCTCTGGCTGGTCTTTTTTTTTTTTTTTCCTAAATTTCCTAGGTGAATAAAAACCCAGAGCAAATCAGGCAACCTGCCAATCAACCAGCCAGTGACATCTATGAAATATTTGTTCATCTTGGCAGTCATTCTGGCACAGTGTTTGTCTTCTGGGAACAAGGGTCTGATTGACAGATATCCTTTTGCTGTGGCCGGTAAACCAGATGATATTGGTTACAATTAAGATCCTAGTTCTTTGCTAATTAATTCGCTCAACCAACCTTTAGGTCCTATGGTAATACAGGACTTATGGTTTTTGGAAATGCAGTGAGAAAAGTATTGGATGGTGTTTTCTTCAATATAGCTTCTGAAATGCAAACACACATATAGTTTCTAGTTACCTTTTAAGATTAATTTGTACATTTTGTATTAAATATTAAACTTATATACTATTAGAGGTGGTAGAGGTGATGAGGGCATAACAAAAGGAGAAATAGTAATATTGTATAAAGTTTCATTCCACCATATAAACTGTTATAGAAAGAATGAGAGAAGCAAATTACATATTATTTTCCCTCAGTGTCTTTCTAAGTCCAAAGCCTGAGAGCAAACTGTAGGGTTACTTAAAAAAAAGTACCTGGTTTACAGTCATTTAAGGGGCTAATCATAGTGATCTATTACAAATTAGAGGAACATTTTACCTTGTTGTAAACATTGTGTTGTGCTTTGTGATATATTTAAGAATGTATTAATGTGTAGATATAGTTTATAACTAAATAAAGTTCGTGTATTATAAAACATGGTACTCTTTTAAATATGGAAAATAATATTGCTGGGTTAGTTAAGCTTTCTCAGTATTAAACTAGTTAATATATACAATCATTTATAAAGGCTTGGAAGGTAGTACTATATGAGGATTAAAATATTCTGTTGCAGAAGTTACATCAACTTTTTTTATAAAAAAAAAGGGAATGCTACTCAATAAATGTTATCAACTACTATTGAAGATAATATTCAGTCACTAACTACTTTGGACAAATGAGTTACACTATTGTGAGAAATGACCCTACATTATAAAGTAGACCAAGTTATCAAGTTAACAGTAAAATCTCATATAACTGCACAATAAAATATGAATAGAAAAATGAAGTGATAGAAAGTGAATAATAGATATAAATATAGTCAAAGAGATGATTAGATTTTTTTTAAAAAAAATCTGGTAAAGAGTTTTTATAAAACAGAATATGCAACAGTGACTACAGTGCTGCTGTTAAGAGAAGATCCTAGCTGGGCAGTGGTGGCTGATGCCTTTAATCCCAGCACTCGGGAGGCAGAGGCAGGTGGATCTCTGTGAGTTCGAGGCCAGCCTGGGCTACCAAGTGAGTTCCAGGAAAAGGCGCAAAGCTACACAGAGAAACCCTGTCTTGAAAAACAAAACAAAACAAAACAAAACAAAAAAACAAAAAAAAAGATCCTGACCTGAGAAAAGGCTGGCTTGTATACTAGTCTATCTTTCCTTATCAACCCTTCAAACAATTTAGTACCAGTAAAGGGTCCATGGAAAACATACTTGATAAACTATCTCTAAACTATTATAACTGATTCGATATGCCTTTTATTTGTGGAAATGAGTAGAAATGAAGATTCTCAAGTTTGTTTCATCAGACTTACAAACAAAAGAACAGATTTCTAAGACTCACTGATGTGTGAAATAAACTAATAAAATGTTTGTCTGAATAAATCAGACAAAATGTTGCCTATTTGTTTATTTGTTTACTTTGCTTTGTTTTTCATTTTTCATTTTGGTGCTAAGGATCAGTCTGAGGAGTGTGCACATACATGTCTAATGTTTCACAATGAAACCCAAGCCTCATGTATCTTTACTGTCAAGAAACTATTAAGTTCCTAAGTTCCTAGTCACAGAACCTGCACTCATTGATTACAAAAAAAAAAAAAAAAAAAAAAAAAAAACAGAGAACTTTGAAGAACAATGGGAACTTAAATATATAATACAACTGATATTTAACAGAAATTCCTAAGGCTCAGATGACAGAGGTGGCATGCCCGACTACTCAGTTTGTGATCTTCAAATTTGTCTCAAAGGGATATCTCAGAATGCATCACAAAATAGTCAAAAAATTGTAAGAGAAAACTTAAGTAAAGAGAAGTATGTTCTTTACCCACTGAGAGGTCACAGACTTTTCAGGGTTTTAATAAAGCAATGTTTGCTGTTTTTACTTATTTTACTAACCACATTTCTGTCTCTCTTCAAATTTCGATATTTGACTACTTTAAATTCAATATTAAACCCTACTTGTCTTGACTCATTTATCTGATAAGTTATTCTAATTTCTAGAAAATCAATTCCATATGTATGTAGATTTTTTTCTACATTTGTTTCTACTTCTATTTCTTCTCTCAACTAACATGTAATTGTCTATACAGTACGTGTGTTTGTCTATTTTTCACTCTAAAAATAGGTTTATTTTCCTCATTTAACTATCCTCTTCTTACATTTGTATTAACACAATAAATGACACTCAGCAAATGTCATAAGGCATAAGCCATTAGCAAGTACTTTTCTTTAATCTCCCCATTAAACTTTCTAATAATCTATTGATTTGTATTTCATAGGGATCCAAAATTATGTACCTTTCCTGTTTTAAACCTTAATCCAGACATTTACCCAAGATACTCATCATTTTCGGTAAGTAGTAGCTTAGGCAATAAAATATGTATATGTTTTATATTTTCTTGTCATTAACATTCTTTTAATTCGCGTAAGGTTAATTGATACTACAAATCTTTCCCAACTTCACTTTCCATATTTACATTTCCTTTATTCTACACTAATAACCTTATTTCCTGACAATAGTACTTTGCAGTATTGTCAACCTTTAGTTGTAGAATTCTATATCAATGAATTCTAAAACATATATATATGCAAAGTTCAAGGTCGTTTTGCATTTTTATGTATTTAGACTATCTCTCCATCAGTTTACAGCGAGCATGCTATTTCAAATATGAGTTGAAATATGTTTTAATGTCTACACATACCATTCATTTTATGTGCCATGATGATATTAGTATGTAATTTATTGTCTTATGGTTTAATGTAATTGTTTGAAATTTAAACACATTTATATACAAAAACAAAACTTAATAGAAGAGATATACTAGAAAAATACCTTTTTATTTCTTTCCACCTGAATCTTAAAAATTACTTCTTGTTAGCTTTTGTGTCAATCTGTCTGTACTTTGTGAAAAACAGTGATGTAACCAAAAGCAAAGGTCATGTTAGAGGAATAAAGGAACAAATATGAAGTACTAATCACTGGCAACGTTTGGGATAATTTGTGTATGAAAAGAGTAATAATAAAAATAAACAGTGTTTAAAATAATGATTTTTAAAAGTTATGTAGTACACAGTAAATATGGGGACTAGAAAACAGAGACATAGTGGGGGAAGGGAGAGAGAATAAAATTAGTGAGTAGACTGTAAGAACTGATAAACATGGAGACTATTGTAGGTTTAGAAAAATCATCCCCATTATGTAGTAACTGATTCATTAATGATCGTAAATGGTTAATGCTACTACTTACAGTAATATTGGCTACACAAAAATAATCAAAATTTCTTAAAATATACATAGATAGTAAATTTCAAAACATAAAATATCTTTTTTTAAAAATGAAAAAAAAAAAAAAACGAGTAGTCACTACTTCGACCAAGTATAATTTACTCTCTAGTTGACAGTTAATCTGACATTATGTATAACCCTGGATATTGTGTAGTTCAAGATGTATAGCATCATCTATTAGTTATACTTTATGTAACTGCTCGACTTGAATGTAATAAAATAATTAAAGAAACCAACATATGACAAATTCCATAAGGTGACTTATCTGAGCTACTCAGTATACTTAATACCACAAGGAAATTATTTAAGTAGTTTGAATTAATTGATATTGAAGAAGAGCAGTAAGTTATTAGATTCAAGGGACATGTGTGAATCTCATACAGATACTGGATAAAAGAATATAAATGAAAATAAGGTTGGTATTGTCACACACACTTATAGTCCCAGCATTCCAGAGGCAGGGGCAGGAGTGTTTTGAGATTTGGCTACACAGGAAGTAGAATGAGTAGAGGGACAAACAGTGGTAAGTAGCAAGACCCTGTCTCAGTAAAGAATAACTAAACAAATAATAAAGAGATAGAAATAGCACAGAGATTTTTTTTTACAATTGGCGTAACTTGAATGACAACTCAATCTGGGAGGAGGGGACTGAACCTGCCTGGACTGAGTCTATCAGGTCGATCTCAGTCCTCAGGGGTGGCCTTGATCTGGAGGTGGTGGGAATGGGTGTTGGGCTGGGGGGAAGGGGAGGGGGGCAGGAAGGGGGAGAACAAGGGAATCTGTGGCTGTTATGTAGAATTGAATAGTATTGTAAAATAAAATAAATAAATTTAAAAAAAATAATTTGAATCAATTTTAAATTCAGAGATTGTGCTATATTTCAGCAAAAGACACCAATGTTGGAGAATTCATAGTAAAATAGTGCTTTGTAACAAAGTATAAAGATGTCTGAAGCATATTTTGGTTTGTTAAACAAAATTTAAATATATATATATATGTGTGTGTGTGTGTGTGTGTGTGTGTGTGTAAACAAAGTAAAAAGAGAAAGAAATGTCAAACTTTGAAATCAACTGAGCTAAATAAATTGTGTTGATATATTTATTACATAGTTTTTAAAATTATTTTGGGGGTTTTCTTATTTATATGTAAGTAAACAGTATATACAAAAAGCAGCAATTTCCAATGCCTGCTTTGGTATTTTTATGCAAACCACAATTATTTAGCAGGCTAAATATTTAATAGTCTCTTAATTAGTCCCACCATCTTCACCCCATGTTCCCCATACAACAGTCTAAGCAGACCACTTCAAATGTAAGGCACATGATGTGAATTCTGTCCATGCTTCCATTTGCATGTTAAGAATACAAGTAAAATCACTTAATTCCTTGATCAGCCAGTCTAGACAAAATAGTGATCTCTGAACAGATGAGTGTTCCTGTTTCAAAGGAGGTGTTCCTGAGAATGACACTGGAGGTTGTTTTCTAGCCTTCACACATGTGTGAGTAAACATGTACACAAAATATCCTCCATGTACATCCATGTAGATTTAAACCCATACCCAAACACGTGAACACACACACACACACACACACACACACACACACACACACACACACACACACACACACTTAAAAAGATAGGTAAAAAACTGATTAGCAACATGCATATATTTTCCTTAATTATTTCTCAAAACTCAAAATTAAGTTTTCTTTTTACTTTTAAATCTCCAAAGTAATCCTAAGACAAGAAATAAGACATGGGAAGACATGTACCATGAGTTTCATAGAAGCAATCCCTATTTCCTCTCCATCAAGGGCCATATATATTTAGGTAAACACCCATCATTTGCCTTTATTTAATTTAAAGCTGTTTCATGGTTATAATTTGTTATTGTTGCCCTTAGCTAAAATGTGCTTGTACAGCAATGCTTTTGATATACAAAGTTGTTATATAAATATTTCCTCTTATTGATTTTCATTTAAGAAATAAAAATACAAAATGAGACACATTTGATTGTTTTTTTTTTTTTTTTTTTTTGTATTTGTGGAGGGCAAAGACTGAATAAAGTGCATTTTAGTTTGATGGTTCAGAGTCTGGCATCTTAATCTAGTTTTGCTAGCTTGAATTTCAGGCCCTTAATTTTGCCAACTAGGAGAGTTGCAATCTTGCTATATACATATGTTCTCTATGAACCTGTTTTGTTGTCTGTAACATAAAGTAGGACTTTAAGACTTTAAATGTTTTAAAATATTTATTTATAGTAAAGCATTATTAATAACATTTACAGGGTGTGTATTGAACTAAATGCTTATATTCACTAATATGTGTAATAGTATATGCAAGAATCCAAGTTTAAAAAATAAGTATAGTTTAGTCACCATGTAATGACTGGAAATAGTGACATGAAACTAGATCTTTGAGGTGGACAAAATACACATCATGATCTGCAAAGGCTACTTAAAGAAATTTTTATTTTATTTCAAGAATGACACCAAAAATTAGAATTATATGAAGCCAAAAGTATACTGTATTTCAAGAGAAAGTGATCCCATTGTTTAGAGGCTTAAAGAGTTTTACCATGAAGCTGAAAAAGACATTGAATTTGTCTAATATATAAACAACAAAGTGACTGTGATAAGGGTGGTTTAAAGGGGTTGGTTACAGTGAATTCCTAATATATCTTTGATTGTGGTACTATGAACTATGGTATCTAAAATTGTAATCTGTGTTGTTTTTGGTGATAGACTCAAATGAAGAACAATATATCAAATAATTTTTATAACTATTATAATTCTTGGATCATGAGAATTAGTTCTTTGATATTTCTCAATTACTTTAAATTTCAGAGTTGATATTTAAGGCAAAATTTTTAGAATATAACAATTATCACTACATAATAAAATTTAAATTATAATTATCCATTATCAATGCCTCTCTCTTAAAAAAGTTATCCATGACTTTAGTTTTTCTTTCCTAGTATTATTTACTCTTTATCAATGTCACTGTTCATTAGTGTATGTATCAGATAGTTAACAAGAAAAGCAAAAGAAACATGTTGAAACAAATTAAACTGTTTTATTATTTATGACCACGTCTCAAAATGCAGCTCAAAGAGGAGATTTGAATTTGATTTCTGGAAGAATATTTTAGATTATATCAGTATTAGATGATGCCTCCATATTACAGAATAACAATCATTATTTGTAAAATCATGCTTTTGATCTTTAACTTGCTGAATGTTTTGTAATTATTAATTTATTCTTTTTCAACTCAACAAACTTATCTGTTTTTGTTTTTTATTTCAGAAGCAACAGATGAGTTTGCACTGAATAAAGCTGAAAAAAGTATGTTTAATTTGTATTTCATGAAATTTATGAACCAGATTAGGAGTAGTTAATATAGTAAACTGTTATATGACACATGTAATAATGGGTAAAAAGTAAATATACACTAGTCCATCTTAATTTCTCTTGCTTTGAAGAGATACCATGACCTTACAACAACTCTTATAAGGTAAAACATTTAATTGAGGTAGCTGCTTACAGTTCCAGAAGTTTAGTCCATTATCATCATGATGGGGAGCATGGTGGCTGGGAGTATGGTGGTGAACAGGCAGACGTGGTATGGAGAAGTAGCTGAGTGTTCTTACATCTTGACTTCCATGCAATATGAAGTGGTCTCTCTCACTTGGCATGGCTTAAGCATATATGAGACCTCAAAGCCTGCCTCTACAGTGGCACACTTCCTCCAACAAGGCCATACCTACACCAACAAAGTCATGCCTCCTAATAGTGCCATTCTCTTTGGAGGCCATTTTCTTTCAAACCACCACAAGTACTAAAATAAAAAAAATAGGAAAAAGCTTTGAGACACTTGATTTATCAATTTTAAAATAAAGAAACACAGCATTCCACTTTTGAGAGTGAGTTACCATCAGACTAAGTATTTAGATATAGTTTTTTTTTTTGCCTTTATCAAGAATAGAGTAAACTGAAACTTTAACCAAATGATTTCAAATATATATATATATTGGTTTTTCGAGACAGGGTTTCTCTGTGTAGCTTTGCGCCTTTCCTGGAACTCACTTGGTAGCCCAGGCTGGCCTTGAACTCACAGAGATTTGCCTGGCTCTGTCTCCCGAGTGCTGGGATTAAAGGTGTGTGCCACCACCGCCCGGCTCCAACTATATTTTTATAATAGAATTATTATTGGTTTGATAGACTTAAATGTCTATATTTTATTGTAATTAAGTGGTGAATCTGTCTTTTTAATACTTTATATTTTGTTTCTCTAAGAGAAAAGAAATGAAAATTGTACTAACCTATCTCAAATTTTTGTTCCTTTGTGTTTTTCTTCTTGAATTTATAATTGTATTTGACTTGAGACAAAGAATCTTTATTGTACCTGTACTTGTATGTTGATGAGATAAGGTTTATAGTAGTATTTTTCCAAAGGGTTTGATTCATATTTGGACAATTTCTGAATAATCACATTTATAAAGCATACAATAAATTTCTATAATGAAGGAGATCCAAAGTATTATATATTTTCAATTCCCTTCCTTTCAATGAAGTATAGTAATAAGTAAAACAATAATTTCTATGAGAAATAATAGAGAAAGTTCCCAATATTTCTAAAACAGTAAATCAAAATATATTTAATATACTGAAATAAGGTAGGAAACATCTGAACTTTGTCACACAAAAAGAGTATATTTTAATTTTAAATATTAGCATTTCTGGTGATTATGTTCCTTTAATTGTGAATGCTTTTATATTATGAGAATGATATCATATGAAGCACTCCCATCTAATTGTTTATCCAAGAGATGAATAATTAAAGACAAATCAAAACAAACTGTATTTTGCTTGTTAACCTTCCTGGAAAACAGTGAATAACTTTATTTTAATGCTTACTAAAATTTTCCTCCTTGAAAAATAAGTCACATTTAAAGACATAAAAATAAAATAAGAACAGAAAAGAAGACAAATGTTCAGCCTATATCCAATAATATTTACATTACAAAATTTTAACTTTATGTTAAAATTACTGACCAGTGTTTGTTATTTTATTCATATTACCAAAGTTTTAAAACACTTAAGTACATCTTATATTATTTCAAAAACAATCTGCACTAATTTTCCACAACCAACAATAAAAGAAAAGCTCAATTAGCTCACTGCTTAGGTTATAGGTGATGAACTTACAGATTGTTTCCCATTGAATTAATCAGATATTTTAGCATTTATCATATGCTAAATGTCAAAGCATTTAGCATTTATACTATGCACTTGAAAACAAATTGTTCAACTCTTTTCTCTCCATTTATTTGTCATTGGATACAAATTAACATGCATAGGCACACATATAGAATGAATAATACACTCATTGTATAAACTGAAATACTTCTATGAATTTGTAATTGCACAAAAGTACTAAATGTGTTCTCCTATCCAGGAATATAAATACACATTGTAGTTACATAAAACAGAAGCTTGTTTTTTATGACTATGATGATTATTTGTCTTGTTAGTTCATGCTTATGTCTAAAATTTCAAAAACAAACAATTTATATGTATATTTTATGAATTAATAATCAAAATACTTTTCTATAATGATTGATTTGTAAGCTCCAGTCACAAGTTTTAAAAGTATATTACAGAGCTAGAAGCTTTCTCTCCACTGCCTGTCTTTGATAGTGCTGGAAAGTGTTCTGCACACTCCCAGGGGAAAAAACAAACAAACATCAGTTTGACCCATCAGTCAACCCTGGAATTCTGGCTGTTTGTGAATATGTAAGTGCTAGGGATCTGAACTTGGATCCTCATGTTTACATAATGTGGTGTTTTGTGTTATAAATGATCCCCATAGGCTCACATATGATGAGTAATATCACTCTGTATGCTGTGAATGTGTTGCTTTGATTGGTTGGTAAATAAAATGCTGCATGGTCAGTAGTCAGGCAGGAAGAATAGGCAGAATAACCAGACAAAGAAAATTCTGGGAAAAGGAAGGCTGAAGAGACACTAGCCTACCATCCAGGGAGCAGTATGTAATGACACACAGGTAAAGCCATGGAACATATGGCAACATGTAGATTACCAAAAATGGGCTGAGTTTAAGTATAAAAGCTCGTCAGTGGTAGGCCTAGGCTAATGGCCAAGCAGTTTTAATTAATATAAGCCTCTGTGTGTTTACTTGGGTGTCAGTGGCTGAGGATGATGAGGAAAACTTTCAGCTACACACATATCTGAACACTTGATCCCCAGTTAGTGAGGCTATTTGGGGAGATTGTGGAACCTTGCTGTAGGAAGTACATCATTGAGGGCAGACTTTGTGAGCTAATAGCCTAATCCTAGTTCTACTTTGTACTCTTTCTGCTTTATGTTTTTTGTTGAAGGTATGATTTTTCAGTTTCCAGTCCTGGATGTGTGCTGCCATGCCTCCTCCATTATTATTAATTCTTCCACTGGAAGCCAAAATAAATGTTTTGTTCAAAAAATTGCTTTTGATCACCATGTTTATTACAGCAACAAAGGAGCATAACGAATATTTTACTCTAACAAGCCAAGACTCCAGTGCCATGCTTTCTTTTGAAAATAACACCTAAGGCCATGTGGATGTCCTTGGTCTGTGCTGCAGCCTGAGGTCATGTTGAAGCCCATGTGCTGTGTGGCCACCCGAGGCCATATTGGTATGGGTGGCTCATGTAGCCACCTGAGGTCTTGTTGATTCCCATGACACAAAGGGCTATGTTTATGTCCATGATTTCAGTAATGCTGTGGGGTCATGTTGATGTCTGTGGTGGCCTGTGTCACCATCAAAGGTCATGTTGATGTCCCCTATACTACCACCTGTGGGCTGTGCTGCCACATGGAGCCATGTTGATTTCTATTCTCTATGGTCTGTGTTGCTGCCTGAGGCCATGGTGATGTCCAAGGCTGGGCAGATGCTGGGGTCCTTATAGGTGTCCACAGCCCACATTAAACTAAAGGCCATGTTGATGCTCCTGGCCTGTGCTGCTTGTTGCCCGTGCTTCAGCAGAAAGCCTTGTATATGTCCATGGTCTCTACTGCCACCAACGACAAAGTGGAAGTCCTTGGCATGTGCTGATGCTAGAGACCATGTGGCTGTTGATGGTCTGTGCTGTTGCCAGAAACCTTGTGGAAGCCCATGATTCATGCTCCCAGTGAATGTAAAGGGCAAGGAAGATACTTTTGCAGTCATATCAGTAACTGCAAGTGCCCCGCCCAAAAGTTACAGCCTAAAAATGAAACCATGAAAGAGAACTCTTAAAAACTGTGATAAGGATGCTGAAGTGTAGCTCTCCACAAGAGATAGCTACGGGTGGAGTGCTATTGGAGGTTTCAGTTTTCCTTAAGATGTTGGCCACTGGGAGTTTGACCATTCTTCAGTGAGTATATGGACACCAAAAATTAGACTTGTTTTTTTTTTTTTTTGTGTGTGTGTGTGTGTGTGTGTATCCTTCATTTTTTTTTGTGGGGAGGAGAGGTGGCTTGCAAGGATGGCAGTCAGACATGGGAGGACTGGGAAATGAATGTGATCAGGGTGCATGATATGTGAAATACCCAAATAATCAGTAAAAATATTCTGTTGGATAAAAAAGCCCATATCAAATAACAATATTCAGTGTCCTAGATTCAGACAAGTGCAACGTGTTTTTTCTCTTCATGCAAATAATAGGTGTTACTTTTTTATGTGTATATGCGCGGATAAAAGGGAGTAAGTTTTGAAAAGATAGAGAGGGATGCAAAAATTTGTAATGGTTGGCCAGCCTTGAGGGAAGGGGACACAACACAATAAATGTGACATAAAAGCACAAGAAAGGCTTCTTGGGGTAGTAAAAGCATGACCAAGAGATGGGTAAAGGGACAGTGTAGGAACTGTAAGAAGAATGTCAACCTAAAATATACATTAACATGCCATAATGAAAACCATTATTATGTTTGACAATTTAAAAAATAATAAAAATAATAGCAGCAATAGAGTAGCTTTTGGGAAAACATAAATTCAGTTTTAATTTAAAAAGTTAGGATTAATGTAAGATATAAGTACCAGAAAATTCTAAGACAGATGTTCATGAGCATACTATAGCACAGAAATGAAGTACCCAAAAGAGCAATAGGATAACATGAATTTATACAGCACAGTTTAGTTAGTAAGTTTTCTGATGCTAAGAAAAACCAAAGCCAACATCATTTTTTGTTTATATCTTCTACATTTTTAACTAAAAGAAAAAAATTTCAACTAGCTTTTAAATGAGTGCTAGAATCCTGGGTATTGTTTTCTGGTATTGTTATTATGACCGATAATTTAATAAAATATTTCCATTTTTGTAAATGAAATAATAAATAAATTTGAAAAAGAATTATATTTAGAATAGGGTTAAATAATCCATATATTAAAATGTCTAAAATTGGCTTTTGATGATTTCATATCTTTATATTTTAGATTGCCTCAGAATAAAACCAGTTTAGTTTTGCCTGATAAAAGTAAATACTACATTTACCTATACCCATATTATTGTACCATTTATTTATTTTTATTTTTTCTCCTGTGTAGTTGTAGATATTTTTTCATCTAAGATAATGTCTATAGATCTAAATTTTGTAACATCAAATTTTGAAATAATAACTATCCCTCTAGCCTGAATTACTGGAAACTGTGGTTTCATGATTTAAAATCAGGTGGTGTTCCTATTTTTAACTGTGAGTTACTGACTTAATATTATGTTTCCTATTTCTACCATTTTTCCTTGAAATTTCATAATCTGTTTTCTTCACAGCTGAATAAAATTCTATTGTATAAAATATTTATATTAAAAATAATTTAAACATTTTTATTTATGAACAAACTTATCCTTTAAAGAAGAAAAAAGTTGAATTCAAGTGCATAAATAGATACAAGCAATTGTATCAGTTTACTTCCTCTGATTTATCCACTAGAACTATATTGAGACTGTAGTGCAAAGTTTCTGAATGAAATAAAACTCAAAATCACAGTAGTTAAGCCTTGCTTAAGTTACAAATCTTGAATGTGGAATTAAATTGTGATTCAAACTGCCCTTAAAACCAAAGTCTATTCCAGTATCTTATGTTACTTCCATGGTAAATGATGCAGTGTATCACATAATGTATGCTTTATGAAGATAAATAATACCCTATTTTAATGTTAGAGATAATGGGTAATGAAGAGATGACTCAGCAGTTTAAGAGTGAGACCAGCACACATGTCAGAGGTCTGATAGATAACCACTTGTAAATTCAGTTCCAGATCTGACATCCTCTCTAACTTCTGGCAACAGCTGAATTCATGTGCACAAGCACCTCCCCCCCCCCGCCCCCGCACACACACACAGAGAGCTCAGAGGGGGGATTGGAAATGATGTAAATACAGTACTCACATATGAAATTCTAAAAGGAATACAAATATTTCAAATCTATTATTATTGTAATTCAGCAAAAGCTTAGGGAAGATAACTTGATCTTTTATTGAGGTAAAGATTATCTTGCTGTTACTGATAAATGAATCAAAGAAATAATATCCAGGTATTAAAAATGAAAGCAAACATGAAATTACAAAATTGAGAAAATCTTGAAATTCAGGGGAAAAATGGATTTTAAAATTCCATTAGTAAACAATTATCAAAGAGGAAGGATTTAAATATAGTTTGTTAATTGTATTTATCACTGCTTGAAATCATGCCCAAAAGACTAAGACAAATATGTTTTGTTTAAAGTGCTGCTGGCACAGCAGTTCTTGAACAGTAAAAAGGATGATTGCCATGGTGGGAAGAGGACACTAGTATATATATATATATATATATATATATATATATATATATATATATATATATATAAGCTTCTGATTGTTTTTCTTGGACACACATTCAGTTTATGAAATGGCATTGCAGTTAGCATCCCTTATTGTATGCCATAGTGCTCATTAGTAATTAAAGACTAGTGTCAAAGCTCTATCTTCCCCTAAAAAAGGTTGTATCAGAATGAGATTACTGCTTTTATTATAACAGACAATATTCTACACAAGTATTTGATACACTGACAGAGTTTTTTTTTTTATCTTTTCTGCCATAAACACTCAAGTATAACTTGTTAACTTAAAAGAATATTTGGCTCAAAGGAGGAACGTTCAAAAGCCTCCTTGAGATCCTAATAGAGTTTCAAATTTGGTTAGAAAACCGATGTCTATGCATTCAAATTAAATTTAGTATGAATTATAAAAGTATTGGAAATTGCATAGATGATGGGATTTTTGGCAAATTATAAAAGCTACATGGCAATTTGTATGTAAGAATCATGTAGCCGGGTGGTGGTGGCGGCGGCGCACGCCTTTAATCCCAGCACTCGGGAGGCAGAGGCAGGAGGATCTTTGTGAGTTCAAGGCCAGCCTGGTCTACAGAGCGAGATCCAGGAAAGGTGCAAAGCTACACAGAGAAACCCTGTCTCAAAAACCAAAAAAAAAAAAAAAAAAAGAAGAATCATGAATCATGTTGACTTAACCCAGTTAAGAGTAGTAGAAGAGAAAGCTAGATAGATATGACATGATAGACAAAACAATGGCTTATATATCAAAGTAATAAACAGATGAAAGTTACACATACTGTTCCAAGACATTTTCTTCATTATTTTCATGCCATGCAATGTAAGTGAATAGTTGAGTCCTTTTTTCTTCATTTAAATTTTTTTTTCATATGAAACATGTTGGTCATATGTTGTGGTAGGGTTTTAGACATGTACTCAGCAGCATCAGATTTTTTTTGTGGATTGTAGGATATGACCTCAGGTCCTGATGCAAGAGCTGTTACTCACTGATCCGTATCTCTTGTCTCTAAAACTAAAACTTCTGAAAAACAAATTATATTAAGATAGCAGAAATACAAATCATAAAAAGAAGAAAATATGTACAGATTGTATTTGATAGTTCTATAGTATCCTGAATATAAAATAAAAACATGTAAATGAATAGGAAAAGACAAAATATGAAAAATGAACAATAGGCAAAAGACATGGATCAGTAGAAATATGACACTTGCTGTCTCAAATAACAACCTGGTTCAGATCCCTTAGATCCACATGGTTGAAGAGAATCTAATCTTGTAAATTAATTCCTTTGACCTCTACAAGCAAATACACACACATAAACACACACAGAGAGAGAGAGAGAGAGAGAGAGAGAGAGAGGGAGGGAGGGAGAGAGAGACCCCACATGTATGCAAGCAAGCATGCATATAATAAAATAATTTAATAAAAATATTAACAAAGATTTGAATATGTATTTACTCAAAATGATGACTGAGAGCACATGTTCCACATCATTATTCACAAAGGAAATGCAAATGAAAACCATTGTGGTCTACTACTCATTAATAGTGATATAATAATAAAAATAATTGTCTGTGAGGATGTGGAGTAACTGGAAAATTCACACATTGTTATTTGAGATTTGAAATGGAGCAGTTACTGTGGAAAACAATTTAGAGTTTCATATACTAGTGTTAGGACCTGCCCAGCATTCTGCTGTCATCTTACTTAAAGTCCCTTTAAGAAAAGCCCCTCCACCTTCTTTTTCTTCTTCCTCCTCCTGTCTTCACTCTTCACAAGGCTGCTTTCCTTTCTTCTCTTTTTTCTCTCTCTGCCTCTTTCTCTCTCTTCCCTCTCCCTGCTTCCCTTTAATAATAAAACTTCCACGTGGATGCCCTGTCTGCATGGTAAAGAGTAACTTTTCATGGCACCAAGCCATCTGCAGCATCTACATGGCACTTTGGCTCATAC
Source organism: Peromyscus leucopus (assembly GCF_004664715.2). NCBI lineage: Eukaryota > Metazoa > Chordata > Mammalia > Rodentia > Cricetidae > Peromyscus > Peromyscus leucopus. The sequence continues at coordinate 110,335,936 of NC_051083.1, forward strand.
CCACCAGGGCCTCTCACATGCCATTTCACAACAATTAGTGTATAATTATGTGTAATAGAGTAATTCCATGTCTAGGTATACATCCAAAAGAACTGGAAGCTGATTTTGAAGCAAAAATTTGATGAAAAACATTCATAAAATATCTATTCACAACAATAAAAGTGGAGAAATGACCAAAACACCCTTCAATCAATGAATGAATTAATCAAAGTATATATATACATTTAGTGTAACATTTTAATTATACATTATAACAAAGTACTAATACAACTTGCAGCCTCCAGGATCCTTGAAATATTTTTGATAAGTATGTGAAACTACATGCAAATCATCACTTACTGAATTACATTCCTTGAAGAATTTATGATTGAGCAGTTCATAAAAACAGAAAACAATTAGTGGTTGCTTATATATAGGGGTAAGGGAGGAACAGAAAATGTCTTCACAACGAACTTCATTTGGTGTGATGTATATGAAAACCATCTATTTTACTGTTTTATTCTACATGCTTAACAAGGTAACCCAGTTCTTCTAGAACATTTACATTGGCAGGTATATGTTGACTTTCCCCACAACAGCTAAATCTCTAACACAAGTTGGCTTTAACAATTAATAGTTATTCACTTCTGACAGTGTCTAGAAAAATATAGTGCAAGCTTTCAAATGAAGGGCTCAGTCCCACAGGAGTACTCCTGACTTTAGATGTTTCTCACAAGTCCAGATATCACCAGTACATATATCTAACCAGCTATAAATTCAAGCTCAATGGTATCCTCCTCAGGATTCATCACTTGTAATACTGTCTCATATAACTTAAGGAAACAGAAAGGCTCACAGGCTTATTGTAAATGGAACAAAGGAAACAGATGAACATCCAGAGAGAGGATTACATAGAGCAAAGTTTGAATGGGTTGAAGGCAGAGCTTTAGTCTCTGTGAAGTTTTTCACCTGGTTATATTAATCAACTTAGAAATCCTGTAAAACTCATACCTCAGGGATTTTTATACGAAGCTTCATCATGCAGGCATAAGTAATTATGAACCTTATCCCCAGCTCTTCTTCCTTCCCCAGAGGACAAGGAAGCATGATTAAAAACATTCAAATCTCTGATTATGGCTTACTCTTTTAGGTGACTACAGCTTCTAACCAGGAACTCTTCATTAGAACAAAAGAGTCTGGTCAAGCAGGAAATTCCAAAGGATTTAAGAGCTCTGGGTCAGAAACCAGGGTCAAAGAAAAAAAAAAGTAGAAAAACTGGTTTCTTCCAGAATCTCTGTCATTTAGGAAATTTTAATGTTTTAGGAGTCTTATGCTAGCAGTTGATTTTAAAGTTTATATGATTTTAGCCCTGTAGATAAATGTGTATATTGTAGTGTATCGCTGAAGATAAAATAGTTTTATTAATTAAATTTATTCATTTATTTTACATCCTGAATGCATTTTCCCCTCCCTCCTCTCTTCCTCCTCCTCTGTTTCTGTTGAGAAAGGGTCAGGCCTCACAAGGGTGTCAACAAAGCATGACATATCAAATTGAGGTAGAACTAAGCTACTCCCCTTGTATTAAGTCTGGACAAGGCAACCCAGTATGAGGAATCGATTCCCAAAAGCCTATCAAAGCATCAGGGACAGACCTGCTCCCACTACTAGGAGTCTCAATAGTAGACCAAGCTATAGGGCTATTTCACATATGTAGAGGGCCTAGGTCAGTCCCATGAGGGCTCCACAGATGTCAGTCCAGTCTCTGTGAGCACCTATGAGCCCAGGTTAATTGTCTCTGTGGGTTCCCTTGGGATGACCTTGACCACACTGGCTCATACAATCCTTCTCCTTCCCTTTCTTTAAAAGGATGCTGGACCTAGGCCCAGTACTTGTCTGTGGTTCTCTGCATCTGCTTCCGTCAGTTACTGGTGGAAGGCTCTCTGATGACAGGGTATTCACTGATCTGATTACAGGAGATGATCAGTTCAGGCTACCTATCCACTATTGCTATGAGTTTTAGCTGGGGTTATCCTTGTAGATTCATGGGAGTTTCCGTTGCACCAGGTTTCTACCTGACACTGAAATACACTTCCCTACGCAACAAGATATCTCTTTCATTATTCCTTCCCTCTATCCTGTCTGCAACCTGATCCCTCATGTTCCCATCCCCACCTGCCCCCAATTTCCCTAGGAGATCTTTTCTATTTCCCCTTCCCAGGAAAATCCATAAGTCCCTCTTTGGGCCCTCCTTGTTACCTAGACTCTTTGGGGCTATGGATTGTAGTGTGGTTCTCTTTTACTTTACAACTAATATCCACTAGGTTCACAACCAAAAATATAAGAGATAAAATATTTTAGAAATGCTTAGTAGTGATGATTGCACAACATTGTGATTAGCTGAAATATTACTGAATTTTACACTCAAAAGTTCCAAAAAACAATAAAATTTACATTATGTATTTTTAATGCACAATATAAAGGTAGTGAGTGCAATCAAATATAATAACAATAAAAATAATGTTCTATAGTACAATATGCATAAATATTTAAAGCAATATTTTTTACATTAAAAGAAGTCCCAAGCACTGATTTCTGCTTATTTGTTTTATTTATATGAAACAAATATACAAAACTACATAGATACATAATGCTGATTACTGATAATTATGAGCCTAGTTGAAATGGGAAACTGGGTTGATATAACAATATAAAGGGAAAGAAATTGTTGTTAAGATTATGTGAATGATCCACATGGAGCAAGGTGAGTAGCTACATATTTTAAGGGGGTGAAATTTCAAATGAGAAGATAGTATCTTATTTAAATTGATTATTAGTATGTACTAAGATGTATGGAGTATGATGTTGACTAGGTTGCTTATTGCTAAGTATTCTATAGAAGTTAAATTCTACAAGTTTGGAGTCACAGGCACATTGGTTGGCACCTGTTTTTTAAAATGTTAAAACTACTTCTTTACCATGGACAATTTCATTTCTTCCCCTATGCTTCTTTTCCCACATAAAACAGAGATATACATCATTACTATTTAGTTTTTTGGCAAATGTAATGAGATAAACCTTTTAAAGTAGTTAAAAGTAGAGCCTCGTGTACACTTACAATTATATAAAGAGTACCAGTTGTTCTTAATTTTTTCTTAATCTCTATATATGCATATTTTAATGACTGTAAGAAGTATATATTACTGGTTAAACTGATTACCTGTAGAAGCCTGGATTATGGATGACTGAAATTAATTCCAACTTTTATTTTATAAATATTCCATAATATACACTTAAATATCATTGTATGGCTAGAATTAACATCATTCATTATTAAAACTTTGAAAATTTTTATCATTCTTTTAAATTCCAGAATAATTTGTTGATGTTTATCCATGAGATACTTGCTTGAATCAACAAAAGTACTTTAATGATTTGATCTTCATCCAACAAGTGAAAGGAAAACTGACCATGTGTCTTGGTCAGTAACTAACAGGACCAGTGCTACTGAATCAGACTGCTTTCAGACTGTTGACATTAGTTATGTGATAGAAAGTATTACTGAGTGTCAGACCTGAAGATTTAGGAGTCAGCTGTTATTGTGGATTCGTTGAGTGACTTTTTAATTGTAGCTTAAGTATCCAGCAGTATTGTTTATGGAAGGTTTCTAGGACTGCAATCTTTCACCTATGTCCTTTACCAGCCTGTACATTACAACATTGCACCATTGTTCGATTTCTGCCTTTCCCTGGAAGACACTGTAAATCTCATGTTGCAAAGATATTGATCCACAGAATTCCAGTTTAATGAAGAAAGAAGCCTCCTTAGTACTTGAAAACACTTATAATCTGGTTTTATGACTTGAAGCTGTACAATATTTGTAGAAGAAAAGTATAAACATATTTAATTTTACAGTTCATGAAATAATACCACCATTGTGAAAGGATGGAACTATTTTTCAATAAATGAAAGAGTTTCAGGAATTCTGTTTTTTATAATGTATGCCATACATATTTTATTTTCTGTAATTTATATATCGCTTTTATAAATATGCTTGAGTTGGATAACATATCATCTTAAAATAGAAAGGCTCTCTGGTAAACTCAGGAGAAGAGGAACAAAAGGCTGAGGAAATCAAGAACTAGAAACTAGTGACAGATTAATCATTTCCAAGTGATTTTTATAGAGTTAAAATACAAGGGGCATTTTTATAACATATGTTGTAAGTGCCTCTTTTGATTAGTTGTTGTAAAATTTCTACTTTTATTTTGGTAATTTTTGTAACATATGACAGATTTACTGTTCAGTTTGATTGTATTCAGTTTGATCATGCATCCAACATTAAGTACTATATTCTATTATAGTCTATACTGTTTTGGCCAGTATCAGGCTTTTTTTTTGGGGGGGGGGAGCTATCAACCAGCTCCCAAATCATGATACAGAGTCTTCTTATTAGTAATGAATGCTCAACCTAGCTTAAGCTCATTGCTGGCTAACTCTTTTAACTTAACCTGTGTCTCTTCATCTACCTTTTTGCCTCTAGGGTTTTTACTTTTCTTTCCTTCTGTATATCTTACTTTCACTATTTCTCTTGTCTGACTTATTGATATCTGCCTGGCTTCTGGCCCTGGGCATCTCCCTCACTCTCTCTTTCTCCTCTTTTTCCTCAAGCATAGATTTCACCTCCTATTTATTCTCTCTGCCTGCCAGCCCCATCTATCCATATCCTGCCTCACTATTGGCCATTCAGCTTTTTATTGGACCAATAAAATGCCTTAGGCAGCCAAGGTGAAACAAATGCAACAGATCTTTATATAATTAAACACACATCCTTACTTCTTTAAACAAATGCAGCATAAACTAATGTAGCACACCTTTACACAGTTAAAGTAATGTTCTGCAGAATAAACAAATGTAACACATCTTTACACAGCTAAGGTATTAGTCCCTAGCATAAACAAATCTCACACATCTTTGTCAGTTAAAATAATATTCCACAACATAGACCTATTATCTGTGTTCAGTAAAGTCAATCATCTCTCACACATTTTGTTTTATACTACTAAAAATTTTCAATGTCTGGAGAAATGAGTCATTTAGTAAAATGTTTTCTGTGGAAGGGTGGGGACTTGAGTTTGTATAGGCAGGTCTGGTGGAATGTGTTCATAACCCAAAGTTCCAGTGGGTAAAGATAGGAGGATCCCTTGAGATCAGTTACTAACCAGTGTTGCCATACTGTTTGAGTTTCAGGTTCAGTGAAAGATTATGTCCCATGGAAGACAGAATGGTGGAAAAGTAAATATGATCATATTTCATTGTAAATGTATATTAAATGGTCAAAATAAAAAATCCATAAAGGAGAGAGTGACCAAGGAACAAACCTGACTTTGACATCTGGCCTCTACACATATGTGCACACAGGAACAGGCACATACATATACACAACTCAGACACACGAACACACATAATGTTTTCCATTGTAAGCCAATTTATGATACAAATGAATTTATATTCTACTGATTAAGTGAAGAAGTGTGCATTGTTGGTTAACAGCAATTTTATACAGTTCTTGGGTTAAAATTATTTATTTGAACTCTGTACTAAAACTTTATCTTGTAATTTACACATGTCTAGGTCAACCTGAATACAAATGAGAAAAATCTCATTACACCATGTAAATATAAAAATATTCTCCTTTTTCTAACTCCCACTTTAAAAATTACTACCTGCTCTCTGATTGAGCTCAAGACAATAATCAGAAGCTGTTTAATTTATGGGTAGGTTAATGATCATTCTAGACCATATGTCAATCAAACACAAAATACTAAGTATATTCAACATTGTTTGCTAAAGAAATGTCACAACATAGGATTCCTTCTAGCAGTATGTGATGGGATAATGTAATTTTGTGTGCTGTGAAAATATGTTGCTCTGATTGGTTAATAAATAAAGCTGTTTGGCCAATGGTGAGGCAGAATAGTGTTAGGCAGGACATTCTAACTAGAGAGGAGGAAGGAGAAAGGCAGAACAGAGGAGACTACCAGCCGCCTCCATGAGAAGCAAGATGTAACAATACCAATAAGCCAAGAGCCACATGGCCAAGTATAGATTTATAGAAATGGGTTGATTTAAGATATAAGATCTAGCTAGTGAGAAGCCATACCGTTCACAATTAATATAATCCTCTGTGTGTTCACTTGGGTCTAAACAGCTACAGACCAGGTGGGACACAGGAAAACTTCAGCTACAAGTATAAGAGGTTTAAAATTGATCTACATTCTCATTAACATATGTTATTTTCCATCATTTTTAATTTAGTCCTCCTACTGGGTATACTGTGGTATGGCATTGTGATACATATTTGCATTTTCCTTGTGACTAACATCATGGAACATTCTGTCATATACTTTTTAATCATTTCTTTATTTTTTTTGAAACATCTACTAAAGTCCTTTTATACAATTAGATTGGATTCTTGTCATTGACTTTTAAGCATTCTTTATTTGTTTCTAAGATAAACATTTGGTCAAAAGTATCTGGCTAAAGAGTATATGCCACTATTTGTTTTGATTAATTTTTATGATATAATCCTTTGAAGCTCAATATACCTTAGTTTCAACAAAAAGTACTTATTCTTTTATTTGTTCTGTTTAAATTTTTTAGTAGAATTAATATTTCTTTTGTTGCTAAGTTTCTGAGTTGCTTATATCTTCCACATATGAAACTTTTGATAGATGGATAGCTTGTGAATATTTTGTCCATTAATTAAAAAATATTGTGTTTGATCTATTTTTGAGATTTTTTAAGTTGTATGGTTTTAGGACATACATTGATTTCTTTAGTTAATTTGACTTCATCCTTTCATATGCTGTGAGTTAGCAATCTAATTTCATATTTCTTATGAGCACATATAGATATATCAGCACTATTTTGTGGAGACAATTCTTTTCCTTTGCTTTATCTCAAAACTATTTTCAAAATCTAACTGTTAATATTTACTTCTATAAGATTGCACTTTAGCGCTATACCATGCCTTTTTAGTCATTGCTGAATTACAAAAGGTGATTTATCCAATATTGTCCTTCTTTAACAAATAATTATATGACTATCTTTTCTATCATGGATATTTGTCATGTATCATCATCAGCTGTTCATGATCAACATGGTTGAACAAGACAAAATAGTATGTAAATTCCTCCTCTGTGGTGAAATGTGAGGGACATGAATTTGTTCCACATAGGAGCAAGTTTAATTTTAAATATCTTTTAAGAAACATTTATCATAAGATGCCTGGGGCTGCCAAGAGGGCTCAGCACTTGGAGAGCACTGGCTGCTCTTCTGGAGGATCCAGGTTCACTTCCCAGCATCTGCATGGCAGTTCACAACTGTCTATAACTCCAGTTCTAGGGGATCTGAAGTCCTCACACCAATGCACATAAAATAAAATTTAATAAACTGTTAAAAATATGCCAAATATTTAAGCAAAAATATATAGAGTAACAAAAATATGAGAAAAATCCTTTAAGTATGGGTAAGTACTGTCTAGCTCATAGAGTTGATTTTGTTGGTGATTCCTCTTCCTTAATTATTTTTTGTAGTTTTCTATAATACAAAGCTAAACTATGTTTGTTCATGATAATTCTTAGCAAACTCTTATGAGTTTCTGCAGATCATTACATTTGTATTGGTTCATGCCCAATGGTTTATTAAATTTTGTGGGAGTATTTCTCCACAGAGAAAAGATATAACTGACAGAACGGAAAAAAACATTGATGAACAATGTATCTCACAAAGTGGTTTTCCTGAAATAGAATGTCAGGCACCACAGCCATGAGTAGTTGGCAAACAGTACAGAAACCATGCTGTTCTTTTGGACTTTTTGTTGCATTTGGGGTTTTGTTTTACATATTTTTGTATTATTGGGATTGTTAGTCTTGATTGTTGTTTTTGTTTTCTTTTGTTTGTTGAGGAAGATAGAGAGGACAAGAGAGATGGGAGAGAATACAAGGGTAAGTTGGGAAGGATAGGGAGGGATCTTGGAGGAGTAGGGGAAGGGTAAAACATGATCAATATATTATATGAAGAAACTTTTAGATAATTTCATGTGATATTAACAGCTCATTCGTTATTTTTAGCACAAGTAGTATAGTTTAAAATGGGCCAAGGACTTACATGAATGTTTCTCAAAATATGACATACAAGTAAGAAAAAAAATATATGGAAAATACTTAATAACCAAAGCCACAAGATGATACCATATCACTTGTTAGAATGGTTATTGTCAAAATCAAATCCAAATCCAAACAAAACAAAATTGATGTGAATATGAAAAAACAGAAAGTTACATTGTTGTGGAAATATGAATAATTATAGTTATTATTGAAAATACATAAGATGTTCAACAGAATAATTTTAAGAATTGTTCCCATTTTATCATTGTACTTCAATAGATATAAAGTGTGGAGATACATAAAAAAGATCTATATCTGCATTTTCTCCTCTGTATCTTTTAAAATATCTCACACATTAAAAACATCATATAATACACTAGTCATTTAATAATTAAATGTTGTTTTATATATACAGATATATTTCAGTCAGAATTTGAAAAATATTACTCCAAATAGATTTTTTCTATTTTCTTGATATACATTTATATCTCATAGGAGTAACATTTTTCAAATTCTGACTGAAAAGTATCTGTATATATAAAAAACACAAAGTTATCATACAGTCATTCATAGTTACTAAAGTTCAGTGTGATGGTAACATACAAAGAATCCAATTGTCAGGGTTTGTCTGCACTGTTAAATAATAACATGAGTCAATTTAACCATACGTATACTTCAATCATATGTTTATATGGAAATATAGATCCTAGTATAAATTTGTCAATAGTAATATGTTACTCTTATAATATTCAACATCTAAATTCCATCATTAAAATATTTCAAGTTAAAATTTGTACACAACTGAGGATTTGTGCACTATCCCTCATCCACGTTAGCATGTCTATTGATGTCATCCTGTTCAAATCCTATTAGGCAGTCATGTTGTTGAGACTTTATGTGTATAACTTTGACATTCTTAGGTGAAACAATCTTATAGAAACCCCCCTAATCCTCTGGATCTTACAATCTTTCCACTCCTCTTCCCCAGTGATCCCTGAGCCTTACATGCACAAATTGTATTGTAGGAATTTTGAGAGCAAGAGAAATAGTCTACCTCAGAAAAGAGCACACCAACTGATTATCCAATACCAAAGTTCATCCCTGAAAACATACATACAAGTAGCATTACACAAATTGAGTAGATTATGTATATGTTGTTGCTGGAGGGCTTCTCTCCAGGTTCCCCAAGCCCTGCAGTCCCACAATCCACTTATAAAATAATCACTCAGACGCTTATATCACTTATAAACTATATGGCCGTGGCAGGCTTCTTGCTAACTGTTCTTTTATCTTAAATTAACCCATTTTTATAAATCTATAGCTTGCCACGTGGCTGGTGGCTTACCGGCGTCTCTACATGCTCTTCTCCTGGCGGTGGCTGCAGTGTCTCCCCTCCTTCTTCCTGTTTCCCCAATTCTCCTCTCTCTTTGTCCCGCCTATACTTCCTGCCTGGTCACTGGCCATCAGTGTTTATTTATATAGAGTGATATCCACAGCACTTCCCCTTTCTTCTTTTTTTTAAAAAGGAAGGTTTTAACTTTAACATGGTAAAATTACATATAACAAAACAATTACCGAGCAAGAATTATAGTTACAATATTAAAGAAGATGTCCTATCTATCTTATATTTGTGAGTTTAAGGTTTTATATCTAACTTATCTTTTATCATAACTGAGGAAATTACGACTATCTAGTCTTCAACCACATCATAGACCTGGAGAATATGGCATTTAAATAACTTAGAATTCTGTTGACGTGAGACACAATTGCTCCTGGCTGCACCAATTGATCCTGAGAGAATGTTGGGCTTCTAAGACATTTCCATTTGGAAGTTTGTCTTTTGGCACAAAATGGCCTACTGGGCAAAGAACTGCCCTTGCCTTGATGGCTGACAGTACAAATGCAATGCTCTCCTTTCTGGACAAGCGGGACACAAGGAAAGCGACCACTGTACTCTGCCAAGACAGGGTAAGATGGTCTTTCAGAAATCCTGCTTCTGAAAATGGTCTGTCAGATACTCTAGGCCTGTAGCCAATTTGAATGCACCAACAATGCTGAGAAACATTAGGTGACTGTCCAGGCTGCCAGCTGTCTTGGTCTACTCTTGCAAGATTCCCGAAAGTTGCTTGCATCCATCTACCATTTCTCAGGGACCATTATGTTCCTTCTCAGGTCTTTGATGGGATTGAAGACTAGCAGTTATAGTTACAACTTAGTATATATAATATCTTAGATAGAACATATTAAGTATTAGGTTCAGGTTCTTTAGGATAGGACACCTTTGAATGATCTTTATAACATGCTGTTTACCTATGCTCTATACTTCTCTGGATTTTAGTATGTGTTTCTTGCTTGATATTGTTTGCATTGGTTGTAGTTACATCTTATCTAGGTCATTATCTCTCATTATTTCTGGACAATATTTGATAACCATTCCTTTGTATATAGTCTTGTATTAGTTTAGAACCTTCTTATTTAGACAAAAAGGGGGAGATGTAGTGAGTAGCTATTCCAGCTTGGTTCTGGAAGTTCCAACCCCCATTGAGACTCTGGCAACTGTCACGCCTACGAGGCGGGGCGAGGGGAGGCGCCTGGGGACCCGAGAGCTGGATGGGCCAGCGCTCGCTCTGGGCGCTCTCTGGGTGCCGGGACGCTGACCAGTGCAGATTGACTGTGTAGAGCTCCGGAGAACACCGCTGGACTGCATTACACCTTCCCCAGACCCTGCGACCTACCCATTACTTAATTTGTGAGTTACGCCATCAAATAAATATCCTTTTAACTACGTGGAGTGGCCAAAATAATTTCTCCAATAATATGTACTTAGGAATATGCATGTAACAACAATTAATCAAAAAAGAAGCTATGGACATGAAAGAGAACAAGGAGAAGTATATGAGAAGATATGGAGAGAAGAAAAAGAGGAAAATATGTAATTATTATAATATCAAAAATAACATGTTTTTTTTTTAAATTTAATTTGGCTAGGTGTGTTAGTATTTGCTTTTAATCCCAGTATTCAGGAGGCAGAAGCAGGTGGGATCACCTGTGTCTGAGGTCATTATGGTCTACACAGGAAGTGCCAGGTGAGCACTTAGTAAACCTGTTTCAAAACAAACAAATAAAAGGCTGTAAAGCTGACTGTAATGAGAAAGTAGCATGTGAAAATTCAGTTAGTTAGACTTACTAGATTCAGTTTCCTGATTTGTATGACAAGAATATTATGTTGTGACTAGGTAATGGAGTTCCTTTAAAGATTAAGTGAAAAAATTAAAATAAAGTGTTTTCTGTGATAGTTATCAACATGCTGCAACTGATAAATACTAGTGATTTTATTGATAACTATCATCAATTAACTTTTAAATCATTACCTCTTTCTTCAGAATCAAAATTATCAGGGTAGATTAATGTAGCATATAGGCTAATGTTAGGGTCTTGAGTGTGAAATGCAAATGGTTACACAATGGTGTTATGCAAATTTTTAGGTAGTCCTACTCACATATAAGTGGGCAGAACAATCCTCAAAAGGATAGAAGGAGTATTTGGATGAGGCTGAATAGGAAAATATTGGGCTAAAATGAAGTTCATACTAATAAGTAAATATTTTTAATAGACAATGGAGAATAAATATAGAGCACTCAGCCCTAAATGGAATTTACACTAGAATTTCACATTCTGCTAATTGTTAAATAAATTTGAACCAAAATCTTTTTCTGAAATATAATTGTTAGAAGTACAATTGTGTTTGTTAATAAATGAATTCAATTTGAAAACATAGCTAGGAATGTGGAATTTATTTATTTCTATAAATTGCAATACTACAGTTGCTAATTTAATAAATGGCTAGTTAATAAAAATCTCAAGCTGGGCAGTGATGTTGTGTGCCTTTAATCCCAGTACTTGGGAGGCAGAGGCAGGCGGATCTCTGTGAGATCGAGGCCAGCCTGGTCTACAGAGTGAGTTCCAGGAAAGACGCAAAGCTACACAGAGAAACCCTGTCTTGAAAAACCAAAAAAAAAAAAAAAAAGAAAGAAAGAAAACTCAAAACTCACTTTTGAAGGTATCACACACACAGATAAATGTAAATGTTTATGTGTGTGTGTGCGTGCTTGTGTATATGTGTGTGTGTGTGTGTAGCAAACTGGAAGGAAGATCTCATGTCATAGACTAATTCTTGTGATTCACTTGAGCAGTGGTAGTACAAAATATAAAAGGATAATAGAACATTTTCCTGATGCTATGATTATTTTGCAGTTAGAAAATGTAATAAAAATCTATTCTAATATTCTTATTTCAGAAATCATAATTGAGAACACCAAGATCTATTTTCTTGACTTTATAGGAAAATATAGTCAACATTGTCTCCTTTATCAGATTTCTAAAAGGACTCAGAAACTGTAGTTGGAGTTTTCTCCAGTCCTGCCTGGCCCATAGTCAGGACAAATCTTTGTCACCCGCCAGTCCTGCAGCTGCTTAGACCCAACCAATTAAACACACAGAGACTTATATTGCTTACAAACTGTATGGCCATGGCAGGCTTCTTGTTATCTAGTTCTTCTATCTTAAATTAACCCATTTCTATAAATCTATACTTTGCCACATGGCTCATGATTTGCCAGTAACTTACATGTTGGAACTCATGGCCAGTGTCTCTCTGACTAAGTCTTTCTGTTCCCAGAATTCTCTTCTCTCCTTGTCCTGCCTATACTTCCTACCTGTCTACTGGCCAATCAGCATTTTATTTATTAACCAATCAGAGCAACACATTTAACATACAGAACATCCCACAGCAAGAAACTATGGGCATAACAATCTCCATAACATTATGGACCATCATCTCTGCTCTTCCTTTTTATACAACAAGAATATGTTGGCAGCTATATAACATTTAACCCATAACTATTAAAATATTATTGAATAATACATCCACCTTAATAGAAAATGATTTTAAGCTCCTAGCTGTGGATGTTTCTATGGTTATATTTTTTGACAAATCCAAGTTAAGAAAACCTTCAAATATTGCATAAATTTATCACTATGTGTGAAAATGTTGCTTTAATGTGTTTCTTACTTAATGGTGTTGCAGTTAGTAAAAAAATATTGCATGATATATTAAACTATTCCATTATTTCTAATGTTAATACATATAAGCTGGAAAATATACACCAGAATGTTTAGCGAACTTATACTATGATCACTGTGGTTTGTGGCAAAGACTTTGCACATATATCCCTAATTTGTTTTTAGTTAATACTACATGTCCCATAATCCTTCAGTTCTAGATTCACTCTTTCTTTAATATGCCAGTATCTATGGTAGCTGAATTATAATATTACTTGCAATGTCTAAAGTTTTCTTAGTATGCTGATATGTGGAATGCAAACAATTTTCTGAGACCTGTTTAACTTAGTATTTCTATTACTTCATTTCAATTTAACACCACATACTAAATATTACATGTGTCAGAATTATATCAGGAATTTTAAGAAATACAATAGAAGAACATTAAACAGCTTAAACATTGATGTTGACTTTCCTGGCTCTTTCTTACCATTGTTTTTCATTGTCCATAGCTTGACATTATTTCAAGTTTCCTTTTCTCTCTTTCTCTTATAAAATCTATTTTATTATGTCTACTTTGATGACTTCTAATCTCCCTTATGCATGAACTCAAAATCTCTTTTACTACCTCAGGTAGCAATATCAAATGAAATATTTTCGTCCTCTAGTTTCTAACTTCTCAATTTAAAAGGCTTTTGAAATATGAGTATTTTCCTAAGGGGTGAGCAAGTGATATTCACCATTGAATAAGTGATTGGTTTTCACTCAAATATAACAGTGAAGTAGACATTTTGTCTTTGTTTAGGTTATTGGTTACAAATTATTATTGGTCATAGTCAACATCTTTCTAAAAAAGAAAGGGGGATATGATATGGAAATATAAGATATAGATATGATAGGATAAAAGGGTAGATTGTTGAACCGAACCTACTTTTAAAGAGCAACTTGTTTAAAATATTTTATATTGGTATAGATTTTAGTTTATTGATACAAATGTAGAGTTGATTTTGTTATACTATATGTATATAATATACGACTAAATATATAGTATTATATATTTCTACTCTCGTTCTGGCCTCTGTGGCACTACATGTATGTGGCACACATATATATCTTAAATAAGTAAATAAATAATAAAATAATTTATAATTAAAAAATGTAGAACCTTTATTGCTTTTTTTCCAAAATTAAAGTCTATCTGAAAACCCAAAATAGCAAACACTATTTTGCTATTGGTGAATTATTTTATTCTATTATAGACAAAGTAAAATCTATTACTAAAAATAAAAAGAAAGTAAAATACATTGCTAAAAATAAAAGAGTGTAGATAGGTAGTTTAAGGGATTTGAAATAGGTTTAAATGGTAGAATATAAAGTAAAAAAATCAATATATCAATATAGCATAAACTTCTTTGAGAAAATATTACAATATTCCATATAAAATATTTGTCAAATTTCTTACTCCTAAAAGTAAAATTTCATTTGTTGTATGGCTTTAACATGGGCATGGTAATCTCTGGATAATTCATCCTAATATATTTGAGACAGGATCTCATTGTGTCGTCAATGCCTGATCTTAAATTTATTGTGTACTGCAGATTCTCTTCAAACGAACAATCCTCCTGCCTCATTCTCTTGAATGATCAGTTCAAAGTCTTACTCTTTTGTGCCTGGCAGGGACTTTATTTCTTAATGGCATAGTGTTTACTTTTTTAAAAACAAATGATTAAGTTAAATATGTAGATCATCCAATTAGACTAGATGAGGGTTTTTCTTAAAATATAAAATTTGTTTAGCAATCTTAAGTCCAGGATTTTCTCTCTTATAATGCTGATGGCATTTTTAAAAGATAAATGTTTCAGGTATTATAAATTATTTCTTACTACACTTTAATTAGTATACTCCTAGAGATGCTCAATTATAATAGCTGCTAATATTTCTGAGAGTCAAATTAAGATTCTGCACTGTTAGTGAGCAAACTCATTAAAGACATGAAAGGATGACAAGATGAAAAAGGATTTACATTTGTAGAATCTCCTGTAAAATTATTAGAAGTGACAGGTTTCATTTTTTGATGCTGGAATCAAGGTTGCATGTCTAAACCACAGTGACACTACAGTTAGATTTTGCATAGCTGAGAACTAATAGGAAATTAATAGAGTGTAATACAGGTCTATTGAATTTGGTATAATGGTGCTACTTTGATGTGCAAGAACAGAAGGCATAATTTCAATCTTTGTTTAGTGTCTTGGACAGCCAGACTCCCTAGCATCTAAGTCTGGTCAGGATTAAAAATGTGATGGATAGTACCACAGCACCTTCTTGACAGCTTTTCTGTTCAAATACAAATTTCTGTCACTGCCTTAGAGTGTTTGAAGGAGAATTCAGAGATGAAATATCATAGCTGCAACAAGCCCACTGTGAAGCTATTATGTTTTGAAAGGAAAAATAATTACAAACTGTACATCTCTTAGGCACATATGTGTATTAATAATGCATAGTAATAAATACACCATAGTTTCCCAGTGAAATGTTATAAAACATTAAATTTAAGTAACTGGAAGATTATGACTCTGTCAAGAAAATTTTATTGCATGTCTAGTTTCAAATTTTGTAGTTTTTTTAGATAAATAAATATTTTGGAGAATTCTAAAAAATATGATTTATTCTATTGTTTTTACTGTCTCTTCAGTATACTTTAAAATGAAAATTGAGATATTTCTAAGCTACTAATAATCAAGATGTGCAATATATCCACCCTCATGATAATTATATGCTGATATTTCAAAATAATGTTGAACTATACAAAAGATTATCATTAATTATTTTCATGGCATTTATAGCAAATAATTTTCTGAAACAGAACTTTAAGGAAATGCCTTGGAAATATGCATTAACATTTAAAACTCAAGTTGCTTATTTATTTAATAATAGAGTTACATTCTGTAATAATTTCCATTTCCTTATAATTATGCATGTCTTCTCTTATTGCATATTCCAGCAAATTTCCTTTTAGTAATAAATCAAAAGATTAGCACTAAGATATTTCAGAATTATTTAATATTAACTTCCTTTTTCTTTTTTGTTATATTTTTATTATTTAAAAATGACATCACAAGAAAACCTACAGAATCAACTAACCTGGGATCATAGGAGCTCAAAGAAATTGAACTTACAACCAGGGAGCCTGCATGGGATTGACCTAGGCCCTCTATATATATGTGACAATACTGTATCTTGGTCCTCTTGTGGGACTCTTCACAGCAAGAGCAAACACTGACTCTTAGGCTGGCTTTTGGGACCCTATTCCTCATACTTGGTCACCTTGCCGAAGGGGAGGTGTTTAGTCTTACAGAAACTTGATATGCCAGGTTTTGCTAATATCCATGAGAGGCCTGCCCTTTTCTGAACAGAAACAGCAGAGTGGATGGGGGAACAGAGGGGAAATTTAAAGGGGAGTTACTAGGAGGAGAGAAGGGAGGGAAAACTGTGGTCTTGATGTAAAATAAATAAATAAATAATAAAAAGGAAAACCATTAAATTTACATATATTTTGATCAGATTTTTCCCCTTTCCCAAGTCCTTCTAAATACTTTCCTCCTCCCTACCCAGCCAACATTAAGTTCTTTCTTAAAAATCAAATAACCGATACAACAAAACCCCTCACAATCAAGAAAACAAAATAAAATATCACCCCCCTAAAAAGAAAAAAAAAAACAAACCACCAAATTGTAGCCAAATAAAAGTACACACACATACACAATGTTAAGTTCATTATATGTTGTTGGTTAACTACTCCCGAATATAAGACATGTTTGTAATTTTTAATATATTCAGTGTTACTGTATTGGAGGAAACTGATTTTCCCTCTCCCAGTAGGTACAAATGACAGTCCAGTTGTTAACCTTTACCTTAGTGGCTAAGTTTCCATTCATTCATTCATTCATTCATTCATTCATTCACTTTTTGAAATATAATATAATAAGTTGAAATATAATAAGATAAAAAACCTATCACATCAATGTTAAACACTAAAATGGAAGTCATAATATATACACACATGACCTGGTATAGACCCTTGTAAGCCCTGTGCATGCTGCCTCAGTCTCTGTGATTTAATATGAGCTTTGCTCATGCTGATTTATTTTTAAAGCATGGAATTTAAAGCTTGACTTTAAGGAACTAAAATTTACTTATTGAATATTCTCTTGAACCAAGGATAAACTATCAAAATACCTGCCAAAGCATCACAGGGTCTGGGTACTAACCATTGCATAAGGCCCAATTCAAATAATTGTCCATCAAATGGTATATCTTAATAAAATTTTAAAATTAATATTTTTACTATAATAACCAAATTTCCCTATAGTATTTTGAATAATCAATATTAAACACTTACAATTTTTAATAGAGAAGTATGAGTCAGGCTATGCTAAACCCAACTTCAATTTTCACACATAGTATTGCCCACACATATATATTTCAGAATCAAGCAAAAACAAAAATTTTGAATATTAATGTGATAGGTAAAAATATCAATGATAGCCAGGCGGTGGTGGAGCACGCCTTTAATCCCAGCACTTGGGAGGCAGAGGCAGGCGGATCTCTGTGAGTTCGAGGCCAGCCTGGGCTACCAAGTGAGTTCCAGGAAAGGCGCAAAGCTACACAGAGAAACCCAGTCTCAAAAAACCAAAAAAATAAAAAATAAAAAATAAATCAATGAAAAGAAAAGAATATAAAATGTAGCTCCACTACATCTGCATTTCAATATGTAATACATGATAAAGAATATAATCAAAAAAGTGAAATTGGAGATAAAAAAAGTGCAGGAGTGAGGAAGGAACATTTATAGATAATATTGGCCTAGAAATGTGGCTGAAATTTGGCTGTCTGTAGCTTATCCAATGAATGTCACTCTATTTGTGAACAACAAAAATAGTTATAAAGTCATTAAAACAGAAGCAATTAGCATGATGTGATATGTAGAAGTTGAGGAAAACAATCAGAAAATGATTTTTGAGAATGTTGGCTAGAATGGTTTCAAGGAAATTTTTGTAACATAAGATTGTGTGTGTGTGTGTGTGTGTGTGTTGTGTGTGTGTGTGTGTGTAATATAAACCTCTTTGAGAAAAATAGACTAATATTTCACTTAAAGTGTTTTTCAAGCATGATTCTGAAAGCAAAATCTATTTTGACATGTAAATTAGCATAATTATCTCTGGACAATCTGTTTTAATATATTTAAAACTGGATTCCATTATGTTATTCCAGGCTGACATTATTTCCAGTTTAAAATCCAGTATTGTTAGCTATAAATCTTCATGATGTACATTATATGTTCAACCTTATTCACCATAAATAATGGCAGTTGTGTTCTATAAATTGTCACCTTCCTTCTCTGTTTTACTATGGTGATATTTTATTTGTACTAAAATGTTATTTGTATGTTAATAAATAAAGTTGCCTGGGGGTCAGAGCTATTAGTAAGCCATAGGAAAGCTGGGTGGTGATGGTGCACACCTTTAATCCCAGCACTTGGTAGGCAGAGCTAGGTAGATCTCTGTGTGTTCAAGGATACAGCCAGCATTGGAGACACATGCCTTTAATCTCAATACCAACCATAGAAGACCTGGAGGTCTGTACAGACAGGCAGTGACTAGGAGGTCATGTGGTTGGGTTTACAACTAATGAGAAGGCAGAACAGAAACTCTATTAAAAAAAAAAGACAGACACAGGAAGTAGGTCTCTTTCGGAGATGTAGGACCACCTTGAGAAGAAGGGTAAGGTTTTTAGCTCTTAGCTCTGACCTCTTGGCATTCTTCTTTGCATTGGTTCTGTGGTTCTTATTTAATAAGACGGTTGGTTACATCTACATTTTACTTTCTACTCTTAAGCACCATTCAAGCCTGTTTCTACTTTGAATTCCATAAAAGAGTTGGAATGTCCACTATTTTCCTTCTGAATCTGTTTTCTTTCACCTTGTATGATGTCCATGTTTGTTCACAGTATCTAAAATGACTACCACTTCCTCAATGGTTGAATACATATTGAAATTTATTGTGCATTCTTCTGTCAATGTAAATTTAATTTATCTCAATATCTTAGATATTTTGGACACTATTTCTTATTGATGTAACCAACCGTCTTATTAATAAGAAACACAGAAACAATGTAAAAGAGAAAGCCGAGAGGTCAGAGCTCAGAGCTAAAATCTCACCCTTCCTCCTGCTGTCCCAGCTTCGCGAAAAGAGACCTACTTCCTGTCGGTTCGTTTTTTTATAGTATGTCGTTCTGCCTTCTCATTGGTTGTAAACCCAAACACATGACTGCCTCGTCACTGTCTGAATGTACAGCCCCCTAGGTCTTAAAGGTATATGTCTCCAATGCTGACTGTATCCCTGAACACACAGAGATCTTATGGGATTAAAGGCGTGTGCCACCACCGCCACACTCTTGCTATGGCTCTAATAGCTCTGACCCCCAGACAACTTTATTTATTAACATACAATCAAAATAATATTTCAGTACAATTAGATTACCACCACAATTTCTCAACATTATTATCTTTCTAAGTTCTTTGTACATGAAAATGCAAATGAAAACCTCAATGAAATATAACCGTATTCGTTAGAATCTCCATTACAAAAGGTAAGGATATTTCATAAGCATTTGGAAACAAAAGGCACTCTTGCATGCTATTGAGGAAAGTATCAATAGCAATAGTCATCTGGAAAATTAAAACCAAATACCACCAACATTAAAATAAGAACTGCCATATGACCAAGTAACTCCATTACTTAAGTCTTAGAAACCAAACATTTAGCTTTCCTTTTTCCTCTTTTCAGTCTCATAATTCTTCTAATTCTATCCACATATTAAGCCAGAATATGACTATTTCTTGCTACTTCTGTTAATTCAGTCCAGAGTTCTCATGCTTTCTATAGGCATATAAAAAATCACTATACAAAAAAATTAATTTTCAGTATTAACCTATTCTACTAAAATAAACATCATTGGAGCTGACCCTTTAGTCTTCATTCATTTTTTAAAGTTCTTTTAGAATTGTTATTGTACATAATATTCCCAGTTCTTGATTTGGCCCATGTCTGTACATCTCTAGATGACCCAAATTAATTTTTTGTTTTCCTCTGCTCATCTTTAGATAATGAGAAACTGTAGTTTTTCATAGGTACTGCTTAAGACTCAAATGAAAGTATCTAATGACACGAATATACAGGAATTACAGAAGAATCTCATGACTTGTCCTTTCTAAAATCTTATACAAATGAAATCACAAGTATATATATATATATATATATATATATATATATATATATATATATATACACACACAGAGTCCTTCACTTAGAAAATGATAATTCCTAAACTAATCACTTTCTCTACCATTGGTCTCTTCATAGGGTAGAAATACCTGTAAATGAGGGGCTGGCAACATGGTCCCAAATGTAATGGCACTTGCTGGCAAGCCAGATGACTTCAGTGTGATCTATAGAACTGGTGTGTTGAAAGGAGCTAACTGACTCCCAAAAGTTGTCCTATGCCCTTCCTATGCAGGCAATGGCCATGGAGGCCTTCACTCCTCCACACACAATAAATAAATGCAAGAAAAAACATCACTAAAGGATGAAAAGAGAGCTTATCTCCTTTTAGGTAGATAGATAGGCTAATCTCCTTTTTATTGCTTCTTTTACTTTTTGAAATTATAATATCATCACATCACTTTCTCTTCCCTTTCATTTCTTTTTTTTTTTTTTAACGGCATCTTCTTTATTTTGCATACTTTTAATTTCGGCACGAAATAAAACAAACAAAAACCACAATACACAATACCCAACCCTGCTATTCTGAGGGAGGGGATTTTCCTGCCTTAAGGCACAAGGACAGGACAAAAGAGATCCTATAGGATGAGCAGAGAGCCAGGAAGGTCAGGACTAGTCAAGGCTGCTGGGGGAGCCACAGGGAAACTATACAGAGGACATGGGCTTCCCAGGGGTCTCTAATCTACTTCTTCTATGCGGGAGGCATCCTCATCACTCTCGAGTGAGGGGATCTCATTAGGAACAACAGTACTGGACTCGTCTGCTGTTACCTCGTCTTCATCAATACCCAGGCCGATTGTGATCATGCGGTAGATAATGGTTGGAGTGGGTTTGGGGATCCTCAAGTGAGAAACCAGAGGAAAGGAGAGCAGTTTCGAACAGCAGCACCACCAGGTCCTTGACAGCCTTGTCATTTTTGTCTGCCTCCACCTTCTGCCTCAGGGTCTCCACAATGAGGTGGTCAGGGTTGATCTCTAGGTGCTTTTTGGCCATCATGTAGCCCATTGTAGAGTTGTCTCAAAGTGCCTGGGCCTCCCACTAAGAATGATAGTCTCCATCTCCATCATCAATGCATCATCAGTTCAACAACAGATAATTGATTCTTTAAAATGTAGAGAAGGAGAGAGGAGGGGATACGTTCTCTACTAAAGGTAGAGATTACTTCCTAAGCTGAGAAAAACCCTTCAGAATCTGAGAGTTCAATGTCCTTAGCTTAGTGTCCTTCTCCACATCTCTGTCTTAAGTTACAGGATCCAACTCCTTATCAATCATTGCCCTTACTTTACTTTCAGATACCTCTCACACTGGGACTTGAGTTTTCATTCTAATTCAGTCATCATATAAAGAGAGCTTGAGTTTGACTTTCAGCAACTTGAGCTGTATGAATTCTGCAAATAAGATTCTCTTCCCTGTAGCTGAAGTTTTCTCTGGACCTGTCTAGTTTCACGGATCTCTCAGCCATTTATAAAACAATCATTTAGAAGTTTATATTAATTAAAACTGTTCGGCCATTGACTAGCTCTTACATTTAAACTCAGCCGATTTCTGTTAGTCTATATGTTGCCACGTATTCTGCGACTTTACCTAGGTGCCATTATGTGCTAGTCCCTGGACAGTCAGCTGGTGTCTCCTGACTCAGCCTTCCTCTTCCAGGAATTCTCCTTGTCTGCTTATCCCGCCTATATTGCCTGCCTGGCTACTGGCCAATCAGCATTTTATTAAACCAGTGTACAAAAGCATTATTTCACAGTACTTCCCAGATATATTTAGCAGTCTTTAGACTATTTATGCACCTCAGGAGCAGGTCAATTTTATCACTCCTTTCACCTTGTATCTTCAGATGCTAGAAGATGATTAATTTTACTAAGGAGCTTATTATTTTCCTTTGTTAATTTATTTGAAGATGCTAGAAGTGACTGACCAGTATTGTTATTTTCCACAAATAATCAAAAGTTTTATAAATACATTCACAAAATTAATTGTTCCTTGCAATGAGTGAATCAATACATTTGGATTCATTTATCTCAGTAAGTTCTTTAAATAGCCTACATCATGGATTTTTATTATTTGGTATGTTTCTAGAAGAGCCTTGCTTAACTGAAGGTTCTGGTGAACTGGAAAGCCTTCTCAAGATACACAATAAAAATCATAATTCTATCTCTCTAGAACTTCTGGTACCACAATCTGTGTTAGTGTTAATCTGAGATATACAGTGCTAATATAGTAGAAATTTAATTCATATATGGTTAAGTCAATTTAAACATGTGACAATACCCCCACATTTTGCACTATTCCATTTCACATCACTGTGTTGCCTTACAAATAATAAACAAATGAAATCCAAGGCAATATTTATTCATCAGTGTGGTGGCTAATATTTGTTGTGGAAGTGGCCAGATCAGATCTGGAATAACTTGAGACAAACTGTTAAGCATTCCTGTCAGGCATTTTCTTTCTTCTGTTAAACTGATGTGGGAAAACTCACGCTAATATAGTCAGAACCATTAGGCACAAGCCCAGGTAAAAATATTTCTGAGAAAGAAAATCGGCTTTTTCCCTTCTTTTCTTCACGTTGAATTAGTAAGTTCACCTACCCAGTTTTTTATCCTGCTGTTGCTGCTGCTACTGAAGCCACTACCTCTGTCTTCTTCAATGTATTCTTCACCCAGCTTCTTCAGCATTACTCTGAGTACCAAACATCAGTGTCTCTCTAGAAATCTTCAACATTTTCAACACTGAACTGAGACTACTGAGATATCTGACATTGTGGCTTGATGGGCTACTTGGTTCTTTGCCCTTTTAGTGTGAAACTAGCCATTGTCGGACTACTTAGATCATATCATCTAATGGAGTATAATTAACCCTCTTTTAATTATATTTATTATGGGTTCTGTAACTCTAGAAAGCCTCAACTAATAAATTCAGGCATTGATAAAACAGTCAACAGTATGGTACTAAAAAGATGATCACTTTCATGCTATGAAAATGCACATGTAAATTAGCAAAGCATTCAAAATTTTTACAATATGCCCTATGAAGTGACTTAACACTTCATACCACTTGAGTATAAAAGTATGCAGACAAGGATTTGTACACAAAAGTGTCGATCACCAGGATATTAGTTAATAGTATGGATTAGTCAAAGTTCTCTACAGGACCATATATAAAAGGAACATTTATTATCTTAGAATATAGGCTGTAGTTAAAGTAGTCCTATGATTACTGTATCATGTCATGACTGTATCATGACAGAAAAACACGGATACAGTAGTTCTTCAACTTAAGAGACTAGTTGTCTCAGCAGTAAAATCTTGGGCTGGAGTCCTGAAGAATTCTCAGGGAGTTCATAGTCTTTAGTCTACATTTGTAATCCTGAAGAAGTAGTTTCTAATAACAGCAAAGTAATTGTTCATCAACAGGGTAGATGAACAAGTATCCAAATTTCATAAGCTTCCATCACCCAGAGCCTTTTGGGTGGGCTGCCACAAGATGCTGTGGCCCAGACGTAGGGTGGATCTTCCCACATCAAATGATCAAATCGAAACAAAACTCTTGCAGGAGTATCTAGCTGCTTACATTTTAGTTGGTTACAAATTTAGTCACTTTGACAACCAAGATTAGCCATCTTCTATGAAACCAAATGACCCTAAATAGGCAAATAGATAAATGTGTTATTTATTAATTATGTTATTTTTCCTGTGAAATTTGAGAATTTCATCTATTTCCTATCCATGTTAGTTTCAACTAAGCTTTGGAGTCTGCTTCCTGAAGTGAATGAAATGGTAATACTAATAAGTGTCAAATTATATGAGCAAATGGAAAAGTACTGTCTTCTGACCAAGATGACGCAGATAGCAAAGGCCCATTATTTGGCTAAGAAAAATTGGGTCTTCACTATTATAGTCTTCAATTTGTTTATCTGCACAGGTATTAAGGGAACAAGGAACAGATTCTAAAATAATGATAAATTTGTTTCCCTCACTAAAATATAATGGATTTACAAAAACAAAAATGTACAGAAGCAAAATAATCATTTTTAGAGTAAGTAATGTAAATAAATTGGGATATAAATAATATTCAGTTGTTTCTAATGCTACTTGAAAATAAAATATTAAAAATTAAGTGATGATTAATTATCTACTCTTCTCAATGCATTGTATTATATGACATATATACTGCTCAATAGTGCCATCTTTATTGAAAACTATGTCTCTTTTGCAAATATTTATAAGCTTTGGAATTCAACTCTTCTTATCGTTTACAAAACATTTATTGATAACCAGAAAGTCTCACCTCACTCAAATATTTGTAATACTTTCAGATTATAACAAAACATTATATGAGTCCAAAAGATTATAGTTAGTTAATTTAAAATATCTAATACTAACCTTTTTGGACTTATAATTTGAATTATTCAGATAAACTTCTTATTTTTTGAAACATAAGTAAGGCTGAAAAGAAATAATTTAAAAGATACACTTACATTTGAAATTTCCTAGAGGTTTTAATAGATTTTTTTTTTCTTTTTTCTTTCTTTTTTTTTTTGGTGTTTTGAGACATAGTTTCTCTGTGTAACATCCCTGGCTATCCTGTAACTCTTTTTGTAGACCAGGGTGGTCTAGAACTCACAGAGATCTGTCTGGTTTTGCCTCTTGAGTGCTGGGATTAAAGGTATGCACCACCACTGGCTAACTAATCCAAATGTGATTAATTGGCTTTGTTTTTTTTGTTGTTGTTGTTTTTGTTTTTGTTTTTCTGTTTTTTTTTTTTGGTTTTTTTTTTTGGTTTTTTTGAGACAGGGTTTCTCTGTGTAGCTTTGCGCCTGGAACTCGCTTTGGAGACCAGGCTGGCCTTGAACTCACAGAGATCCGCCTGCCTCTGCCTCCCGAGTGCTGGGATCAAAGGCGTGCGCCACCACCGCCCGGTGATTAATTGGCTTTGTAAAATTTCCCATGTGTAACTAGTAAATAAAGCTAACTTGAAACATTATACAGATAAATACAGAATTGTTCCCAGAGTGACTAAAGAATTATGAGTAAATGTTAGTAGGCCTTACTTAAAATTTTTATTTTTGATGTTAAAATTCTAAATACTTTTAAATGTATTTCCAGCACATAGTTGTTCTCAAAAAACAATTTCTCAAAAATACCAGTAAAACAAGTTTCTTTAACACACCTACTATAGATTTTTGAGACCATAACAAGACCTAATGAAATTTAAATAAATGTATGTGAGTCATAAAATGCTTGATAAAAATTTTAAAAGGGTCAAGATGGCAGAAACGACTTCCTAGACTCAGGATATCATCAGCCTAAGAGCATTTGTATTGATGCTGCCCGTTTCCCCACATTTTTCTTCTAGTGGCTTAGAGTTGTACATCACATTATATTCTTTTAAAAGCTGTGTAGATGCAATTCTTCTAGAAAATCCAACGTTTCATTATCCAATTTACATTTAATAAATAAGTTAAATGTTATAATAGGTTTAATTAATTTTCTTATTTTCTTCTAGTTTCATCTGGATCATTATACTAAATACAATAATATAAATAATGTGTTAAAAGCCATAAGGTCTACTAATGGAGTTACCATTTTCTTAATTTCAACAATACTATGAAAAATAATTAAACCCAGAGAGATCCAAATATATAATAACAGCTTTAATCTACAAATAAGAATTGAAACATTAAGTCCAGGGAAAATTCCTCTACTTACAGAGCACCATGCTAATTATTAATGAACATTAGTATATTAGATATATCTCTATATTAAATCATTCTTGAGAGAAATGGAATAACTATACCAAGATTTTCTAAATGCAGGACTAGAGTTATGGCTCAGCTGATAAAATGCATGCCATGTAAGCAAGCATCAGTTCCTGAATTCTTATCTTCACCAAACACATAAAATCCTATTTCTGTGGCAGAGTGGGTACTGAGAGAGGCAGAATATTGGTGAGCTAGTATAGCTAAACTGTGAGTTCCTGGTTTAGTGAGCTATGTCTCATTTTAAAAAAAGTTGGACTTTGAAACATTAGAGTTAGGTATTGTGCAAGGTAATAGATATGGGTCTGTTTCCCTTCTTCTTCATGTGGACATCTAATTTTACCAGCACAATTTGTTGAAGATGTTCCTTTTTTCCTGTGCATGTTTTTGGCATCTCTTCTGAATATTATCTGGATGCAGTTATATGTATTCATGTTTGGATCTTCAATTTTGTCTCAGTGGAAAGAATGACTCTTTTGTTCCAGTATCATGTTTTTATTACTATGGTTGTACTATATCTTGCTATATGGAATTCCTTCATCATTGCTGGTTTTGCTCAAGATTATTTTGACTATCCAAGGTTTTCTGTCATTCCACATGAATTTTAGGATAGTTTGTTTTTTTTTGTTTTTTTGTAAAGAATAAGTTTGGAATTTGGTGGGGTGGCTGTATTGAATCTGGAATTGGATTTTGGTATAAAAGTCATTTTCAAAATATTAATTTTCCCAATCCATGAGCATGGAATATATTTCCATGTAAACATTTGTAAATGTTTTTCTTGTACTCGGTTAGGTTTTTACCTATATAGTTTATTTCTCTTTTTATAGTTTATTTTCTTTGAGGTTGTTGAGAATGGGATTGTGTCTAAGATCTCTTTGTCTATATATTTGCTGTTAGTGTGTAAAAAAGATATTGGATTTGCAAGTTGATTCTGCATTCTGCCACATTATTGACATTGTTTCTCATATCTTGAAGTTTTTAGTAGAATTTTGTCATCTCTTATGCAAAGTGGGTGAGTTTGACTTTTTATTTCCTTCTTTTGAATCATTTAAATTTCCTTTCTCTGTTTTATTGTGACAGCTAGTTCTTTGAGCACAATATTGAAAAAGAATGAAATAGTGGACAATCTTGTCCCTTTACAGATTTTAGTGGAATTACTTTGAGCCTTTCTCTATTTAAGACAATGTCTTGGGAGGTGATGTGTGAGTATCTAGGAAGAATTGAGCTAGAGGAAAACATAATCAAAATACATTGTATGAAAACAATTTTTAGTTAAAAATTTTAAAGATAAATAAAACCAGAACAAACACTGAGGGTGCTATGGTTTGAATACAGGTAGTGTTCCCCAAAGGTTTGATAATGAGATGGTGCTACTGGAGGTATTGTGAACCTTAGGTATGCCCACGAGCAGTCCTTAGCTCACTGGAGGCATGCCCTTGAAGGGGTTGTTAGCAATAACAAATATTTCCTCTTTCTAAAAAAAAATGCAACAGCAAAAACATCCAAGATAATATTGTCTTAAACTAGAAGAATGCACATACATTGCTGTTACATAATATAGGTGTCGAAATCTAGGGCTTCCACAAAATTGGCAATAATCTTTCCAGCTAAATATCTGACAAAGGATTCATTACCAGAGCTTATTTTTAAAAAAAAAAAAAAACAGCTAAAAAAAATGAAGAGTCATAAAAGTAAATGACCCATTTGAAAAATAGACCTGGGACCTGAACAGAAATCTCAAAAGAAAATAAAAATTTAAAGAATACATCTAAAAGTGTTCACCCCAGTCATTAGGTAAATGCAAATCTAAACAGCTTTGTGATGTTAACTTACCACAACAAGAATGCCAAAGTTCAACAAAATAACAGACAACAAGTGCTAGAGAAGATATGGAGAAAACAGAGCACTGATTCACTGTTGGTTGGACTGCAAGATTGTTGCTCCACTCTGGAAATCAGAGTGGAGGTTTCTAATAAAATTAAAAATAAATCTATCATGTGGCCTAGATTTATCACTTCTTGGCATATGATCAAAGACTCAACATCCTATTTTGTAGATACTTGTTCAGAAACATTCAGTACTGCTCCATTTACAATAGCTAAGAAATGGAAACAACATAAATGTTCTTCACTTGATGAATCAATAACATAAGTGTGATATGTATACACTATAGAGTACTATTCAGTCATAAAAATATAACGAAATTTACAGATAAATGATTAGAAATATAAAATATCACATTGAGTGATGTAATCTGCATCCAGAACGATAAATGGATGCTCTCTCTCTTTTGACATTCCTATCTCTAAATCTTCATATGGAATAATTGTAGAAATTATGAAAGTAAATGGGATCATTGTGGAGTGGTAGGATTCTCAAAAGAGGGGAATAACAGTGTACAAGTAAATTGACAGGGAGAGTGGGAAAAACAGAGGGTGCATTTAATTAGTGATGGGGAAGGAAAAACATAGGAGAAATGTGGTGGTAATTTAATTATACTGAAAAGTGATTTTGATTGTATGTTAATAAATAAAGTTGCCCGGGGGTCAGAGCTATTAGAGCCATAGCAAGAGTGTGGCGGTGGTGGCACACGCCTTTAATCCTAGCATTCCAGAGATAGAAATCCCTCTGGATCTCTGTGAGTTCAAGGCCACATTGGAAATAGCCAAGCATGGTGGTGACACACTCCTTTAATCCCAGAAAGCCAGCCTTTAATCCCAGGGAGTGGTGATATAAAGCAAAAAGATATATAAGGCGTGAGACCCAGAAACTAGAAGCATTTGGCTGGTTAAGCTTTCAGGCTTTGGAGCAACACAGTTCAGCTGAGAGCTATTGGGATGAGGACACAGAAGCTTCCAGTCTGAGGAAACAGGACCAGCTGAGGAACTGGTGAGGTGAGATAGCTGTGGCTTGTTCTGTCTCTTTAAATAGACGAACAGTCAGGAAATAGGGCTCTCATTCGGGAGGCTGGGACACCGCAGGCGGAAGGGTGAGATTTTGGCTCTGAGCTCTGACCTCTCGGCTTTCTCTTTCGCATTGTTTCTGTGTTTCTTATTTAATAAGAAGGTTGGTTACATCAATAGAGAAAGAAAAGGGAGAATAAAATAATAGTAAGGATTTCTGAAAAAGTCATAAGAAATCATGTTTTTGTCTCTATGACTAAAATACATATTAAATATGTAAGTCTGTGTATACAGATAAATAAATAACTTAAATGAACATTTCCTGTCTTGACTGACAATGTTCACTCCAAGAGCCATATGTCATCTAACAAAAATCCTAGGACCAGCCATGGGAAGCCTTCTTTTGACTTGTTGGTAAGGTTTTTCCAAGAGATTCACAGAATGTCAGAGGCTATATTTTATTATCCTTCAGCTGCCTAAACACAACCTGAACAAGGATGTTACCAATAAATATGCTGACATGGAAGGGGCAACCACATGAGGCCCCAACCCTAGACAATGTAATTTGCATTTCACAGTCAACTAATGATTGCTGAGCAGAGAAGAAATAATCTTTCCCAGGCAGGAGCATATCAAATGGTCATTGAAATCACACTGGGATATACTTATGATGTACTTGTGCTGTGGAATAATCCTTCTGTACATGTAAATATGTATTACTCTCATTGGTTAATGTTAGTAACAAGCCTGAACTACTGGCCAAGCATTTATAATTAATATAAGCCTCAATGTGTTTATTTGGGAGGTGCTACATACTTGCTCTGGGTCTTTCTTTTGAATGTACCTCTTTCCTGTGGATGATCTTTATAGCAGCCTCATTTCCCGTAACTTTCTGCTATTATTCAGATACAGGAAGCTCCATGAGGCTTTTTTTCTACATATGATATTGTTCAAATGTCTTTAGCTTAAAGTAATTTTCACAGCCCTAGGGTTCCTAATTGAGTCCCTTAGCCAATTACTAAGAATGCAAATCCCATACTGAGCAAATAATCAGTATGATATATTTGTTTTTCAATGTATTACTTCTCTTTTCACACAAGATGAGAGGAAGGTGAAAATATTAAGGGAATAGATACTTTAAAAAAATCTGAATGTTGCCGGGCGGTGGTGGCACACGCCTTTAATCCCAGCACTCGGGAGGCAGAGCCAGGCGGATCTCTGTAAGTTCAAGGCCAGCCTGGGCTACCAAGTGAGTTCCAGGAAAAGGCGCAAAGCTACACAGAGAAACCTTATCTCGAAAAACCACACACAAAAAAAATCTGAATGTTAAAGAATTATACCTTATCACATTTATTATTATAATTTGATATTATCTTGGTCCAAATCACCTTAGAAAGAATTTGATTTTTTGCCGTTTCACTTCACGTTTTATTTCCAATGAAATCTATGTTTACTACGTAACATGAATCACACCATGCAAAAATTTGCTGTCATACATTGAACATGAAACTGGAACAAGCACATTGTTCTAGGTAATGGTAATACAACACCTCAATTTAGAAAGAATCCTAATGACTATCCTTCAGCTATCAGAAAAGAAATGTTCATGTTAACACTACCAATAATATAATGAATGTATTTATAATGTCTAGAAGAATTGTAGGGCTGAATTTTAAAAGGAGATAGTTGTTTGGTATCTCAGGTTCACTGTCTTTTACAAACTTTAAATTATATTTTTAAATATTAATAGAAAATCTGCATGTTAAGCTTAGAACATTCTAAAATTTTATATTGGTTAAATATTTCATAATTTGGCTTTCCTATAGTATATTATTTGAACTGTTTTTAAGGAGAACTCAAAACATTTTACTCCAAGTGTCTTACATCTGTAAAGTTATCACTACAAACTATATAATATAAAACATCATAAATGACCATATTTACCAATGACAATTTCTATCTCCACAAATGATATCAGCAAATCATTTCATTTTACAACAGTAGAATATTTTCAATGAAGTTAAAACTCATTTCCAATTTTCTTTCCAGAAAGGTTACATTTAATCATTTTCGCACTGTTTAATAATGTTAATATTAATAAAATTGTGCCTATAAATTATTCAATTTCTTAGGTCAAATATGCAAAATTCAGCAAGGTGACATAAAGCAGATTAAAAACCATTATAGATTTTCCTAACTAGTTTGTATTAATTTTCCCATTCAAAAATTTTATCATTCTGAGTCCAAATTACATGCAAAAATGTTTTAAAAAAACCTACATTTAATGTAATGATATCTCTTAGTCTAAATACAAAATCTGAACATACTATGTTGACATAACTAGATGTACAAGTCAAAATCTACTTCACATACCACTATTCTGAAAAACAATTCAGTATCATTTTCAAAGAAGGAAAAATTACTGTGAAATTCAACTTTTTTTTGTTAAACTTACATTACTCTGGTTGTTATCTTCATTCCGTTCAAATTTATGTTTTCTAGCCCAACACAATTCCTCCAGCTCAAACTTTTATATTGATTTCTTTTCAGTCTACCATCATATTGTTTAAGAACCAGATCAAAATTTCACTGTGGCCTAAGAGTTAAAGCACTAATTTAAGTATGAATTCAAGTCTTAAATTCATACAAACATTCAAATTCATAATTTTAGAAAATAATATGAAGCAATACATTAACTGGCATTTGACAAAATTTTTAAATGGTTTTCTTTTTTAATAAAATTAAAATACAAAATTTCCTATTCTGAGAATCAGATATTTACTTAGAATACAGCCAAGCAATGTCCCTGTGACAATATGTTAATTATATTATGTTCTTTATCCTGGTTACAGTGATGTATTTATCTACTTAATTCCTATTTCTTAGCTGTCTTTTAAACAACATGACAAAACCTAGAAAAGCTAAACTTTGAAATATTTTCTCTCTTGTATTTATTTACTTGAGCATATTTTTTTTCTTCTAAAATTATCCTACTAGCCCCTCAAAGGTGATTAAAGGAATAGTATATTTCTTAGGTAATGATAATTTCTCATATTTTTCAGCCATGTATTACTTGAGGGATTGTGCTCTGTTTTGAGTGTTTCTCTATCAAAAATATACCAACTCATGGGTGTGAAAATCTTATACAAATGTATAACTTAATTTCAAATTTTCCTGATAGCCTTTCTGAATGAGGAGAATCAAACAACTTAAAATGAGTTAAATTTCACACTAAAGGTGGATCTGAGTAGTAGATCCCTTCTGTGTCTGGGATATTGCCTTATTTTTCTCACATGTAATTTTTAGATTTTTAATATTACCTATGTTTATGGTTTTCTATATCATGAAGAAGAAGAAGACCATTAAAAAGATGATAAGATCTTAAGGAAGAGTTAGCTAGGGAGAAACAGAGAGGAAAAATAAAAAGTTGCAGAATACAACCAGAAAAGCGTCACTGGGACGAGGAAGAAAATCAGAAGTGTGGGAGAGCAAGGATTTAAGAGAAGAGAGTGAGAAAAGAGATTCAGCAATATATACAGTAATGAATTCCATTATTCTGTGTACTAATTTAAAAAAAACTAACAGGAAAACAAAACTTTTGGCAAATCTTGCTTAGTATAAATACAATTCCAACATAATTATAGACAGTCTGTTAATACTTGGCAGAATACTATGAGATGAGTTAATGCATCAAATGCAAATTTAGAGGTAGATTTATTTTTAAATCTTCAGAGAGGAAATAATGTGAGTAGACATATAGAATACAAACTGAGGTTCTTATTTACAATTCATTCATTTGATCTGCAACTTTTAGCAAGTTTCTCCTTTGTTTTAGTTACCTAGTTTCAAAAGTAGTTTAGTTAAGGAGGAGATTGTGAGTCATCTGATAGACACAGATATGATATAATCAGTTGTTATCTTTTTCTGTAAGTATAGCTACAAAACTATTTATCTGGATTATCTAAACATGCACACCCACTAGAACCATCTTTGAAAACTCTCCACAAAATTTAACAACTAAAATCAGAATCACAGAAGTGCAGAAGAAAGCTACAGCTTCCCAATCTATTAAATATTTAATGATGAGACTATTAACTGTAGTCATGTTGTTTTGTTGTAATTAAATGAATTATTATATATAAAGGCCTTTAGACAGTTCCTGGAATATAACAAGTGTAGCTACATTATTATTGTTTATTATTATCCATCAAAATTCCATGTCTATAAATAAATAGGAATATTTTGCTTGTCCTCACACTTAAAAATGTGTCTGAGTAAATTTTAAAAAATCTCCTTACTATGAATGCTGTGTTTATTATCAAAGAGTAGGAACATCTTTATTCAAACCAGGATTAAAAATAAAAGAGTTATTTGAAAGTTTTATTTATTTGCTATCAGTACTATGTCATATTAATAAAAATGAAGTGAATAATTACTAAAAATTATAAAGTTTTCATTGTTTTAGGTTATACTATACAGAGTTTTTATTACAAATGAGAATGATTAGAATTAAAAAATACACCAAAATCATGGCATACTAGATAGACCACAAGATGTTATAGATAAGAAAAAAACTATGAAACACTGATCTTAAATAAAAACAAAATTTAAATTAATCAATAAGATGTGGTGATATTTTAGGTATTCTCTAAGAAATAAAGCTTGCCTGGAGATCAGAGGGAAAAGTCAACCACTAGTTAGCCATAGAAGCCAGGCAGTGGTGGCATACACCTTTAATCCCAGCACTTGGTATCTTATGCCTTTACTCCCAGTATTTGGGAGGTACACATGCCTTTAATGCCAGCACTAGGGAGGTTGAGACAGGAAGTGATATGGCTGGGCAGAGGAAAGGAATATAAGTCAGGAGGAGAGAGGAGCTTAGTCTTTTCAGCTGAGGAGTTGTCGAGGTGAGAGTTGGCTGTGGCATGTTTTCTTTGTCTTTCTGATCTTTCAGCATTTACTTTGATATCTGGCTCTGAGTTTTTATTAAGACCAATTAGGATTCGTGCTACAACAAGGGATATTTCATACATGGACAGAAAAATTCAGAAATGGATATTTTTAATTTCCTTAAAAAGTTAAATTGCAAATCTAAAGTCATCACAATGAAAAATTTAGTGACATATTAACCAATAGAAAAATTAAACTTAAGTAAAAGTGAAAAATTAAAAAAAGAAGGTGCATAAAGAATATTTATGAGCTTACCTAATTTTATATGTGTGTGTGTACGTATGTGTACATGTGCATATGTGTTAGTTTTGGCACTGCTATTAATTTAAAATAGATTATTAAATCTAGTAGTTAAGTGAGTGTATATTTTGAGTAATATTCCATGTATGAATTTCATATACCCTAAAGATATTTTGATGATGCCACTAATAATTTATGAGAAGAAAGCTTTTGTCATTACAGATTAATTCACAATAGCAAAAGTTTGGCCCCTTAAAATCAAATATTGTGAAACTTATTAAATAAAATATAGTAAATATAGGAATTATAATGGATAATCTTGGTTGCTAGTTTGACTATATCTGTAATCAGCTAAAACCCAAGCATCTGGGGACCAACCATATAAGCTCTCTTCTAATGATATTATCTTTAGAAATGACCGAATGAATATTATTTTAGAAACTGTACAGGGAAGCTGGCATTATCTAGGCATCAATGCATATTTTCCTATATTAGTCATGTCATTCCCCATTATTAAAATTCCTACACTTGATCACAGTCATTGTGTTTTTTACCTACTTTATGCCCAAATGGACATAAAATTTATCTCAGTACTTTAAGTTTGGAAAGAAGAAATTGTTAGGAATGTTGAAAATCATATTTTCAATGTAACTCCTCAGTGGTGAAGTTTGTTTAGTTTTTATCTGTTCTCTTCTAAGGTTTCATTTTAACATAAATATTATGAACATAAATATGAAACATAATATGAGCATAAATATTAATGAATACATAGGTGAGTACTCATGAAGTTAAAGTAACTCTTGAAGATCTACTGAATATCATAAAAGTGATGTGTCAATGGAAAACGGGAGCCTTTTTCTTAATTCTGTATATTTCTTTAAGGACTTTTAAAGTCTATTAAATTACAAATATCCATGATCTGAATTATGTACATATTAGTAGAAGAAATCGATTATTTAATATTCAATTCTGTGTCATGTTTTACACACTAAATGTGTATAAAAGAAAAAAAACACGTTATATATTTAGGTAAGATAATGAATATTGCTTCAGTACCCTGAGATGTACACATTTTAACATTATAGACAGACGTGGTTAAGTTGAAGAATGAGTGATACTAGTGAAATTTTCTTACTACTTACCGTTGCATGTGAAACTAGTTTCTTTATGAATGAATATGTAACCTTATACTTATCTATTCATTAGTCTATGGATATGTGGGCTATTTCTCTATATATTATGTATTTTTTCTTGGAATATCCATGTACAGGTTTATTTCTAGGTACATGCTTACATATTTCTTGTACCTATAACTGACTAGAGCAATGAATGTGCATTATAGAGAATCTTAATTTGTCAAAGTACTAAGAATGAGTGACTATTGTGTTCTCAATCATAAATAGAAACCCTATATCACCTTTTCTACAGCCCAGTGAACATTGCAGAAGGGAAGGCAGGTAGAAGGTAAGAGCCAGAAAATGGGAAGGAGAGCTGTGAAATGTGGTTTTATAAATGTACTATAGCTTTCATAATCATGAACACACAGAAGCTATGGCTACCTGCATAAGGCCTCTACATACAAAATTATATGATATTAGAAATGACTAGTTGGAAAGAAAAAGGCATTATCATGAATGGGAATAATCTAAGAGTATTATGGAGAGTGAATTTGATCACAATACATTGCATGTAAAACAACTGTCAAAAAATAAAAAAAATAAGTAATTTAGAATTGACGTGTTGATGACTTAGTGTATTATAAAAATGTTTCCATATGAAACATGACAAAAATGATGTCTTATAGCATAATTTCAGTTTGAGAAAGATGATTTTTAGGAAGTTCTGATTGATAAATTTTACTTAATAATATTAAAAATAATTTTTGCCGGGCGGTGGTGGCGCACGCCTTTAATCCCAGCACTTGGGAGGCAGAGCCAGGCGGATCTCTGTGAGTTCGAGGCCAGCCTGGGCTACCAAGTGAGTTCCAGGAAAGGCACAAAGCTACACAGAGAAACCCTGTCTCAAAAAAAATCAGTTTTATTTTTCTTGTGGTAAAACATAATGCTAGTATTGTTCTTAGAAAATGTATAACATAATGAACCATTTTTCTAAAATCTATGGCATATTTACTGATATTTTAATTAAAAATTTTGATTGCTTTTTACATGTTTCACATAGCAATACCCACCAACTACTCATCTATGTGAACATGCTGTGTATTATAGTATCATATAGTTTATCAATAATATAGTTTAGTTATATTTCGTTTGAAATTTGAATGCACACTTTTTTCTTGAAATTATTAATTTATTCAGATATTTTTAATCAACATGCTATATTATACACAGGTAAGAAATTGAGCAATTGATTTTTAGCTCTTTTAATGTTTTCTTTTCTTTTTGGGGGGGAGGTTATAATTTCATCATTTCAATCTTATCTTTCTTCCCTCCAAACACTAATACATATTCCTGTTTGTTCTCTTTCAAATTCATGGCCTCTTTTTTCATTAAGTGGTGTTACATATATACATATATACATACATGTATATATGTGTGTGTGTGTGTGTGTGTGTGTGTGTGTGTGTGTGTGTGTGCATATATGCTGAGGGATGGTCTGTATGTCAAATGTGTGCTCTGATTGGTCAATAAATAAAACACTGATTGGCCAGTGGCTGGCAGGAAGTATAGGAGGGACTAACAGAGAAGAAAATTCTGGGAAGTGGAAGGCTGAAGGAGACACTACCAGCCACCGCCAGGACAAGCAGCATGTGAAGACACCCGTAAGCCACAAGCCACGTGGCAAGGTATAGATTTATGGAAATGGATTAATTTAAGCTATAAGAACAGTTAGCAAGAAGCCTGCCATGACCATACAGTTTGTAAGCAATATAAGTCTCTGTGTTTACTTGGTTGGGTCTGATCAGCTGGGGGACTGGTGGGTGACAAAGATTTTTCCTGACTGTGGGCAAGGTAGGAAAACTCTAGTTAGACATATATAATTAAATATAACTATTCAGTTGGAATAATGTTAGTTGTATAATTTTTAAAGTATTCATAATATATGTATTATTCCAGAGCTTAAGAGGAAAAATAGTTTATGTTATTGATGGATTATTTAATAATATTAATGGATCTAAATTTGTTTAACTTTTGGAATAAAGAATTAAAGCCTGATCTGGTTACAACTACCAATATCATAATAACTTAGGAAAACCTAATGACAAATAATATAGATGAGTTTTCAAAGAGAAGTAAATTTAATTAAATGTGAGAATTATTACTTTGACAAATATGAAAGGTTGATAGACCATTAATATGGTATATGCCTCTTAATATCTTCATTAAGATATCTTCATGAACAAACTCCCATCCCAAATGTTATAATGTAATGTACTGAAAGGAGATGAGAGCAAACAATGCCCACATGATTAGCTTCATCAATATATAACATAGGAATGAAAAAAGTTCCTTTTGGCATTCACTGAATTTCTTACTTTCAGGTAATTCATCTTTTATAAGGATGGGCAATTTTACTTCACTAAGAATAAAGAACCCATTGTCTTCATGGACAGAATTTTCTTCCTTCCTCTTCCCTCTTATGCTTTATTTGCCACTCTTTTAGCTCTTAATGATAAATCAGCTCTCTGAATTTGCTGTACATTTGACCTATGTTTATGTTGCTAGTGATAAAAACCTTAAAATGCAACTATGCCACAAAATTGTTCTGCTTTGCCCTAAAGATGCCTGAGCAGTTTGATGACAAAGATCATTGTTTAGTAATGTAAACATTGACTAAAGAGTTTGCTTAAATGCCAAATTGGTTGTGATTCAAAAGGATTTTGAGCCTATGTTTATCTCATCGTCTCCTAACACCACAGCTGAGAACAGAAGTTTACATTTGAAAACATTTTCATTGTAAAATAATAAAACTAGCATACTTATTTTCAACGATTCTTGTTCTTTAGTGTACGTTAACACTGATAGGCATTGAGACACATCTGTCATCTCAGAACATAGGAGGCTGAGGCAAGAGGATTCACACAAACTCTAAGCCAGCTGGGTTGTGTAGCAAAAGGTAGGCTAAACAAATCTATATAGCATGACCCTGCCTTTAAAAAGTCCAGATTGAAAAAAGATTTTATATGTATATAAGTATACATATAAATTATATATATACTATGATTATATATATACTATGATTGATTGCCACTTTTCCAGACATCCTTACTAATGCTTACTGTTATTTTACCCTTCTCCTTTCTTCTGTATTTACCTATCTCCCCTAAGACTTAAGAAATATTGCAGAAGAGGAATTACAAAATTTAAGATCCAGATCAGCTGTCAGATTGTGCCTCCTAGTGATTTCAGATGCCTCACCCATAAGGTCTCACTACATTGACTGTACAAACATGATCAGAACAAGAATGAAAGCAAAGGACATGCTATTCTAGGTGGAGAAAGAACTATAGGTACATAAGGAATGCTGAGAGCAGGAGAAATAGGCTTCCCAGGGAACCTCACACCAATTGTTTATCCAATACAAAATCATAAACCAGGAAAATATACATATGAGTAACTTTATAAAGATCGAGCAGATTTGATTAAGAATATTGTTGTGGGATGTTGTTCTATATGCTCTGATTGGTGCTTGAATAAAGCTTCATTGGCCTATGGCAGGGCAAGATGGAGCCTGGCAGGAAAATCCAGCAGAGATAGTGAAAGGAAAAAGGAGAGGAAGGGGGGGATGCCAAACCACCATCCAAGGAGCAACATGTAATGGGACACAGGTAAAGCCACAGAATACAAAAATTAATAGTCATTGGGTTGAGTTAAGTGTAAGAGCTAGCTAGCAAGAAGCCTGAGCCAACAGGCCATATAATTGGTAAATAATATAAACCTCTGTGTAATTAATTAATTTATAAGTGGCTGCAGGTACTGCATGGGCAGGAGGGACCAAGGAATCTTCCAGATACAAAATATACATATGTATGTATACATGCATGTGTGAATACATATAGGAATATGTATTTATATATCATATATATTTATTAGGATACACATACATACACACACACATACACACACCCTGCCCTTTCAACCAAACTTTGTGTCCTTTTTAAAATTTTTACCAACAAGGCATATGCATACACACACATATAAACATATATGTGTATACATATATATGCATATAATAACATTTAATGAAAGAAGAGGCCATGAATTTGAAAGAGAGCATGAAGTGTTGTGGAATAAAATATTTGTTTAATGAGGTAAAGATGTGTTACATTTGTATGTGTTGCAGAATAATTTTTTACCTATATACAGATGTGTTCCATTTGTTTATGCTGCATTTGTTTTACTATGTAAATGTGTGGTGCTTTTGTTTATGCTTCATTTGTTTAGTTATATAAAGATATATTGCTGTCTCAGGCATCTGATTGGTCTAATAAAAAGCTAAAGGGCTGCTATGGATATTTCTCTGTATAAATAAAATGGCCAGTAGCTAGGCAGGAAGTATAGGCAGGACAAGCAGAGAAGAGAATGCTGGAAACAGGAAGGCTGAGTCAGAGAGACACTAACAGCTGCTGCCATGACAAGCTACATATAAAGATACAGGTAAGCCACAGGCCATGTGGCAACTTATAGATTAATAGAAATGGGTTAATTTAAGATATAAGCACTAGATAACAAGAAGCCTGCCATGGCCACACAGTTTGTAAGCAATATAAGTCTCTGTGTGTTTCCTCGGTTGGGTCTGAGCAGCTGCAGGACTGGCGGATGAAAGAGATTTGTCCTGACCATGGGCCAGGCAGGACTGGAGAAAACTCCAGCTACAAAGGGCCAATACCTAGGCAGAAGAGAGATAGGCAGGGCTGGCAAGCAGAGAGGAAACAGGAGCCAGCCAGACATAGATGAAGCAGAAAAACAGGATATACAATATGTAGATGAGGTAAATGAGCTGCAGGAAAGCACATAGATTAATAGAAATGGGTTAGGTGTTCTTTTAAAAAGCAAGCTGGAAACAAGCCTAAACTAAGGCTGAGCAGCCATAATTAATAATAAGTCTCTGTGTCATGATTTGGGAGCTGATTTTCCAAGAAACCTGCTACAATTGAGGGGTATATGGAAAAGAAATGGAAAGGGTTAATGATGTAATCATAATCCTGAGAAATGAAAGATGCAACTTGAATTATGTGAAACTATAAAAGAATTATATTGACAGTTTTTTTAGTTAGTTGAGAAAGCTTAATAATCTCTGATAGAAAAAGATGAAAAAAATAATTTCATGCAAAAAAATTTAACTTCTATAGAAATTTTTGGGTGTTTGTGAGCCTTTTAATTATATTTTTATCTCCAAAAGTAAGAATCATGCAATAGAACTGAATTTATAAATAATCATAATTATAAGGAATAATGTTACAATATACATTTGAGGTAACAAATTTAAAATCTAAATATACACAAATAAATACGTACAGAGATATATTAGAATTTGATATAAATATATCATTCTACAAAAATTTAATAACTTTTAAATTTTTTTTAAGATTGTAGTATTACAACCTACCTTTGACTTCATATTTTTTGTCTTTTTTATTTTGATTTGCTTTGTTTTGTTTTCAGACACAATAAAACTACCCTCCCCATTTCCTCCTCCAACAAGGTAAGACCTCAAATGGGGAGTCAGCAGGGCCTGGTAAATTCAGTTGGGGCAGGTCCAAGCTCCTCCCCCTGCATCAAGGCTGTTCAAGGCCCACCCTAGATAGGTAGTGGGCTCCAAAAAGCTAGCTTATGCACCAGGGAGGGATCCTGATCTTATTGCCCAGGTGCCCCTTAAGCAGGTCAAGTTATACAACTGTCTCGCTTATGTAGAGAGCCTAGCGCAGTCCCATACAGGCTCCACAACTGGTGGTCTAAAGTTCATGAGTTTCCATTAGTTTGGTTTGGTTGTCTCTGTAGGTTTCCCCATCATGGTCTTGATACCCTTGCTCATAGACTCCCTCTTGTCTCTCTTTGACTGGACTCCTGGAGCTTGGACTGATATTTGGCTCTAGATCTCTGCATCTGCTTCCATCAGTTACTGGATGAAGGCTCTATAATGAACCCAGACTCAGAAGGACAAACATGGTATGTACTCATTCATAAGTGGATACTAGATGTAAAGCAAAGGATAACCAGACTACAACTCACAGCTCCAGAGAAGCTAGCTAACAAGGAGGACCCTGAGAGGGATGCATGGATTGCCCTGGGGAGGGGCAGCAATAGAGGGTAAGGGGTGGTAAATGAGAATATGAGGGAACAGGATAGTTGAGCTGGAACAGGGATGGAGTGGGAGAGCAATGAAAGAGATACTAGGATAGAGGGAGTCATCATGGGGATAGGGAGAAACAGGCTACTAGGGAAATTCCCAGGAATCTACAAGAATGACCCAAGCTTTGACTACTAGCAAAAGTGAAGAGGGTGCCTGAACTGGCCTACCCCAGTAATCAGATCAATGAATACCCTAACTGTCATCATATTTCTTTCTTTCTTTTTTTTGTTTATTGTTTTTTGTTTTTTCGAGACAGGGTTTCTCTGTGTAGCTTTGAGCCTTTTCTGGAACTAACTTTGTAGACCAGACTGGCCTCGAACTCAGAGATCCTCCTGCCTCTGCCTCCCAAGTGCTGGGATTAAAGGCATGTGCCACCACCACCCGGCTATATTTCTTATCTTTAAGAACAAAGAACTAAAGGAATTAACAAAATATGTTATTTGAGAGAGAAAATATACAAGAGCATGATAGACTCAGGTCAGGGCCACACTTTTAGAGAAAATTCAACCATTCTCTCTGGGAAGCTAAGAATTTCCAATAAGTCCTGACTAAGGTATGAAATTTCATGCCCAACTACCCCTCAATGCTGGGATTTGGTCTATAGGGGCTTGAGAGATGGCTCAACGTTTAAAGGAATATAATGTTCTTGCAGAGGATCCACGTTTAGCTGTTTAGCTTCAGTAAGCATGACAGGCATATCACAATTTTCTGAAACTCCAGCTCCACAAAATTTGGTGTCCTTCTGGCCTCTGCCTGAACCAGAACTCTCATGTATATTCACTCCCTCCATTACACACACACACACACACACACACACACACACACACACACACACAATGACACAAATATTCGAATGGGGTTGGAGAGGTTGTTCAATGGTTAAGAACATGTAGTACTCTTGTAGAAGATATGAGTTCAGTTCAAAGCACCAATATCTATCAGTTCAGAACTTCTTGTAGCACCAACACCAGTGGACAGGTTATCATCTTTTGGCCTCTGAAAATACATGTGCCCTATGAGTACTAATGTTACATTTCCAATTTAAATTACTATGCTTAAGAGATGTATGAAACAAAAAAATGTCACTATCCTGTATGCCCTGCTTGCCCAAGGATAGATAACTTCCTGGAATGTTGGGGGCTCTTGTTATTGTAAGATAACAAGCTACATGTTTTCACTTCTGTAAGTAAGCTTGGTTGCCCAAATTACACAGAATTTGCTCTGGG
The DNA here is from genome assembly GCF_004664715.2 of Peromyscus leucopus. NCBI lineage: Eukaryota > Metazoa > Chordata > Mammalia > Rodentia > Cricetidae > Peromyscus > Peromyscus leucopus. The sequence goes on from NC_051083.1 coordinate 110,378,878, forward strand.
AGACATTTAGGCAAGAAATACATCAAATATGTATGCATGTCCCTGATTGACAGAGGCAGGAAATACACAGCTTTGTGGAGTTTGCCTTTTAAGTCTCTTAGTAATATTATTTGTTGCCATTCTTTGGAAATCCAGGGTATGGTCCTCAGCAGAGTCCATCGTCATGGCCAGTATTTAAATTTAATAAAGCTTGCTTCAAATTTGGCTCACAAATTGTGGTAGTGGTCTTCTTTTTGCCTGATGGGATTAACAGCACGTACCCATACACAGAAATACAGACACACACATGTATACACAAACACGTACACACACACACACACACACACACACACACCACACAATACAATACAATACAACAAAATAATACCACAACCTATTGAAATGCAATAATAGACTAAGCATAAAATGCCTAATCCCAGTGGCTACATCTATAACACAACTCCTGGAACAAAGGCTCAGGTAACATCACAGAAGAGTATATAAGAGCCTGAGGACCAGGGAATCTGCTGTGAGATTGTGTCTCTTAAGAAAGGGAACCTACACTCATATTACCTTAACAACATGGCTACCTAAAGGAGACCTGAACAATAGCAACACCTACAGACATGATAATGTGTCAGGGGAAATCTCACAGGGTTCCACCCCATACTGTCAATGAATGGAGGCTGAGAGAGTGAGAATTATTATTTCGCATCTTCCTAATTGTTTATCCAACACCACACAGAAATCTTTAATAGATAAGCAACCCTAAACAGAATCAGCAGAATATATTTATAACATATAAAAATCAAAGAAAAACAGGTGATGAATTTGAAATGAAGGATTTAGAGGAGTCGAAGGGAGGGGAGACAGGAAGAGGGTAAAGTGAAGATTTTGGAGGAAAGGCAGACATGATGAACTATATTTAATTAAAATAAAATTTAAATAAAATATTAAAGAAAACTTTCACACTGAGATTTTGAGCAATATTTCTTATAAAACATTTCCTGAGCATTTACATAAAACATTTTAATGTCTTTCTTAAATGTACCATTTTTGTTTTAAAATATTAATTATACTCTATTTATATCTTAACATATGTTCTACTTTTGAATAGCAATTATGATTATGCCTTGTTTATTTTATGAGTAAATGGTAAAGAAATATTTATTGAACTCCTCTTACCCTGTTTACAAGTGAATATTAACACATTTGATTTCATAATAACTTGTTTATTTTATGGATGAAAAAACCTGAAATCAAAAGACAAATGAACTATACCAAAGTTATAAGAAACTTCTTGAGTCCCATATTCCTTTTATTAAATCATACAATCTCCAGAGGGAAAAAGTATTTAATTTGTATAGTCTAAATATACCTACATTGTAGTTTAAACATATCCTATCACTTTATAAAACAATAATCTAAATAAAAACATTACTAAAAAGTACATGTTTAAATCTGCTTTACTATAACTTCATCCACAGGTGTTGGATACCAGATGTTCTGCATATCAGATATTTACATTGTGATGAATAAAAATGACAAATTACAGTTATGAAGTTGGAACAAAATAATTTTGTGGTTGTGGGTCACCACAACATGAGAAACTGTATTAAGGGGTCACAACATAAGGAATAATGAGAACTACAGCTCTAGTCACTTAAGTTCCTCTTAACCTAGCCTGTGTCTTTCTTGAAGTCTTGAAGTTTTTGGTTTTTTTTGTAAATGAATGTCATATTAGTGTTATAGCTTTCCTATAGTTCGGCAAACAACATTATGCCTTTGCTTCTTAAGTATATGACAATCAGCAATGAATTCCAATCATTCTGTCTGGAATTTAATGATTGCTTCAGAGCCAATCATTATTTTTTTGGTTTTTCGAGACAGGGTTTCTCTGTGTAGCTTTGCGCCTTTCCTGGAACTCGCTTTGGAGACCAGGCTGGCCTCGAACTCACAGAGATCTGCCTGCCTCTGCCTCCCGAGTGCTGGGATTAAAGGCTCGTACCACCACCGCCCGGCCTAAAAGTGGTATAGATTGATTTTCCTTGAATGCATAAAAGAAACTTAGAATATAGTGAAACTAAGAAATTTTAAAATATTTGACTCCCGTATCATTATATTTGTCTGTTCGTTGATTTTTATTATTATTATTATTATTATTATTATTATTATTATTATTTTGAGTGAAGGTCTCGAGTATCACAGACTGGTCTAGAACTCACTGTGTACCTTAGGATGACCTTGAATTTCTGACTTTCATGTATCCTCTTCCTGAGTTCTGGGATTACACACTTGGAACTCAACTACATATTCAGTGCTAGGACTCTACCATCTGAACTCCATTCCGAAACCCTTTACTGGTGGTTTTTTGTTGTTGTTATTGTTTTGTTTTTTTTTTTAATTTAATTTAATTTAATTTTATTTTACAATACTATTCAGTTCTACATAACAGCCACAGATTCCCTTTTTCTTCCCCTTCCTGCCCCCCTCCTCTTCCCCCCAGCCCACCCTCCATTCCCACCTCCTCCAGAGTAAGGCCTCCCCCGAGGACTGAGATCGACCAGATAGACTCAGTCCAGGCAGGTCCAGTCTCCTCCTCCCAGATTGAGCCAAGCGTCCCTGCATAAGTCCCAGGTTTCAAACAGCTAACTCATGCAATGAGCCCAGGACCTGGTACCACTGCCTAGATGCCAGCAGTACTTTATTTGTTCCAGATGGGCCCTGAACTCATTGTGTAGCCAAGGATGAGTTTTAACTTCCCATCTTTTACCTCTCCTACCCATGCACTGGGATTATAGGTGTGAGCTCTATTTCTTTTTCCTCATCTGCTTCTATCCATGATTTCCATGTTTGTTTCTCGTAAACTTTTTTTTTTTTTTTTTTTTTTTTCCGGAGCTGAGGATCGAACCCAGGGCCTTGTACTTGCTAGGCAAGTGCTCTACCACTGAGCTAAATCCCCCAACCCCCATGTTTGTTTCTCATCTTTATCAATCTCTTCATGTGCTTCTTCCTTTTTTTTTTTAATCCATACAAACAAGAGGTTTTTGCTAAGCTTTTGCTAAGCAATTTAGCTTTTGCTAAGCAATTACTAAATGCTTTCAATGCATGAGCCCATGTAAAATTTACTGGAATCTAGTGTACCTCCACATATACCATGCTGGCACTGCCTTATTTCAAGTTGAAATTACTGAGGCCTGGGTTCAATCACCAGATGAACAAGGTGTGAGAATGACTTTCTGTAATCTCAGTGCTCAGTAGATGGTGACAGGAGAATCAGATTTGCTGTCATCCTTATTTATATACAGTGTTTAAGGCCAGGTAGTGCTACCTAAAATCCTGTTTCAAAAGATAAAAATATTAAAAAAAGAGACAAGGGAGCTAGCTCATGGGTATAGTGGTTTTGTAATCATGAGAATTTGAGTTATAGAATCATTTATATATACATATCTGGTTTAATATATTTTAAACTGTAGTTATTTTGAAGGATAAAATAACATTTCACAGATCTTTACTTCATTGCTCTTTTGACTTAAATATCTAAAACAAAAAATTTTTACTCTATGTAGTCTATGATTGAATGCAATTACATTTTTAAATTTTTGGTTTATTATTGTGACATGGTGTGTGTGTGTGTGAGAGAGAGAGAGAGAGAGGGCTTATGTGCCTTTGCACATGCAGGATCAGTCAGAGGACAACTTTGTGGAATCAATTCTTTCCTTAACATGAATTCTGAGACATTGACAGGTTTGCACAGCAGACACCTTTAACTACTAACCATCTCATGCGCCCACATTTAATTATATTCTGAATAAGGAGCCACGAGATGACTAAGCTGGTCAAGGTCCCTGGTATAGAGCTTGAGGAACTGAGTTTGATTTCTAGGACACACAAGGTAGGAAAAGAAAAGTGACTCCTACAAGTTGTTTTCCTACTTCTGCAGATGTACATGGCATGTAGATGTCTCACACACCTACACACACACACACACACACACACACACACACACACACACACACAGAGGATTTAAAAAAAATACTGATTAAGATATATATTGATTTCCAAATGACAATATTTAAGATTCTAGTGTAATTTTTTTCACTTTTGTATTTGAGAAATCAGATGCATTGTGTTTCTATGTGATATATGTAAATTTCTATACTACATAAGAGGGATAGTCTAATTTAAAATTTCCTTTCTACCACACATAATTATTATTTCCTTAAATTTATGACTTTCATGATAATATAGTATTTAACTGTTATTTCTCTTCAGTTAACAAAAAAAAAGTAAACATGATAAAAAACCATGGCATGGTAAATATTCATTCAGACTGCTTATAATTCCCCTTTATTTCAAACAAAAATAAATTCAAAGAATCCATGTTCATCTATATGAACACATTACTCTCAGTTGTTGATACAGTTTAGGGAGGTTTATAAGATTTAGCCTTCATGAGGTAGTATTTCACTGGAAGTAGGCTTTGCAAGTTCAAATATTCATGTGATTTCTAGTTTGCTCTCTGCTTTGTGCTTATAGTAAAGCACGTTCTTAGCATCTTGCTCTAGCCACCATGCTTAATGCCATGCCTCTCTGACATAAATGACTCCAATCTCTGAAATCATAAGCACACATAAACTCTTTATTGTGTAAGTCGCCTTGGTTGTGGTGTTTTATTATAATAATAGAAAAGTAACTATTATAGAATTTGGTACCAGAGAGTGGATTACTGATAGGAAAAATCTGATCATGATGTTTTTCCCCATGGAAGACTTTGAAATTTGGAGTGCAAAAGCATTTGAACTCTCTAAGCAGAGCCTAATAGGCTCTCCTATTAGAAACCTAGAAGGAAGTAGTGCTGAGAGCAATGTGAACCATGGAAGCCCAGCTCAAGATATTTCAGAGGATATATCAGAAGCAGGGCTAGAGACCTTTCTTATACTTTGGAAAAGAATGTGGCTGCCTCTTGCTCTTGTCCCAAGAACTTGTCTCAGGAAAAATTTTAAAGTAATGGACTAATTTCTTTACTGGAGGAGATTTCAAGCCTGCCCAACCTTGACTTTTCGTGTGTGGCTATCAATACTCAATTTTATGCACGTATAAAATGAAAAAGAGCAAATGGGGCAGAATGAAACACACAGTTTTGAGGGGGAAATAACACTGGCAAATTTAATGTCACAGCCAAAGAAGGATTGTGGTGTAAGAGAAAGGCTATAATTTCTTAAGCAGTTCACTGTCATTAAGGAGAGGCTGTTTTACAAAAAAAGGGAAGGGGATTTTGAGACTAACACCCCATCCAGTTAAATTCCCAACTTGTGATAGAGAGCACAAGGCATTTCTGCTCCTTGAATCAAACTGCAGTCAAAACCTGCTGAGTATGGTTTCCAAGGACCATGCTTTACCCAAGTTGGTAGCCATCCTTGGTTATGTCATCCACTTGATACTGACTTTAGAATCATGAAGGATAGAAGAGTAGGGGCAGAAAAAATATCTTTCTTTTGTTTTAGAAATCCAGTGAGTCTCAGCAGCATATGAAGGAGGAGTTCTTTTGTGAAGTACCTGAGAAGCCAAGAAGCTCCGAGAGGACAAGAAGCCTTGAATGGCTATAGCACAAATCTATGAAAATGAAGCCTGTGATGTATTGGAGACTTAAAAATGAAGATGCTAGAAGCATGAGACAAGTAATAAGGAGAGCTAGTAATAAGGTATGCATGCAGTCAGCTGAAATGGGGTGAGTATTAGAATAGCTTACAGGCTGTGATCCAGCAAGTCCAACAATGGCTTTCACAAATGGAAAATTCAAGAATTTTGTAGTTGTTCAGTTCAGAAGGCTGTATGTCTCAGCTGGTCTTTAGTAGATGCCAGAATCCCAAAGAAATAAGCTCTAAAGCCAGTAAAGGAATGGATTTGCCAGTGTAAGCAAGAGCAAGCAGGCAAAAAGATCAAGCTTCCTTCTTCCATGGCCTTTATATAGGCTGCCACCAGAAGATGTGGCCCAGATTAAAGGAATATCGTCTTGCCTCAAAATATCTCTATCAAGGGTGTATCTTCCTGTCTGAAAAGATTTGGATTAAAAGTGAGTCTTCCCACTTTAAATGATTTAATTAAGAAAAAAAATCCCTCAGGTCCATCCAGCTGCTTAGATTTTAGTTAATTCCAGAGAGTCAAGTTGACAAATAAGATTAGCCATCACAGTGGGTTTTAACATATTAAAGACTTAAGAAATTTTTCATTGCTATCTCTGCTTTGGGCTTGCAGTTCAAGATGTGAGTTCTTAGCACGCTGCTCCAGCAATCAAACCTACTAGCCACAATGCCTCCACACGGTGAAAATGGTGGACCCGGGCTGGAGAGGTGGCTCAGAGGTTAAGAGCACTGGCTGTTCTTCCAGAGGTCATGAGTTCAACTCCCAGCAGCCACATGGTGGCTCACAACCATCTGTAACGAGGTCTGGTGCCCTCTTCTGGTGTTCAGGTACATGCAAGCAAGCAGAACACTGTGTATAGATAATAAATAAATAAATCTTTAAAAAAAAAAAAAAAGAAAATGATGGACCCTTAGCCCTCTGAACCATAAGCTCAAATAGACCTTTTCCTAGATCAGTTGCTTTGGTTATGGTGTTTTACCACAGAAATAAAATAGGAACTAATGCACTGATATATTTGACTTTCTGCTTTTGGATATTAATTTGTACGCTTCTGTTTATCTTGTATTATATTATAACTCTACTATAAATATTCTTTATATCAAATCTTATTGTTTAAGATTAATTTCTTTCTAGGTAGAAGAAAATTATGCCCTCAAGACAGTTTTTTTCACCATAACTAATTGAAGATTTAATGACAAAATGAGATATTTTGCTTTTAAAAAATGATTGAAACTTCTGGCTCTCTCAATCCTAAGAAATCTGTACACTTTCAGCTGCCAGTACTAATACTTTGATTTAGTTATTTCACGGCACAATGAGCATCACTCAGATTTCTAAAGAACCTGTTTACAACCGATACTTACACTAATTTACCTTGGTATTTTAATGTAGATTTTGTGTATGTTCAATCACAAGAAATTAGGTAAAAATTAGAAACTAATGATGCTTTTTTTTTCTTTTTTTGGTCAGGGATCCAAACAATTTAGAAATTTTTCTTTTTTTGTGACAAGGTCAACATTAAGCGGCCAGCCATCTAAATTCATAGTAAACATAAAAATAATAGCAGAAAAACAAGAAAAACATATCAAAGAAAGTAAGAAAGCATAGTGGTAGGCAAGAATCAAAAGTGGCCCTTCCTCCAAGTTTCATATGACTGGATTATTCAGTCCTCAAAATTGTTGGAAAGAGACTTTGCTGATTTAAAAAAGCTATTACTCTAATGATTTTATGAGAAGGAGGTTATCATAGATTCTGAGATAGTTGTGTGCATGATTGGATGCAGTGGAAGAAGGCAATTCACTTTAGACATGTGTAGCACAACTGGACATCAGAAAGATTTAAGTGTCACAAACAGTCCATCACTGCCTAAGGGCAACCACATAGAAAATTATATTAAACTGACATATTCTTGTGTCAGAAAGTGAGTAACCACATTTTTCTGCTTTGTTTTCTTTCATTAAAGCATTTGTATTTATAAGCATAAAAACCATAATTACAAATAGAAAAACTACAAACTAATATATGAGACCCTAATGCTTTTCAATTTTAAAAGCCTTCACTAGTCCTCTACTTAATTTAATTTTTGCTTGTACTATTTCTCACAATATCACATTTCTTGCCAAGAACCCATAAATAAAGCTAATCTTCCACTATCTAATTTCCTTGATTATTGTATAATAAATTCACTAATGATTTTATAGATAACATGACAAGAAAAGCTGCTTCATATTTCCTTTTTTAAATAAATTTTAAATGAACTTTAAAAAGATTATAATGTCACACAATGTCTATGTGGGCAGGATAATTTCCTTTTAATAACAAAGGAATATATTAATATTTTCTATAACTACTGTAGATTCCCATATTTCTCAAATTTCAAAAGAAATTAAATTGTAAGCAAAGATGGGAGAAATAAAAATTGCCCTGATAGCATTTTGACTCTTCAGATCCTCACTGAAAAGAGTTACAAAAATGAAGTTAGCCAATTCATGCACCACAAATCTTGAGCGTTTACTGTTAGCTAAAGGAAGAAGATACAAAGTGAAAGAAAGAATAATTTCCTGAACAGAAAAATACCATAGCAAAGGAAATAAGTAGGTCTGAGAAGTAAATTTACACAATATTCAAGTATTTAATTTCTTTTAATAACATTGATGATGATAAGATTAAATATTGAGTGGAGTTGTAATATATTTTAGATTGAGATATATGGCCATGATTACTTCTTATGATTTTTTATGAACTTAAATATTTTGAGATTGTTCTGAGAACACTTAACATTTGTCTAACTTCTTCAATTCCTCTTTCTCTGTCTCTCACTATGTCACACCTCTGTGAGTGTGTGTGTGTGTGTGTGTGTGTGTGTGTGTGTGTGTGTGTGTGTGTGTTATGCATGTGCTCATCAGTGCATATGTGCGTGAAGGCCAGAAGTTAACATGTAGTATTTTCTATCACACTTTACATTATTTCTTTGAGACAATATTGCTTACTGAATTTGGAGCTCACAACATGCCTGGATTGGCTTGTTGTCTAGCCAAGGGGCCTACCTTTTTCTGCCATATATAATCCAGTTATGCTAGGATTACAGACAGATGTTGCTATACCCAGCTGTCATGTGGGTGGTGCTCAGAATCTGAAATCAGAACCTCTCAGTTGTATGATAAACAACCCACTAAGCCACCTCCTCAGCCCCTAATTCTTAAATTTTGAGTATACAATTCATTGTTTTTGACTATTGCTAAATTATTTTATAGTACATATAGTCTTCTTGAGTAACATTTTATTTTCCTTCATTAGTAAATCTATGTTAAATAGATATTTCAAAATTAATTTTATATGCTAGATAGCATTTTCTGCTATATATGCAATGGGTTTGCTTATCTGCAGATTCACCAAATCATCTGTCAATGAACACATAGGTTGTTTTCAAGTGCTGGAAATTGTATACTGCTGCAATAAACATACTGTTAACATTCTTTCAATTATGTATCTTGGGTATTTTGATTAAGCTTATAACTTGAAAGCATATATATGTATTATGATTAAATGTTTTAAAACAATATTTCTAAAGGGTTAATTTTCAAAATTTCTAAGAAGATAGTAAAATTAAATACCCATAAGTTAACAACCCAATTAAACTGCTCAAGGAGCCTAAATCGATATATGCCCCAGAAGACATAAAAGGGGCTGCTCCTCCCAGGGCTGCTGGCAGGCTGAAGGCAGAGCCACACCACTCCATTTGCTCCTCCAAGTATCATCCCTATCTCTGGAGCAAAAGACCCTGAGGCAATCTCAGTTTTCTCTCTGACTCCATACCAAAAAGATCACAAAGACCATCTCCCACAACTTTCCTTTCCAAAACAAATTCCATTATCCCAGTCACCAACACAAGCAGGCATTTCACTATAAACATACCAGATAAGTAGTTCAGGGAAATAGGCAACACACAGCCACTACACAATCCCAAATCCTGAGAGGAAACAGAAACCAAAGAACAAAACTTCCACCCAGCAAGGAAAAATACAGAAATCAGCACTTAGACCTATAACCATCCTAAGTTCAGATGCCTAGAATCCAGCATAAAAACACAATCAGTAAGAACCAGGGCAATATGTCTCCACTCAAGCCCAACTATTCTACCACAGCAGGCCCTGAATATTCCAATAGATCTGAAGCACAAGAAAAAGACCTGAAAATCAACTATAAGAGGATGATAGACATTCTTAAAAAGGAAATGAATAAATCCCTTAAAAAATCCAAGAAAACACAAACAGTGGAAGGATGGCTCAGCAGTTAAGAATGCTGGCTGCTATTACAGATGTCCTGCATTCAATTTCCAGGCCTCACATCATCAAATCTATCGTGGGATCTGAAACCTTCTTCTGGTGTGCAGACATACATGCAAAGCACTCATATACACAAAATACATAAATAAATAGGTTAAAACTCTATTCAAGACCTGAAAATAGAAGTAGAATCAATAAGGAAAACACAAACTAAGGGAATTCAAGAAATGAAAAATTCAGGAATTCAAACAGGAACTACAGAGGCAAGGCTCACCAACAGAATCCAAGAGATGGAAGAGAGAATCTCAGACATTGACAAAACAATGGAAGAAATGGGTACATTGGTCAAAGAAAACATTAAATCAAACAGATCTTGTCACAAAATATCCAGGAAATCTGGGACACCATGAAAAGGCCAAACCTATGAATAATAGAAATAGTGGAAGAAAAAGAATCCCAGCTAAAAGACTCAGAAAATATTTTTAACAAAATCTTAGAAGTAAATTTTCATAAACTAAAGAAAGAAATGCCATAAAGGTACAACAAGCGTACAAACCACGAAATAGATTGGACCAGAAAATAAAGTCCACTCTACACATAATAATCAAGACATTAAACATATAGAACAATGAAAGAGTATTAAAAGCTGTAAAGAAAAACGACCAAAGGTAGACCTATTAGAATTATACCTGAATTTTCACTGGAGACTCAAAAGCCAGAAGGGCTTGGACAGATGTTCTTCAGACTCTAAGAAACCACAGATGGTAGCCCATAATACTATACCCAGAAAAACTTCCAATAATCATAGATAATCAACGCAATTCCTCTAAAATAAGGAACAAGACAAGGCTGCCCTCTCTTTATATTGATTCAATATAGTACTTGAAGTTCTCTAGCTAGAGGAATAAGACAATCAAAAGAGATCAAGGTAGATATAAATTGGAAAGAAAGAAGTTGAAGTATTCCTGTTTCAAGATGATATGATAGTATACATAATTGGTGCCAAAAATTCTACCAGGGAACACTTAAAAGCTGATAAACACCTTCAGTGAAGTGGCCAGATACAAGATTAATTCAACATAAGTCAATAGCTATCCTATATACAAATGACAAATTGGCTGAGAAAGAAATCAGAGAAACAACACCGTTCACAATATTCACAAATAGTATTAAATATCTTGGGGTAACTCTAACCAAGCAAGTGAAAGACCTGTGTGACAATAACTTCAAATTTTTGAAGAGAGAATTTGAAGATATCAGAAGATGGAAAGATCCCCCATTCTCATGGATCAGTAAGATTAAAATAGTAAAAATGGCCATTTTGCCAAAGGTAATTTACCGATTCAATGCAATCCCCATTAAAATTCCAACAAAATTCTTTACAGACCTTGAAAGAACAATTCTCAAAGGACGTTAGATTCAAGGATCTTTTTCTGAAAGGAAAAGGTGGTGGGTACAGGAATGATAGGGAAAAAGTGTAGATTATTGAATCTACCTTAATTCCAAAAGCAGCTATCAATCTAAAAAAAATTATTGCATTGGTATGTCTCAAACAGGTTCCTCTGCTCAGAGATCAGGGAACACCTTAGAAGAAGGAGAGGAAAGACTGTAAGTTATAGGGTTTGGGGGACACCAGGAAAACAACGCCTTCTGAATCAACTAAGCAAGGCTTATATGAACTCATAGAGACTGAAGTAGCAAGCACAAGGCCTACACAGGTGTGCACTAGACCCTGTCCATATATATATATATATATATATATATATATATATATATATATATATATTATAGCTTTTAGCTTAATATTTTTATTGGAAGCAGGACTCCTGATTGTGAGAATGAGTTTGTCTCTGAATCTGTGACAGCTCATGGGACTCTTTTCCTTCTGTTGGACTTCCTTGTCTATCTTGAATATGATAGGTTTTGCTTTACCTTATTATATTTTATTTCATCATGTTTGGTTGTTATCTCTTAGAAGCCTATTCTTTTCTAATAAGAGACAGAAAGGGAGTGGAATGAGAGGGGAGGATAAAGGAGGAGGAAAAGAGAGGAGTAGAGATAGGAGAATATATAATCAGGATATCATTATATGTTTGGAAAAAGAATCTATTTTTAATAAAAGAGAAAATGGGGGAAAAGAAAAGACACAATGAACACTAGATACGTGTGAATGACTTCAACATTAGTAATCATCAAGTAATTGCTAACCTAAATAATTGTAAAGAAAAAAAGAAGCAGATTAAGTAGAAGGTAGAGAAATTGGAACCCTTGAAGATCATTGATTGAGTGTGACTACTATTGAAAAGAATATGAAAGTTTTCAAAAATACATAAATAAGTACATAAAGAAAGAAATATCTGGATAGACAGGGAATAACCCTGGGGAGAACCTTCTACAATTATTCTTGTAGATGGACATAGTAAGGGACCAACTCCCAAATGAATTATCTTTATGCCCACAGGTCATTGAACCTCTCATCCTTCAGCTGAGAAGCCTCTATTTGCAGTAGATGGTGATTAATATAGAGAAAAACAACTAGTCACAGTGCAGAGAATAAGAGCTTTCAGGACACTCAGTCTTAAAAGGAATATTGACAGCAACCCCCTCCCAAGGCTCAGAAATCATTGAGAAAGGGGCATAAAGAGTATAAGAACCAGAGGTGGTGGATGACTGCCAGAAAACATCTGGAAACAGCAATGCAGCCAAACAAATAAAGGTGCAGTAGTTGAAAATACATGCACAAAACTTGTAAAAGCCGAGCCAGACCAAATCCCAGCATGGAGGAGAACTGGGCAAACAACCCCACACTGTAGCCATGGAGTATTGTTTAATATTTGTTTAACTAGGTAAAGGTGTTACATTTGTTTATGCTGCATTTGATTAAATATGTAAAGACATGTTGCTGTTTTACTTTGTCTGCCTGAGGTACCTGACTGGTCTAATAAAAAACTGAATGGCCAATAGCTAGGCAGAGGAGGGATAGGCGGGGCTGGTGGGCAGAGAGAAAAGGGTAGCTAGCCAGCCAGCTGAGACCAGCCAGTCAGACATGGAGGAAGCAGGAAAGCAGGACTGACAGTATGTAGATGATGTAAACGAGCCTCAAGAGAGCACATAGATTAATAGAAATGGGATAATTTAAATTAAAAAAAGCAAGGTAGAAACAAGCCTAAGCCGAGGCTAAGCATTCATAATTAATAATAAATCTCTGTGTCATGATTTGGGGGATAGCAGTCCAGAAAAGCCTACAAAAATGGAATTTTTGACAATTGTTGACTTCTGTGCGAAAGACAGTTGTCTGTGAGTATGGCCTCTGGTAACTCTAATACTTTCCACTGCAAAGCTACAAATTCATGAACAGATGGCTAAAACAAATGTGACTTGATGGGGGGAATAAAAGGGTGTGCAGTTGGGTGGGTAGGGAAGGAAGATAGGCCTTGGAAGATTTGAGAGTTTAATATGTTCAAAATGCATTCAACAAAATACTTAAAGAACAACAACAAAAAAGACAAACCAAAACAAAATCCTTGATTAAACTTATAAGCTTTAAACTATTATATGCTTTATTAGTTGTACTTCTTAATATTTGAAGGAGACCGAATTGTTTAAAAGTGGACCAAATAACCTGAACAGCCTGTTGTGGTGATATTTTATTTGTGCTGAAATTTGGTGATATTTTATTTGTGCTTTGACAAATAAAGCTTGCCTGGAAATCAGAGGAAATAGCAAGCCACTTTAAGTAAACACAAAATTTAAGCAGTGATAGCACTCACCCTTAATCCGATCATTTAGCAGGCAGGGTCTCTGTGTTTTTAAGGCCATACGAGGGAACAGAGCCAAGCATGGTGACACACACCTTTAATCCCAGTACCAACCATAGAGACCTGGAAGTCTGTACAGACGGGCAGTGACAAGGAAGTGAGGTAGCTGGGCTAAGATAGCCAATGAGAGGGCAGAACAGCAAGGCAATAAAGGCGTAGGTAGACAGGAAGGAACTCCCATTTGGAAGCCGCAGAGTTGGTGAGGTAAGGTTGTCTGTGGTGGCGTTCCCTATTTCCCTGATTTCTAAGGCTTTCACCCCTATATTTAGCTCTGGGTTTTTTATTGAATAAGACCATTTAGAAATTCATCTACAGCCTGTCACATTGGTGTTTCTTCTTCTTCATGTATAAACACCATCTAGAAAAATAACCAGCATGAAGGATAAGAGTAGTGACACAATAGCAGTTTCCTAAGAGACAAAGCTCAGTATTATAGGCAGCATAATTAAGAAAGAAACTGAGGCATTTCAGGACTTGTTACTGGAAATATGAAGTGGGTTGAACATATGTTTCTGGTTTGATTAACTAATGATAAAATGACAGTGACAAAACTTCTCACAGTTGAGGGTTATAGATGTTTTCTCATTCCTTCCAGGCTATAAAGTCACCATAAATGTAATTTTTTTAATTTATAAATTCCCCTTCTTTGTATCAATATCTGAAAGTTGCCTCTAAAGTTGTTAGTAATTTCCTACAAAACTTGTGTCCATTTATACTTTAGTGTCAGAAAAAAAATAAGTATGCAAAGTCTTTTGAGGAGGAAAAATAATTGAATATGTTAAAAAAACTGAAATTCACACAAGACCATTATTAAAAAATAGAAAAAGATACCACATTAAGCAAGACAAGTTTTCAAAATAAAAGAATAACATTAAGAATGTTTATTTACTTTTTCTTACAAAGTTTAAGAATATTTTCTCAGAAACAAATACATAAAAGAACACTGGAATAAAATATCTCAAAATAAGATAAGCTGGAACTAAATGTATATTCCTGCACACACAAATACACACAGATAATTTTTTAAGTACAGTAGTTACATATAAAGTTTAACGATAGTAGTGGAGATATATCTCACTTTGTCGAGTGCTTATCTAGCTTATGTGACATGACAGGTCTTATCCAAAGTGCGTCATAAACAATGTGCAGTTGCTCAGGCCTTTAAACCAGGGGCATTTGGGATGGAAACAGAAGGATGAGAATGCCATTGTTATCATAGGCTATATGGAGAGAATATGTTAAGGTTGGGACTCATAACATCCTGCCTAAAAAGAAAATCAGTGGAAACAGCATATAATGAAATAATAAGGGAATGTGAGATAACATACAGACTCAAGAAATTCTTCCAAAATTCTGTGAAAACAGTAAATACTTCAAAAATAAGGAAAATAAACATGATAACATGAATTTGAAAGAGCAATAGTATATGAGAGAATTTGTAGAGAGGAAATGGAAGGGGAAATGATGAAATTTTATCATAATCTTGTAAATAAAATAAACAATAATATTTAATATATAATTTGTGTATTCATAATATCAATTTATTTTATTTAATATAAAATAGTATCAAAATACTTCATATATAATAAATAACAATTATTAGTATATAAATCATAAAAAGGCAGACTTGGTGATATATTTGTGAGGGTTTGCCACAGATAAAACACAAGTGCAGTAACTATAGATTTGTAAGAGATTTACTTTGGGAATTGGATCATGGCATATTTTAGGGCAAATTGCTCCACAATTGTCAGTAAAGAAGCTGAAGAACAAAGAAAGCCAATGATATGATTGACTAGAGCACTGAAAGCACCAGGGGCCAATAGGTTAGAAAGATCCTTGTGTTAGCCATCAATGTGAAAGGCTCCAGAACCAGGACTGAAGTGCACAGACTATGAAGGCCTCAAAGAATATATACCCCCCCTCCACATTTTCCCTGCCCCGTTTCTCCATTTACAGAATGTTCTCAGGAGTCAGAGATGGGTTAGGGGTTAAAAGCAACTATTGGGCTGGGCGGTGGTGGCATATGCCTTTAATCCCAGCACGCTGGAGGCAGAGGCAGGCAGATCTCTGTGAGTTCGAGGCCAGCCTGGTCTACCAAGTGAGTTCCAGGAAAGGCGCAGAGCTACACAAAGAAACCCTGTCTCAAAAAAACCAAAAAAAAAAAAAAAAAAAAAAAAAAGCAACTATTGTTCCTATGGAGGACATGAGTTCCATTCCTAGCACCCATTTTAGGGAGCTCACAATCATCTGTAACTTCAGCTCTAGGAGATCTGATTCTCTTTTTCTGAAGTCCACAGACACCTGTATTAATACACACACACACACACACACACACACACACACACACACACACACTTAAAGTAAAATTAATGTTAAAAAACAGAAAACATATTTCTCCCCCTTTCCAGAGTCTAACTCAAAGAAATGAACAAAAATACAAAGCGGGAGACGATGCTCCAGCATATAAGTACCTAACTACAGAACATACCCACAATAGCAACAGAAAAAACAATCAGTACATATTATAAAAGATAGAAGGAAGCCATAATAGGTGGGGTTATAATTGTAACTAGATGGTATCAATTAGGAAAAATAGATTGAATCCTATGTAGTCATGAGAAGTCTATATCCCTTGTTCCTAGATACCATATGTGACACTACAGCAAAACGAATATTGACAACAATAAGGCTAGTTAAGTGTAAAACAAGGCAGTGGGACGTTTATGTTTTATCTTTTTTCATTCAGAAAGCAATTATTGCACACCAGTGCCAGGTATTTTGCTAGTAATGGGGAAAGAGTAGGAGAAGGGACAAATGCTTCTTTATAGAGTTTGTGATCTAACTGAGGGATCATAAACATATATAAGTAACGAAAATAATTTAATATTTGGTATGCAATGAGAAAGAATTCTTTGCAGCTGTTTCCCCTAGAACAAAACTTTCTACTCTAGAGGCAGGCACATAATACTTAAAAGCTAGCAACACTTAGAGACTTCCAAGACTCAGGAAGTTCTGTATAATGTATAAACAGTAGCTGGTAAGAGTAGGTTCTTCAATAGGGCAACCTACAAGTTTGGAAATTCTAGAAATGAAGCTTTTGAAATTCATAACACGTTCTGTCACCAATGCTCCTTTATTTGACTACTTACTGATGTTCTGGGGATGGCTGGGGATTGGGTAATATAACTATCTGTCCCTCCTTGAGGTCTATATGTGGGAAATCAGTCCCTGATTGACTGGCTCATACAAGCCTCGGGATTTACTTGTTTATTGCTTGCTGGGATTCCCATGAATATCAGGACTAGCAGGCAACTTCAGAAGGATAGGGTTTCCAAAGAAGACGGGTATGTGAGAAGGAGTGTGATTTAAAAAAGAGGTTAGTTAAATAGGATCTCAGCACTAGTATTGAACTTTCATGGCTTTCCTGAGATATGGTTCAGAATGTGAGCTTTATGAGGTAGGTGAATCTGAATGATTCAGACCAGACAATTTAAAGTACCAAAATACAGCATATATCATTGTTTCTCAGTCCCTTCAAAGAAATTCTGTTTGATTAAAAAAATAAACACCTTGTTAATTATTTTATGCAGTATATTTTACCATCTGTCTTGCTAAACTTTGCTTCCAAAGCAACTTTCTTACCTACATCAAATGGACATCTTGGGAATTATCAGGCATATAGTTATATAAACAAATCTATATTCATGTCTGTTCAGTTGTCTGAAATTATCAATTGCAATTCTCTGGCAGGAATTAACATGACATTTTCCTTTTGCACTTTTTCTGATTTTAAAATGCAATTGTTTTGCTAATGAAATTACAATAAACCTAAAGGATGTTGAAATTTAAGATAAGTTTCTTAAGTAAAGAAGCAAAGTATTTTGGTTTAAGGAAGGTTTACTCTGTACTTCTCTCCTTACAAAAATATTAATATGCATTCTGTTTGATCTAGTGCCCCACTGAACCTGTACTTCCACTTCATGGGAAAAAATCTCAATCTTCCTGAAGTAACTTTTCTCAAACTCATGTTGCTATAAGGTTTATAATTTGAAAATGTTTACAAAAATATTCATAAGTCCTGATTGCAGCACAGAGACCCTGGAGATGCCTAAATAACAAAAATAACTTTAGAGATGACAGACGAGTCTCCCTCACCCTCTTTCTTAGGTAGATTCTCTTTCTGTGATAAAACACCTTTATAAATAGAAATTTGATGAGTGAAGTGCTTTTTCCCCTTACACTTCCATACCATAGTCTATCTTCCAGGGAACTGGGGGCAAAAACTCAGAACAGGATTTTGGAAACAGGAACTGAAGCAAGAGGTCACAGATGAATGTTACTTACTGGTTTGCTCTCTGACTTGCTCAGCCTGCTTTCTTATAGCACATAAAATTATCAACTTAGGGTTAGCACTTCCCACAATGAGCTGAACTCCTCCACATCTACCACTAATCAAGAAAATGTGTCACAAGCTTGCTTCCCAGACAAGTCTGGTGGGAAAATTTTCTCAATTGAGTTACCCTCTTTTAAAATAACTCCAGTGTGTGGCCGGGCGGTGGTGGCACACACCTTTAATCCCAGCACTCAGGAGGCAGAGCCAGGCGGATCTCTGTGAGTTTGAGGCCAGCCTGGGCTACCAAGTGAGTCCCAGGAAAGGCGCAAAGCTACACAGAGAAACCCTGTCTTGAATAACCAAAAAAAAAAAAAAACTCCAGTGTGTGTTAAATAAAAACAAGCATAAGCATACACACTCTCTTTCTGCCCCTGTATGAATGCTAGATAATCATTCCTCCAGTGAATCATGTTCCAATTAATCACTACAATACATAAAAGTACAATTCAAGTGTTCCTAATTATTAACAAAATTAAATTATGGCTAGTAAAATTATTTTAAGCATTGCCTCTATATTTCTACATCCTATATATGACTTCTCAGGTCAACTGTTAGGTAAGGGACAATATATAACAGCTTTTCCCATAGTTTTGCTCTATATCTTCTTGAAAACTGAAGAGATTTGTTACAGAACCAGGAGCAATCACTAACACAAACTTCTGTTACCATGAACAATGTCACTAAAGTGGAGAACTGATTTAATTTTCTTTTGTTTATTTCATATAATTTGAGTATTTTAGATTTTTCCTTATCTCCTGGTCTATAAACTCCTAATCATTTTAGGAAATATATTAGAAAAATTCAGAGACTCAAGAGAGCAGGATTATTTGCTCATTGATTTGTTAATTATTTTAATTTGAAGGAACAAAAACAGGATCAAAAAGTGTACCCACAGGTTTTACAGGGTTTTGCTTGATTGTTTGTTTGTGTTTGTTTTAGGAGTTACCCTTTTTTCTTGTTTTGATGAAAGCAGCTTCAATTTTAGC